>NW_011494930.1:1417735-1440179 GCF_000754665.1 Bison bison bison
ATATTCAAGAAAACACATATTATACATATGTGGTGCTGTGTTATGCTAATTTGCTTCAGTTGTGTCCAGCTCTTTGCAACCCTATGGACTGTAGCCCGACAGGCTCCTCTGTTCATGGAATTGTTCAGGTAGGACCACAGGAATGGGTTGCTGTGCCTTCCTCCAGTTGATCTTCTTGACCCAGGAATTGAACCCGTGTCTCTTACATCTCCTGCAGTGGCAGGGGGGTTCTTTAATACTAGCACTTCCTGAGAACCCACATAATTTCTTGAGAAATTAATATCCAGTGCCTCTGCTCTTATTCCCTTAGGTCCTTCAGAGAAGTCTGGCTTTGGTCAACACAATTGTGAAATTGCTTTTACCAGACATACCAGTGACCAAGAGCTGAATTGAAGGTGATCTAATCAGATTTCATTCTATTTTACTTTCTGAAGCATTTTAGTCTTTTGACTAAATTCTTTGGAATCAGAGAGTCTCTGTGCAAAAACCATTTGTATTATTACTTGTGCATACATTTTTGTTCTTTTAATTTACTTTGGATTCTCATTCTCCTTATACGGGACTAGTGCCCTACTCCTTGGTTGACTAAAGTAATTACACATGATAATACACAAAAAGAATATTTAATAGTATCTGATACACATCAAGCACTCAAGAAATGTTAACTACCCTTCCTTTCTAAAGTGATGTTTATATTTAATTCCTTTCACTCTATTTTTCTTTTCACCCAATCATGCTAAGTCACTTCAGTTGTGCCTGACTCTTTGTGACCTAATGGACTATAGCCCCTCAGATTCCTCTGTCCATGGGATTCCCCAGGCAAGAATACTGAAGTGGGCTGCCATGCCCTCCTCCAAGAGATCTTCCTGACCCAGGAACTCAACTAAAATTTCTTGTCTCCTGCATTGGCAGGGTTCTTTACTGCTACCACTACCTGGGAAGCCATTTCACCCAATATTTGTATTGCACTTGAAATGTGTAATTCAACTGTATAGTCAAAGCTATTTCCCGTAGTCATGTATAGATGTGAGTTGGACCATAAAGATGGCTAAGTGCCAAATAATTTATGCTTTGAACTGTGGTGTTGGAGAAGGCTCTTGAGAGTCCCTTGGACAGCAAGGAGATCAAACCAGTCAATTGTAAAGGAAACAACCCTGAATATTCATGGAAAGGACTCATACTGATGCTGAAGCTCCAATACTTCAGCCACCTGATGCAAAGAGCCGACTCATTGGAAAAGACCCTGATGCTGGGAAAGACTGAAGGCAGCAGAAGGGACTGATGCAGGATGAGATGGTTGGATGGCATCACTGACTCAATGGACATGAATTTGAGCAAGCTCTTTGAGCTGGTAAAGGACAGGGAAGCCTGGCATGCTGCAGTCAATGGGGCTGCAAAGAGTTGGACACAACTGAGTGACTTAGTAACAATTCAACTGTAGATACACATTAGCCAAAGACCATCAGAAACACAGTTGTTAGCAAAACTAGATTCTCTACTTCCTGGAACAAAGGAGATATTTAATATAACTATTTCATAGCATAGAAAGGGTACTAGATGTACTAGAAAGGTTTGTGCTCAAGTTAGTTGTAGGAGAGTCTTGAAAGGAATGGTTCAGAGGTCAGTGGACTTAAATTGTAGTTCTAAACAAAGAAAACACAAAGGAGAACAAACAGAAGCTATTCATTCAAAGTTGTTTATAACAAAGGAGTTGGGCAGAATCACTTGAAGTTTATTGGTTCATTGGCAGGCACCCAGTGAGAAAGCATTCATTCTTTTCTTTATAGAGAGAAATAAAGGAAAGTCTTCAATTTTCCTCTGATAGGAGGCTGTTTGCATGAGGAAACTGGGGGCAATGTGACTAGAAGTTGGGCATTTATGTAAGTGGTTTGGGGACCACTTTTGGTTTTCTCTGGTCCTCAGAAGCAGGGAAGAAAACTGGGGAAGCTGACAGTCATTGTTTTGGACTGACTGCTGCAGAGGTGGGTTTGGCTCACTGGTTAGGCTTTTGCAGAATTTGTGAATCAGAGCTCTGTTGTCATTTATGGCTGATAAGTGTCTGTTTTTATATTCAGTCCCTAAGAACCCATGAATTTGTGCTGAGTAAATCTTAGGTCAAGTTCTCTATGATCATCTTGGACCCTATGCCTCTGGAAGGACTGCTTTAAGAAAAAAATTGAGTTAGATATTTTGCAATGAACATGGTGACTTTGATTTTATTCAGTTTACTATTTTGAGAACCATGGTATAGTGTACAAGCTGTGGTTTATTTTTCAATTCTCAGTTCTCTTTTAACAATTTTGCAGCCAGCAGGTCAGGATTTCACTTATCAAAAACCACAATTAAGATATATGCATCTGGATATTACAAAAGCATCTCAAAACAAATAGATAAGCTGTCCACTCATACCTGGAAAATATTTGTACTTATATTTAAGTACAGAGTACTCACCATTCCCCTTATTCCTTGAGTTTTATTTGTACTGATATAGTCAAGATTTTAGCTATCTCTTGAATGAACAATTGTAATATACCCGTAAGTGGTGTATGTAATTTCCCAACTCTAATCTATATACCTTCAAGCTACTAAAGTTTTATTTCTAAAGCATAGAATTTGCTTTAAAACATAAAGTTAATTCTGTATTTAATATACAACAAATCCAAAACATAATAAACTTCATATCCTTATTCAGCTCCCTTTTTCATAGACTTTACATTTCCCTGCTTTATATATGTCCCTAAACTTCCAGATGTTCAAGCTGGTTTTAGAAAAGGCAGGAGAACCAGTGATCAATTTGCCAACATTCACTGGATCATGGAAAAAGCAAGATAATTCCAGAAAAACATCTATTTCTGCTTTATTGACTATGCCAAAGCCTTTGACTGTGTGGATCACAATAAACTGTGGAAAATTCTGAAAGAGATGGGAATACCAGACCACCTGATCTGCCTCTTGACAAACCTTATGCAGGTCAGGAAGCAACAGTTAGAACTGGATATGGAACAGCAGACTGGTTCCAAATAGGAAAAGGAATACGTCAAGGCTGTATACTGTCACCCTATTTATTTAGCTTATATGCAGAGTACATCATGAGAAATGCTGGACTGGAAGAAACACAAGCTGGAATCAAGATTGCCAGGAGAAATATCAATAACCACAGATATGCAGATGACACCACCCTTATGGCAGAAAGTGAAGAGGAACTAAAAAGCCTCTTGATGAAAGTGAAAGTGGAGAGTGAAAAAGTTGACTTAAAGCTTAACATTCAGAAGAGGAAGATCATGGCATCTGGTCCCATCACTTCATGGGAAATAGATGGGGAAACAGTGGAAACAGTGTCGACTTTATTTTTTTGGGCTCGAAAATCACTGTAGATGGTGACTGCAGCCATGAATTTAGAAGACACTTACTCTTTGGAAGGAAAGTTATGACCAACCTAGATAGCATATTCAAAAGCAGAGACATTACTTTGCCAACAAAGGTCCGTCTAGTCAAGGCTATGGTTTTTCCAGTCGTCATGTATGGATGTGAGAGTTGGACTGTGAAGAAAGCTGAGCACCAAAGAATTGATGCTTTTGAACTGTGGTGTTGAAGAAGACTCTTGAGAGTCCCTTGGACTGCAAGGAGATCCAGCCAGTCCATTCTGAAGGAGATCAGCCCTGGGATTTCTTTGGAAGGAATGATGCTGAAGCTGAAACTCCAGTACTTTGGCCACCTCATGCGAAGAGTTGACTTTTGAATATTTCATGAGTCTGACAAATGCTTTCACAACATTGTTCATTTATTGCTTTTCCTCTTTTTTCTTGCCTGTAATTCCATGTTCATCTAAAACTTCAACATCCAGATTAATATAATCTCTTCACTAGCCTTCTCAGACAAATGTTCCTGCTTTTTCCCCTGTCTCCATTGCCCTGTATCTTAGACTCTCCATAGTATTCCAATTCACATTGTAATAACCTGGAGTCACACTGTATTAGGTGCCCCCTCATTATCTTATCATCTCCATTGTACACATGAGGAGACAGCAAGTTAAGAATTTGTGTGCTATCTTGAACATTTAGTTTTCCATATGTAAAATTCCTTATTTTATTGCCTTCAAAGCCTAAAATACTTACTAGTGAATCCACCTTTCTCCTCCTGTGTCAAAATAGAAGCTTAAGAATGTTTGTTTTTCACCATTGTACCCACTCCAAGGCAGGAGTTAGATATAATTCATTTTTAAATTCCCTGTATAAATCATCGTCTCTCTTAAACATAATATAGGGCAGAAATTGAATGCATGTGACTAAATTTCTAATGCCGTTTCAGAAATATCTCAGAAATTAAAATTTTATCTCAAGTATTTTACTATGTAGGTTAAAATTTTCTTATCATCATATATATTTGTAATTGAAAAGGTAAATTTCATAAAATATTAACCTGAATTTTAATTTTTGACAAATTTAAATAGTTAATCTACTTGTTGAATCACCTACTTGTTTCTTCACCTTTCTTCTTTAGTAAAAAACATTGTGAAAGTTTCAGAACTACATACTATTTACATACCATACCACTTATATATTAAACATTATTTAAATATACATTGTTTAAAACTATCTGCATACATGCCAAATGTATACTCCTTTGTTGATAATGCATTACGGAGACATGATGCACTATTTGTTAGTTATTGTTTTAACCAACTTCAAAATATAAGTCAAGCATATCTAAGGGAAAATATATTTTTGGACAAATAGATATTGAAATTGCATAGCTGAAAAGAAGAAATATAGCATTTTGTAGTTATCTCCTTAAGTCACAATTCCTTTGTTAACATACAATCAAGCAAAAAGTAAACCTAGGCTTATCAGGAGAGGCTTTTTTGAAAGGGTTATCAAAGAATGGGAAAGAGAAGACTGCAACAGGGGAGACGGAGTATTAACATAGGTAGAATGCTCTTAATCTTCTCTCTTTTTCATAATCACAGAGCTCAGGTAAAATTCAACACTGCTAGTATTCTGTTACATCACAATTTATATCATATTATCTATTTATCCAAAGCTGCCCTGAATGTGGAAAATTCTTTGAAGAGGCCAGAGTCTGTACAAACCTAGCCTTCCCACACACTCACAGCCCAAGCTGGATGTTATCAGTCACCTGGGAAGGTGACTTCAGAGAAATAATGTGAAATAATGTTTCATGATGAAGATTCATCAGTACACCTAAGGCTATTCCATTGGTCTCTTTCATGTCCATTTTCCAATATCCTGCTTACTTATTGCAAAAAGCAAAAATTCAGCAGTCACAGTATTCTCAGATGCCCTTTAGTAAGTTTATTTTAAAAATAATTGTTTCTTTAGAAATAGTACATATCCATCCCATATAGAAAATTAGGGAAATACATCAAAATAAAAGAAATGAAAATTAATTGCAATCATATTACCAATTAATACTGTTAACATATGTGTGCATCACATACATATTTCTGTACTTGAGATTATGCTATTAAAATTTTTGCATTCTAGTTTTTTATATCTTACATTTTATCATTTATATGACAAAATTATTATAAAATAATTTAAAATTTTGTATAGAAGTCTATTCTAATAGCCCCATATTGTCATATCATGTTTAATGAAATATTATTGATTTTTCATTTCCTATTTTCCTAATAAGGTTAATGATGCTTAATAAAAATAATAGCTCATTAATATTTATCTGAATCTGATTACTTCTTAAAGTTATATTCATGTAATTATAATTATTGGCATGAAGAATATGAACATTTTAAAATATTTATATCTGAGTTGCCTTCTAGAATGAAGTGCTAAATATATTACTTTACTACATTTTGTAATAGATATATATATTCAAACTTTCTAAATTTTAAAAAATGTAATAGTTAAGTAATATTTCATTATCTAATATATATTTATTGATAATGTTGAACAGAATATTATCTCATTTAATTTGCAATTTACAAATAATGCTGAGCATTTTTTTTCCTTTTTGAATTAATCAGCCTCTTTTCTACAAGAATCCTTCTTTTGTAGTTGTGTTCTTTGTATTTATATGTATTCATAGCACATAACTTACACACAAAACGTTTTTGTTCTAGACTGTGAGTTTATTAAGCATAAGGGCCAGCTTTTTGCTTTGTTTTGTTGTTTTTTTTATATAGTGCATGTGATGAATGTTTCTGGAGAGAAGCATCTAGCAAACACAAAAGCACATGTTACAAACCTGTGACACAGATGAGCTAATGTGGAAATTAGTTACTCAAGAGCAGCAGAGATCATAAAAGAAATGACAAATTCAGACAGGATGTTGGAAACAGAGAGGAGAGACAAAAATCAAGTCGTCCTTGATTTGTTTAAAGGTGGTTGTGTAGTTGGCTGTCAGCAACCAACAGAAAAATTGGAACAAAAGGCTAGCAAGTAACATGGAAACATCATTCTAATTTGCACCTTATTCAAAGATTTTTTCAAGCTCTCTCCACTACATTTTGAAGTAGCTAGTATGAGTCCACTGACAATCTACCAACTGTATTTAAAGGGCTTTTTATCTGTAAATGTGGAGAGCTTCAGACACAGAATGTACAGATATTTGGACTGTTTTAATATCTGACTTAGATAGTTTTACTAAGATTAGATTAGGTGTGGAAAACCTGATAGATAATAAAGCTGATTAAATGACAAATATATGATCAGAGTTAATTCTTTATAAAACATTGAATGTCCAAAGGTGTTCCAGATAATTGGTCAATGCAGAGTGATGCTCTGAATATCCAAAACAATGTGTTGCACTTTGGACCCTCATTGTCTATAACTGATCAAAATATTCAGGTAAGGCTTGGTGTGCATGCCAGTTGGCACCATATATTTCCATTTTGAGCTACATTTTGCAAGGAAATGCTAGATAGCAGTTGGATATAATTTTTCCATAATGAAAATATCAAAACATCTTCCCAGTTACCCCATAACAAACAATATTCATACAAAAAAGAAACTATTTAATAAAAAGTGTAGTTGCTTTTACACAATTTTATAGCAGCTTAATCATATTTTGGCATAATCAGCCCTGAAATAAATCTTGTATACATTTCAATAGAAAGTATTAAAGCTGAATAAAAAATTGCACAGATCTAGTTTTCTCATGCATAAGTTTTTTAAAACGATGCTCAAAATTATACAGAACTATGCTGCTGAAGCATTTCTTTAATGAATTGGAGTGAATGATAGTACATTTTATAAACAAACAGGCGCATAGAAACAGTAAAGTGAAGAGGAGGATTCAGAGAATTGCATTGTGCTAATCCTGAGAAACTAATTCTTTTGATGTAGTACAAGAACAGTCTATATTCCATTGACTTCAAATAAGAATATATACTGCAGAAGCCATTCAGAAATTGCTGTTCCATCAGGGTACATTCAGTGAATCAATGTAGCATTTGTTCACTCTTTTGGCAATGTGGGCTGTACAGGTGCTGTCAGAGTTCCAAAATTCTACCAATTTATCTAAAAGAGAAAGCGATTTCATTTTTTTAATAAATATTTTTATACAGCTTAATAAGTATTAATTTTGTTAGATAGAATGTGCTTTTATTTAGTGTTTTCCTTTGAAGAAATTTATAGTGTCTGATTTTAAATATATTATGATTATATTTTTGTGGGACACCATGATGATTTGGGAGTATAATTTTAGTAGGTTAATATTTTATTTATTTTATAATTATGATTCCTCAAAGTAATGCCAAATATGAAATTTTATGTTTAGTACAAGTAATATTGATGGTCTATCTAAGATGCACGCTGCTGCTGCTGCTGCTAAGTCACTTCAGTCGTGTCCGACTCTGTGCGACCCCATAGACGGCAGCCCACCAGGCTCCGCCGTCCCTGGGATTCTCCAGGCAAGAACACTGGAGTGGGTTGCCATTTCCTTCTACTCTAACATAATAAAAAATGTGCAAATCTTGTTGGTTGTAGCAGAAAGTCATGTTTCCAATTCAATTGGCACTTTTTATTAAATTGCTTAGTACAAAAAAACATGTTTTATTTGAAGAGGACTTTATATACAAAATATATAAAAAGTATCAAGTAAAGTCAAGTGCCAGACTCAGTCTCAAATGAGATTTATGCTTTCATAATTTCTTTTGCAAATAGCTTTCAGAGTTTCATTAGAAGCTAGGCTGAAAGCATTCTGTTTCAGTGTAGAATATTTTAATAATTTGGATGGGGGAAATTTTGCAAACATGCTTGTTTTAGATCAAAAATTTTTCACTAGGGTGGTATTATGAAATAGGGTCTATTTTTCTAAGGTGATTTTATTCATGTAGTGTGCAGTACGTGTGACCTTGAAATAGTTACAAAGCCTAACAATATATGAGTATGCTGCTGCTAAGTCGCTTCAGTCGTGTCTGACTCTGTGCGACCCCATGGACTGCAGCCTACCAGGCTCCTCCATCCATGGGATTTTCCAGGCAACAGTACTGGAGTGGGGTGCCATTGCCTTCTCCCATATACGAGTATATTCACCTTTAAATTGAGGGCAATAATAGAAACTTTTTCATAGAAAGTGTGTAATTTTGAAAAGCTTTGTAAAGTGTTACTCTTATACAAACATAAAGTGAACATCTGACAGAGTTGATATTTAACCTACTATTTAATAATGGAAGTGGTAACACGTTATGAACAGCTAGAGAGAATTTAAGTGTATATGTAGAAATAGAAATAAAGATAGATATGAAATTGATAGATTGCTGAATAAAACACAAAACTGGTTAGCATCCAACAAATCCATAAATCACAATATTTCAGGTTATCTCTTTTATTCTATAGAAATTATTTACATCTCTATCAGGCAAAATTCTGTAAGTTTACCACTGCCCCTAGAGCGTTGGTATGTATGTGAATGTGTATGTGTGTGCTTGTGTATGTGTGTGCTCAGTTGTGTCCAACTTTTTCCCACCCTATGGACTGTAGCCTGCCAGGGTCCTCTGTCCAAAGAATTTTCCAGGCAAGAAATACTGAAGTGGAATGCCACTTCCTACTGCAGGGGATCTTCCTACTGAACCAGGGATTGAACCTGCGTCTCTTGCATTTTCCTGCATTGGCAAGCAGATTCTGTACCACTGTACCAACCTGGGAAGCCGAGAGGGTTGGTAATCACTAGTAAATATGCCCAGAGTGGCATGAAGAATAATTACCAGTTATTTACTTATCTTTTTACTTATATTCAAGTTGGGAATATTTTTTATCTCACAATTTTCCCCTGTTGTGATCACAACTGCCAAGAATTATTCTTGATCACACACAAAAAAATCTGACCTTATTAGATTTATAGTGATCATTTACACAGATAAAACAAGAGTGTTACTTAATTCAATAAGCTATCTTCAGACTTGAAAAGTTTTGCAGCTAATAATGTCAGTAATTAACCTATGTGTATAAAGCTTAAAAAGAAATCCTAGATTGACTCTCCAAATTATATAACTACTTCTTTATTGGTGAAAGTAAGATTCAAGATTCTTTTCATCAGATTTCAACTGTTATACCTATACATTTGGCTAAATTTCCTTAGTTGAGATTCCCTAAGATGTATTAAAATCCTTAGATTACCAGATAATGCATTTCTTACTAAGAAATTTACCTGTGAATTTTAAAAGTGTGGCATTTACTTGGAAATCCAGGTAGCAAGTCAGATTTCTTGGAAGAATAGTACAGAATTTGTCTCCAAATATTAAGTAAACCCCTATTCCTAAATACATGCTTGTCATATCTGACTAGATAAAATTTGTCTCAAATATAACAGTCCAAATACAGCTTTGGTTGCACTGATTTGTCCAATTTTATCCTGGTAAGACAGAGGACAGATCTGTATAGCACTCATTTTTATAAAAAGACTCAGCCAAAAAATATTTGCTTTTGATTTTTGAAGAGACAAAGAGAATCAGATATTACTTTAAAATGGTTCATTTTGGTGTACAAAAGCAAAACTTCCTAAATAGTGGGTTAGAGATAATTTTAAAAGTAAGATAAAGTGCTTTGTCATCAGTTCAGTTCAGTTCAGTTCAGTCGCTCAGTCGTGTCCGACTCTTCGTGAACCCATGAATTGCTGCACACCAGGCCTGCTTTGTCATATACCCATATAAAATAGACTACTAAAAACAGTGCTAACAGTATTTCAACACTCCCGTGTGAAACAATTAAACCCGACAAATTTTTTTCAAATTATATTTTAGAATTTGAATGATTGGCAGCTTAGGACATTGACCTCTGAGCAAGGAATGACAGAAAATGATGAGCCCTGTGGCTCTTTTAGCTTATGCCTGACACAAGTGAGTTTCCAGGATATGGAGAGATGGGACTACAGAAGCAGAAACCATAGTGATATGATTGATGGTTTCGAGGAGCCCCTGAGCCAAGGAATGGGTATAGTCTTTAGAAATCAGAAAATGCAAGTTAACAGTGTTTTCCCTAGAGACCTTGATAGGCACACTGCCCTGCTGACATCTTTACTTCAGTTAAGTGAGATTCAACTTGAATTTCTGACTTGCAATATTATATAAATTTGGGGTGTTTTCAAGCCAAGTTTGTGATGATTTGTTACAATAGTAATTGAAACTAATATGTCTTTCAATTTGGTTCAGTACACACAGGCAAAGTCATGTCTGACTCTTTGTGACCCCATGGACTGTAGCCCTCCAGGTTCCTCTGTCCATGGAATTCTCCAGGCAAGAATACTGGAGTGGGTTGTCATTTCTATAAGGGCAAATAATATTCCCTCTCCACTCATAATCTTTTATAACTTGCTATACTTCCTTAAGTTTTATCTTTCATTATACTTTTACATATTCTGAGACAACCTATATCTATAGTTTAGAACAAAACTATTTACTTTGCCCTTGAAAAAATTAAAATTCTTCCTGTTGTCTTGCATGCCTCTTCTGTTTCTTTGTAGCAATTGCTCTGAGTAAAATCTAAACTGTGTGTGTGCTTAGTCACTCAGTCATTTCCAACTCTTTGTGATCCCATGCACCGTGGCAACCCATGCTCCTCTGTCCATGGGAATTCTCCAGGCAAGAATACTGGAGTGTGTTGCCATGCCCTCCTCTAGGGGATCTTCCCAACCCAGGGATCAAATCCAGGTCTCCCACATTGCAGGTGGATACTTTAGTGTCTGAGCCATCACAGAAGCCTATAATTTAAACTACCCATACGAATTTTTAATCAGAGTAGCTTACTCCTAAATGACAGATACAGCTATGAGGTAGAAAGCTCCAAACTGCCACAATCAAATGTTTTAGCTGGTTAGAAAAACTTAAAAATACATTAACACAAATATTTATAGACACATCTCCTTTATACTTTTTTTAAAGGTGTAACTGACTCAATTTAATAATAAATTATTATTATATAATGAATTAACTCAATTTAGTAATCCAAAGATTTAAGTTACCTAAATATCTTGGAAATCAGATCAGATCAGATCAGATCAGTTGCTCAGTCGTGTCCGACTCTTTGCGACCCCATGAATCGCAGCATGCCAGGCCTCCCTGTCCATCACCAACTCCCGGAGTTCACTGAGACTCACGTCCATCAAGTCAGCAATGCCATCCAGCCATCTCATCGTCTGTTGTCCCCTTCTCCTCCTGCCCCCAATCCCTCCCAGCATCAGAGTCTTTTCCAATGAGTCATCTCTTCGCATAAGGTCGCCAAAGTACTGGAGTTTCAGCTTTAGCATCATTCCTTCCAAAGAAATCCCAGGGCTTATCACCTTCAGAATGGACTGGCTGGATCTCCTTGCAGTCCAAGGGACTCTCAAGAGTCTTCTCCAACACCACAGTTCAAAAGCATCAATTCTTGGGCGCTCAGCCTTCTTCACAGTCCAACTCTCACATCCATACATGACCACAGGAAAAACCATAGCCTTAACTAGACGAACTATCTTGGAAATAGTTTAAGATGAAAAAGAAAAAAAAAATAGTGATGTAAAAACTTCTGCTGTCATTATTATGTTATTATAATTCATGTTAGCTTACTTGATCATATAACAAGTATAAGCAATAATTCAGTTTAACTAGTCTCTTGACTGAGCCACCAGGGAAGCCCCATTTAAAATATATGTAACACAAATGTATTAAAGATAAGTGAATAAATACAGTGTACATGTGCACTATCCTCAAAAAAACCACACATAGCTGTTTAATATTTTTCAAAACACACAAAATTATTATACCAGTCTAAAGATTTGTCTAAACTATGAATGTAGACTTTGAAAATATTTTTTAATCCAGAAATTTATCTAAGGATATTTTTTCCTTAAAGTTCTATATGTTTAAAGTATTAAGATTCACATTTTTTAATTCTCAGAGAATTGGAGAATATTTTATTTACTTAAGCACTTGTTAATACCTGTAAGTCATTAAAAAGAGATCTCCTTTTATGCAAGAGATTTTAGAGTAGGAAATAATCTCATTCTTACATAAAAGGGAAAAACTTTTCTCAAGTACGAACACACAAACTCACAGACACATAGGGAGTTTATATTTTTGGTTCTACAAAATCATCCACAAGTCAAAAGAAAATATAGAAACACAATGACTGATCATTCCAAATCTCAAGGCCTGTTTTCTTTCCTAGCACACAGAAAAACTATTATTGATTGGAGCTCATAAATAAACAAACAAAAAAGACTAACAAACCAGATTATCTGTCATCTCTCACTCTACAGAGAGTTGTTCTTAATCATTTGTTTACAGAGATCACCAACGTTCATATCATTAAACTAAACACTGCTAAACTAAATTCCTACCATAGATGAGAAGTAAGTTATCAGCCATGTGAATCAAAGAAACAATAAAGTCAGTATCCTGTAATAAATAATAATAGAAGCAAGCAAGCAAACAAACAAACAAAAAGAGCAAGAACTCCAAAAGCAGGGGAGGGAGGGGACAAAGTTCAAGTACTATCACTTTTTGACATTTACTCCAGGTGTCTGTGAACCAAGAAAGATAGGAAGGGGGTAAGAAAGGGAGGGAGGGAGGAGAGAGAGGGGGGAGGGAGAGAGAGAAGGAAGAAAGGAAGGAAGAAAATAAAACCAGCCTGGGCTAAACAATCCATAAGGCACCTGCTGAGAAAAAATTCTCCATGCCTATCTCAAAGTTCTCTAAACAGAGGCAACAGCTTCCTGTCTAGATTAACACTTCAGGATGTTTGTAGAGCCTGTGACATTAGAAGCTATAGTGTGTTCCTCACTCCAGGCCAGGTAACAGATTTGTTTACTGTAGAGGAGAAGGAAGATACCTCCTTCAGGGTCTGAGTTTGGATAAGTTTACTAGGAGCTACTTGAAAAGTAGCTCCTTTCTTAGCTGTGTTACAAATACGCTGAGTGTGCAAAATTCACCTAAGCTCATCTCTGTGTCATCCCACATGAGGGTGCAAGGGAAGTTTTGAAAACCAGAAATTGTACTGCCTGCTGTGCTGTAATAAAGCCTTTTGCTTTGTCCCAGGAGTTTCATATCTTCTGCAAACATCAGTGAAAACTGGTTGGCTAACTTTTTAACTTGTAGGCTAAAATCTTAGACCCTGAACCTTTCTTGACAGGTGCATTTCTTTAACCATGCAGTTTCCTTGAATATTTTAGGGATGTCTACTTGGGCATTTTCCCAGATTATTTCCAAAACTGTTAAAGCATAAGTTCCAAAAGTTTAAAAATATGACTCTCCTAAAAATATAAAATAAACATGCATCCAAGATTTTCTTTGAATCATTAACTAATAAGGTCACAGGCAAATTATTATGACTCTTTTAAAGAGCATTGGAGAAGCTAGGTTATTTATAGAAAATAAGAACATTGAGTTGGATACAAAAGTTGTTAATGTTCAATTGGAATAGAAACCATAACTTCTGGCCTTTTACCAGAACAAAATAGTCAAGACAACCCTGCTGCTAAAAAGTTGTAAAATACTCTAATGAAAAAGTTGTAAAGAGTTCAATTTCACCTAGTAATCTATTGTTTATTTCCAGGTTTCAGATCATATTTTGTACTTACAGTTTGAAAGATTAGAAGGTTAATATATTTAAATCTTTTAGAACAGATCTAAAGAATCTTTAGATCTTTAAGAATCAAAAATCTTAAGAATCTTTGTTCTTAAGCAGAAAATTAGATGCTCTCTCTCTCTCTATATATATATATGTTAGCTATTATTCATTTATTTATTTCATTTACAAAACCAAGTATGAAACTGTTTTTTGTTCTTCTAGATAGGAAATACAGCTGAATCTTAGTTTATCAATGATAAATTATCATAGATAATTAATGAGGCTACTTCCCTTCCACCCAAACAGCCATAACACAATGGTATCAAAATCTTAGGCCACTTACCTTAATCTATTCTCCCTTTTTATTTTACCATGCTCACTCCATGTGATAGGAACACTGTCAGAATTCTGTTACAGTAGAATTAGTAATGAATTCTCCCTCAGTCATGGTTCCCTGATGCTTCCATTGTGTATAATGAATTATATTCTATGCATCCAGAAGTTGCTAGCTATATATTGTCCTTGGGAGACTTTAGAAAACAGCCATTAAAATTCTTCTATGTAGTTCTACATTCTCTTGAGGAACCTTGATTGAGAAAGGCTGGAGCTGGACAAGCAACACTTGTAACAGATTGGGGAACTGTTAGAAACTTGAAAGCTCAGGATCTACCTTACCAAAACTCCAGAATGACAATTTTAGTCAGATACCAAAGTAATTCATATGGCTATTAAAGTTTCTGAGGCACCGCTCCAGAGTATCCAGCTGCATAGATTTTCTTCTGTTTATGATGGTGTTCCATCCTGATAAATCCACTGTAATGTTGTAAATAATATGTCAAAAACGCATTTAATACCTCAACATTATTTAGCATTGTAGCCCATTTAGCCTACTTTAATGTGCTCAGAACACTTACATTAGCCTCCTGTTGAGCAAAATCACCTAACACAAAGCTTATTTTATAATACAGTATACATATAATTCATTGATTACTGCACTGAAAGTAAAAAGCAGAATGGTTGTTAGTGTTCTGCTTATTCCCATCATGATCATGTGACTGACTGCGAGCAGCATCTCCCTGCCCTGTTGAACTTCATGAGAAACTTATTGCAGAAAGCTAGCCCAGAAGCAGATCAAAATTCAAAATTCTAAGTACTGTTTCTATTGAATGTGTGTTGGTTTCACATCATCATGAAGCTGAAAAGTCATGTCAAACCATTGTAAATCAAGGACTATCTGTTGACTAGACTACACCAGAGGATAAATCTTCATTTGAGAGGCAGCTTATGTAGCAGTTAACTGTGAGGCCTCTGAAGCCTGATGACCTGGTTTAAAACTTGGTTCCACTATTTAATAGTTTGATGACTTCTGCAAGATAAATAATCCTTAACTAAAGTACTTCAGTTTCTTTATCTGTAAATTGAGTTTAAGGATACTAATTCATTGGGTTGTAGAATGGAATTCTAGTTATGCAAATACTTTCTATGAGCACCTGACACATGGTAAGCTCTTAATAAATGAGAATTATTGTTACTTATATCTGTGTCTTAGAGATACTTTTCTCTAAGTGTCTCTAAGTGATTTTACCCAGATACAACAGTTGGATATATTTTAATTCTTACCCTTTTGAACTGAATTTTGTTTACAACAATATATACTTTCTTACATTAATATTTCATGCTTTTCTATATGAATTTAGTAAAGAATGTCACAAACACTATAGGAAAACAAAATTTGAATATTGCCTCATATTGCCATATTCAAGAATTTCAAGATGACATTTATGTCAGATAAATTACATTTATTTTTATTTTAAAAGCCGGTCTTATGTGACTTTCAGTTGTTATAATATTGGATCTTTTTCCATTAATAAGTACACATACACTTTGCCACATCATTCATTATCCTAAAGTAAAGGAATTTAATTTTTAATTGATGTATCTATGAAAGAAGAGATATTTAGCTCTAAAATAACTTAGTCCAGAAGTTTAATTGCAGCCTAGGAAATAAGACAGGGAGTTTAGAGAAGGGTCATTCTGAGGTGGAGGAAGCTTTGGAATAATCTGACAACATTTCGGTATTAGTACAACATGAATACCATAGGGCTATATATACAGAATGGTATTCCTAATAAAGCTATCAATCTAGGAGAACTAGGCAGAAGATCACTTCCTTCTCTAGAAAGAATTCCTCTACCTTTGTTTCCATAATAATACCCTCATGTGAGCTTTTGGTATCTTTCTCAGTGTTTCTTTTGCCATCTTTTGCTGAATCATTCACTTTTCTGTCTTCCTTAAAAACTTAAAATATTTGTGCATAATAACAAGAATCTAATACTACAGATGCAGATAAAAATAAAAAACAATAATGTTTTGCTCCAATTCTCCACACCCCCTCTCCTCACCCTTTAAACTATTTTAAAAATTTTGTTTAAAAAATATTTCCTGGTTTCATCCCCAAGATTAAATAACAGACTTATTTGCTGTTACTTGATATATCCATTTTAGAATTTGGTCTATTTTTAGAACTTTAGGTCTATTTTTATATCACTATAATTCCCTTTTTTATATTTTAGCATCTGTCTCCACACACTAGACTTTTAAGCCCTGAAAAAGCAGAAATGCATATCCTCTTGGCTTACTGCTCTATTCTCAGTGATAGAATAGTGCCTGACAATCAGTACTGGTTGAATAATAAATATTGATCAAAATTGCTCACATTTCAATCCTCAGAAATTTTAACCCTCCAGTTTTGATAATTTATGTTATTTTTCTTTTTCTTCCTTTAGTTAAATTTTCAATTTTAATTATCTACCTAAATGAGTCCCTTACTTCTTGAACTAGAAACACCTGACTTTCTAATGATGAAGGCCCTCAATTATTTTCCCCATTACCTCTTTTCTACTCATAGATGATGTTTTCTAAACAAGGCCATTCATATTTATAGTCTTCGTCTTGCTGGGTTGTGAATTTATATCATTATTTTTATATTATTTATGAGTTACACAGTGGAATATTCCACACAATGGAATATTCAAATAATATTTTATAATAGCAAATAAGTCTGTTATTTAATCTTGTGGATGAAAGTAGCAAATATTTTTTAAACAAACTGTTCAAATTATAAAAATATTATTTTGTTTCAAATATTATTTGTTCTTTCATCCTCATGGAGAAAATGATCTACATTTTAAGCATTCTAGTTGGATTCCAATAGCTGCAATGTACAAAACAGGTATGCACATTTAAAATTTATTTTGCAATCATTGCTTAACTTTTTTTTAAGTTGGATTCAAGTCTCTCTCTTAACCTACTAAGATTTCTGTCTAAAAAGATTTTTGTATTTATTTACTATTTGCATAAGTTTGTTCAGGTGAAGTGTCTTGCAGTCTCACCCAGGACCTAGCTGCTTTTATTGTATTCTCCTCTTAAGAATTATTATCTAACCGATGACACTTGCATCAGAAATCAGAACTTCAGTGCATTCTCTTTGAAACACTGGGATTTTCTGGGAGGGATCTTCCACCTGCTTTAGTTGAGTGAGCTTGAAGTACTGCATTGGTAGGAATTTTCTTCTCTATACCACGTCAACAAAGAAGCTGGAATGAAAATGGACAGATTTACCAAGTTTGTTACATACATACTTTGGGATAGATATATGCATACACATGTATGCTTAGTCGCACAGTTGTGTTTGACTCTTTGAGACCTCATGTCCATGGGATTCTCTAGGCAAGAATACTGGAGTGAGTAACTCACATGGTAACTATGCCCTCCTCCAGGGGATCTTCCCAATTGCAGGTGGATTCTTTACCATCTAAGCCACCAGAAAAGCTCATATATATACATAAATGTCTCATATATACTAAATGTCTTTATCTAAAATTAAAATCTATCTGGACATCTTGTATTTTATCTCACAACTATAAGGAAAAATATAAATTAAAAATAAGTGCTTGATTAATCCTCTTTATTGAAAATAAGATCTCTCTTCTGTTCCTTCTCTTCCAGTATTTTCCTTAGAAAATTGTAAGCACTTTCTTATCTCTTTGAAATGTATATAATTTATTCTAAAGATAAAAGGTCTTTCTAGCTGGCCTTTTGTCACTTTGGTGACCCAGGAAAGTCTTTCTAAGAACCTGGGAGCCATCTCTTTGAAATGAAGGGAGATGGTACCACTTATCTCTCAGTTTCTGTGGGAGGTTAGGAGCCCAAAATCAGTGAACAGCTTGCTCCAAGTCTCAAAACTGCCTCCAGCATAAACAAAAAAGAATTGTGCGGGGAGCCGGTGAGGCATTCCACTCGTGGCAAAGGTCATGAGGAAGGAGGCTCGGCATACGCAAAGGCGGGATCGAGCCTCAGGAGTCCCCCCGGATATTCTCGAGCATTTTCCCCCAAAAAACCAGAGTCTGCCTACTTTATTGCTTTGTGCTCTCACCTCTGACTTTACTGGGGGCTGTCCCCTACCACCATCTCTCTCTCTCTGTCAAAGAGTTAACTTACAGCTCCAATTAATAAAGTTCCTGGGCAATTAGGAGTGTTTAAATCCAAACCCCTCTGATGGCTCTCTAACTCGCCTGACAAGTTTACCCGGACTCCTGCAGCTATGCATACGATTGTTTACAGTCTCCCAGCCTCGAGAGGCACGGGAAGCTTAAGATATTCAAATAGCTTAGAGCCTCTCAGAGAGTTAAAAACTGTCAGAATAAACTAGTAAAGGATTTCATTGATGAGTCAATGCTTGTTGCCAAGTTTTCACATCCCCTGAATTGTATCCTTGAATATGTATCAATTAATAGTGGGTATGTAGAAAAAATAAGTAGTGGCCTTGGTGTTAGTAACTTTAGACCCTTAAGGTAATAAATTCTTTCTTTGTTGTAAACCCATTACACATCCGCCCTATAGGAATGCAATTTTATCTTTGGAAGATGGTGCCAAACCTTGAAATAATTACTCTTAGAGAAAATAAGTCTTTGTTGATGAGTCCTTGTCAAGAGTCATAAAATGTTAGTAGGCCTTCTGGCCAGAAGATGATGTAAATCACCTAAACCATTTGTATACGATACATTTGCAGGAAAGAAACCTTGGTTTTTGATAAGAACCAAAGACTGCTGACTTTGCATCCCCTATTATCCTCTATGTGTAACTTAGGGTATAAAAGTCCCTGTTAAAAATAAAGCTATGGGCCTTGTTCACCAGCGCTTGGTCTCCCCATGTCATTCTTCCCTTTAACTTCCAGCTGAGTCTCCATCTGGAGTGCGGAACCCACCATGCTTACTAATTATGCCTGGGCTTCTAAGACCCACTCGAGAAGGAGTCTAGGGTGAGACACCTTCCGCTATTCGAGAGGGCGCCTGCGGCCTACGTAAGTGGTGCAAACTTCTTGTCTTGAAGTTTTATTGGTCTCCCGCGTAAACCAAGCTACTCAGCTTCTTTTCTCCACTGAATTTTCCTACTGAGCTATCCTCATTCTATTGTTCTCTATATCTCTAATTAGCATATAAATAGTCGCCTAGGCCGTCTCTCCTTCGAATACCCTGGATCAGCTGGGGCTGGTCCCCAGCAGAATTGTTTCTTTGTTTTTGTCTCCTCTCTCTCTTTTTTTTAAATCTTTTGGATAAAGCCAACAAGTTAACACAGATTGTCACCTAAATTGCCAGGTGAATTTTAGGGTCAATTATATATCTTCAAGTTCTGTAGTCTAAGGACTAGTTTAGGGAAATACCAACAACTAACCTAGAAGCAACACCACCAAATTTACCAAAATTGTCCCAAATGTGATAAGGAACATACCTATACTCAACACATTTTTAGAAAAAAATATGTTTCTTGGAAATTTGTTTTACTTATTTAGTATTAATTGTTGAGATAAGTTTATGTTCAGGTGGGTCCTGTGTGCTAAGTTGCTTCAGCTGAGTCTGAGCCCAACAGGCTTCTCTGGGATTTCCCTGGCAAGAATACTGGAGTGGGTTACCATACTTTCCTCCAGGGGATCTTCCTGACTATGGATCAAACCAGAGTCTCTTATGTCTCCTGCATTGGCGTGTGGGTGCTTTACCACTAGTGCTTCCTGGGAAGACTGTTCAAGTAGGTGATTGTAGTTTATTCTTTTCTACTGTAAGATAAGCTCCATTGAATAAATAAGTCTCTTTTTTATACACTGTATTCATGATAGTTGAGATGTTATTTTGAACTACCCATTAATTTGTTTATATTTTAAATATTTTAATATTAACCATAAAATATGATGCTATAAATAAGATTATTAAATATTATTAGGCATTAGTTCTAGCAATATTGATTTATAGATTCAATTCAATGTAAATAAAATTATGTAAATTTCATTCATGGTAATCAATCAACTAATTCTAATTCAAAAATAGCCAAGAGAATCCTAAAACAAATGAAGTTGAACAATTTACCCCATCAAGTCACATGATTTGTTATAAGGTTTAACATGAATAGTGTGAAATTAAACTATTAATGTGAAAATAGAAATAAAGCAATTAAACCTAATAGGGGACCCAAAACAAATTAAGGCTTATATGAAAATATATTATACAACCAATTTGCTTTGCAGCCGCTTGGAGAAACAATGACTACTTACTAAACAACATTGAGGAAAATTATTGTTGGGATGAAACAATGAAAATATTTTCATTGAGTGTTTTCACATTTTATCTTAGTTGGGTTTATTACTGAATGACAAGCATGCCTTGGAAGTTCAAGATAGCAAGTTGCTCAGGAGAGATTTAAAGACTCCTCTTCCTTGGATGTATTGGCACAAGTTTCAAAGGTAATAGACCCAGAAGTCTTTATTTCTAGCCAAGGATAATTTCTTTATATTCCAGAGAAAAGTTCTCTATTTTTATCCCCAGTGTTTAAAAGGGAGGGATCTGACAGATGCTCTATATAAGATCTGACCCTCATAATATTAGGGTCCCTCAGCACGCCAGGCCTCCCTGTCCATCACCAACTCCTGGAGTTCACTGAGACTCACATACATTGAGTCAGTGATGCCATCCAGCCATCTCATCCTCTGTCGTCCCTTTCTCCTCCTGCCTCCAATCCCACCAAGCATCAGAGTCTTTTCCAATGAGTCAACTCTTCGTATGAGGTGGCCAAAGTACTGGAGTTTCAGCTTTAGCATCATTCCTTCCAAAGAAATCCCAAAGATCTCCTTCAGAATGGACTGGTTGGATCTCCTTGCAGTCCAAGGGACTCTCAAGAGTCTAGAGTCGGACACGACTGAGCGACTGATCTGATCTGATCTGATCTGATCTTATCACCTGTGGTATAAACCTCATTGCACATGTTAAGTTCATCTGAAGCTCGAAATATCCTCTGTGGGGGAATTTGTGTGGGTACAAGTGCTGCTATGATGATCTTGGACTAAGTGCTGTGATGTGTGTGTGTGTGTGTGTGTGTGTGTGTAACTGTAGCAAGATAACTTGTTAACTTGTCAGAGGACAGTATCTTAAATCCTTCACGGTTTTGAACTTTTTATTTGGCTAAAAAAACAAAACAAAACAAACAAACAGTAGAGCTCTAGCTCATTTTATATACAACATCATTTCAAGGTGGTATGACTTAGGTGTAGAAACAAATCTCTAAAGCTCTAGAATACATGGATTTTATAGCAATGTCAAGAAGGAATTTCCAAAAGTTTGATTTTCATGAGAGTCTAACAAAACCCCTGAAATTAATACTGTCATTAAAACTTTGCATGGTGTTATTTTGGAAATCTCATCTGTAATTTTTTTTAAACTAAATCTCCTACAGTAATTTTCAGATAACCAAACAGCCCCTCTCAGGCTGAGCACTGTTTAAGCTTGTTATTTGGTATTCAACTAGAGCTGCTATTTGCAGACCTTAATCACTTAAACGACAATTAGTCTCCAGACTTTGCTCAAAAACACTTATTCCTTTTGTAATTATAATGCTTTGCCTAACTGATTAAGCAATTGCTATTTCTCTAAAGTTAAAATTCCCTGTTGCTTGCACACCTCTCAGGGACAGGAAGGATGGTGAATGGTTCTCTTATATGGTCTTCTCTGCAATCTTGCTGCTTAGATTCATATTATTCAGTCTCTGAGAAAACTAAAAGGTGATGGCTTTAGAGATTTGCATACATTTTTATTTAAACAAGTTTCCCTGGTGGTTCAGATAGTAAATCTCATGGACAGAGGAACTTGAAGGGCTACAGTCCATGGGGTAGCACAGAATTGGACAGGACTGATCAACTAAGCATGAACAAATGAACATTTTCATTTTACATCATTTTCTAGATTAACACATAAAAACTTTTGAGTTTTTTTGTCCTCTTTGATATATATACCATTCAAAGAGTAGGTTACAGAGCCAACATTACATCTCCCAAGGGAAAATCTTCAGAAATTCTAATAGGATAGTAGTTAATTTGCCCT
>NW_011494930.1:1440279-1443752 GCF_000754665.1 Bison bison bison
AAAAGAAAAAAAAAAAATAGTATATAAATCATCAAAACATATTTTCCAGTTAAGCTTATTTACATTCAATACATGTACCCAAATCATGGTTGGATTGCTTCCCTGTGTCAAAAACCTACATATTAAGTTGATTGACCACTTAAACCATCTCTTGCTTCCTCTGGCTCCCCATCATTTTGCTAGAGTGCCTACTGACTGTAATTCCCAGCATAGGTGCCTCACTAGACATATCACTAGCCTACAGAAAAAGGGAATGGAAACAAAAAAACATCCGTCTAATACAAGTGATCAAACGATATTTTATGGGCATATTATCACTGTCAGTTAAATGAATAGGTAAGTGAAATAAATGTGATTTGAAATTAGAAATGAAAAGACATTCTACAACTTAAATTTCAAATACAGAACAACACTGAGTGTAAAATTATTTATGAATGTCACATTGTTTTACAATGTGACAAAAGCATGGAAACGATTTTCAGATAATTCATATCTGCACACTTCTGTAATGTTTATGCAGTTTGGGACCTAAGTGCTTTGTTGTTAGTGATTTAAAACTCTTGCTTTTTTTTTTCCCCCTGACTGTAAAACAACAAACAAAAGCCACCATAAGAACAGAGCATTTTGGATCTGCTTATCTGAATATGCCTTTCAATCATTTTATTTTTATCAGTTACTATTGCTTTTCATTGTATATGAAGGAAAATAAATTACACCATCTGGATTTATCTGAACCAAGTAAACTTAAGAAGTAATTTAAAATGCAGTTTATAGCTTAATGCTCTCCATAGCAATGATCTAAAATAGCATCCTACTGCTATTTATAATTGCAACTCCAGCAGAGAAGGATTAAGCATTATTACCAAAGCTACAGAGTAAATAAGTCAGTCTCTTCTCTGTGAGTCCTTACACCTTGATGTTGCTTACCATTTCTACTGTCTTGCCTTAAAGCCCTCAAACACATGTTCAGTCTCAGCTTTTATGAAAAAAATTCTATGTCCCAAAGTCTTAATTACAACAAAAATCCAAGGAAAACACTGCACACTCTAAATGTTCATATAGTTTCATATTTTCCATCTCGATATTAATTTATGAAATCTATATGTGAGAGCCAGTGCTTCTATTTTACACTGGAGTGACAAACACTATGACCTAATGGGTCTTTGCTCCTCCAATTTCAAAGATTAAACTGAATTGCAAGGACAAGTTATTTGTGCAGAAACACTTACACTAATGAAAGAAGCTTGTATTAAACCTTGGATTTTCAGTTTGCAATTCCTAAGGGAGTTATTACCAAGCTTTTATCCCCAGGTCCGTCCTTCTGACTAGCTCTTCTGGCTACTCAGCTTTCCTTGTGTCAAGTGTGAGTCTTTCCCAGTTCTCTTTGTCCTTCAGGAATTTTCATCACTTTAATTGTGGCATGTTACCTGAAATAACCTACTCAGAAAACTCTCCTCTTCTTCTGCTATTTTCATGCTAAAATTTAATGTTGGTTCATAAGATTTTAAGGTAATCTGATTAAATCCCAGTGAAACTAAACACAAGGGAGAGAATAGAATATAAAATAAGTCAGATAACCTAAAGGAGATCAATTTAAATCTGTTTTTAAGCTTATTAATAACATGGGGCCTTCTTTCTCCCACATTAGTGGACCTTCTGGGATTTACAGGAATAAACTAGCAGGAATGTTTCTCTTTGATATGTTCTGTCTTTGGGCATCTAACCAGCCCATCTGGAACATCTCAAATCTTCAGCAGTTGTCATATTACAGCCTTCAAGTCCCTTTAACTTTCCTGGACCTTCTCTAATACTTGTTCCTTATTCCTCTTGGAAAACAAATGCTATTCTGGAAATAAAAAAAATCTCCACCATATTTAGAACATAATTCTCAACTGACCTACTGAAAGTTCTCAAATCTTTGTTAAAATCATTTGTGCTTTTTTACCCTACAGTTGATCTGATTTTTCCCAAGAAAAATAAATAACAAGTTTGCCTACAAACCAAAAAGTTCTTCTTTTTGTCTCCTACTTCCTTAGCATCAATCACATCATTTATCCTGTCTTAAAAACTTCCCTTTCTTTTCACATATTCAATGCAAAAGAACAAAACAAAAAAGCATTGGCATGTTATAAATACAAAGGATGTGTCAATAAAAGTAATTATTCACATTAAACAAGAATAACGGTATTACAAAAAGAATATGTTAAGCATCACACAGCTGGGTAATCTCGAAGTATAGATGATTAAAGTGCATTGCTTTGAATTACATTAAACAGGGTGGAATTATGAAAGATGTCCAATAATCTCACCTAACATGCTTTTTAAATTTTTAATTTTTTAAATTTATTTTTGTGTAGTTTATAAAAGGTAGTTTCTGGAATTGGGCTCAGCGGCATATCATAACAGTAAACTAATCATTAACCTAGTCCACAACTAATCCAAGCTCCAAGAGAATAAGTATTGAAGAGCAGGGTCTAGGATATATCTTGAATAATTCTGTTCTTATCTATACATTTGAAAGTAGTTTAAATATACTTCCTAAAAAGTCATTAAGTCTTATATGTTTCCTATTTCATGTGTGTGTGTGCGCTCAGTCACTTCAGTCATTTCTGACTCTTTAGGACCCTATGGACTGTAGGCTGCCAAGCTCCTCTGACAATGGTATTCTCCAGGAAAGAATACTGGAATGGACTGCCGTGCCCTCCTCCCTCCTTCACCCATGTATACTTTTTTAAACAAGTAAATTTACATATGAAATTCTCCACATGTAGCAGAAAAAGGTGTTATGACAATTTTTAATTAAAATGCTTTACTAAGCTTGAATAAAATTTGACTCTAAGATTGTGTTGGTTAGATTAGAGTTGTTACTGTGCATTTTACTGCCTTATTTGCCTATTTAAACAATTACTTGTGTTTTATAAGATGATTAGCCATTATAGAGTCAGCCCTACACAGAGTACCAAATGTAACCATGAATGTCAATGAGATCACTAACAAAATTTCTTTAAAGACTGATCAAGTGATTTTAATATTTTCTGCAGATGTCATATACATTTTCTACATGTCCTGTGTATCATTGTTTAATAGGTAAAAATATCAGTTCTTGGATTTCTGGGACTATTTTTTATATAGCCTCTTTCTTAATTTGATTTACAGTTATTGTCTGCCATTTTAATTTACAAAATATACAAATTCAGCTACATGCCATTTACATTTTTTTCTTTAGGGCAGAGCTTACAAAAATTGAAAACAATAATTTTGCAAAGAAAAACATTACCCCATGGGCCTACTAGTTCAGTGCAGTTCAATTCAATTCAGTGGCTCAGTCATGTCCGACTCTTTGCGACCCCATGAATTGCAGCATGCCAGGCCCGCCTGTCCATCACCAACTCCCAGAGTTCACTCAGACTCACGTCCATCGAGTCAGTGATGCCATCCAGCCATCTCATCCTCTGTCATCCCCTTCTCCTCCT
>NW_011494930.1:1443852-1462029 GCF_000754665.1 Bison bison bison
TCCATCGAGTCAGTGATGCCATCCAGCCATCTCATCCTCTGTCATCCCCTTCTCCTCCTGCCCCCAATCTCTCCCAGCATCAGAGTCTTTTCCAATGAGTCAACTCTTTGCATGACGTGGCCAAAGTACTGGAGTTTCAGCTTTAGCATCATTCCTTCCAAAGAACACCCAGGACTGATCTCCTTTAGAATGGACTGGTTGGATCTCCTTGCAGTCCAACACTTCTCAATTTACTATTATAATTCCACCTCACACTCAGTAAAAGTCATCCTTGAAGTAGCTCTTCATTGTAACAAATGGTACCCACTTTGGTCATTTCTAAGCAAGGTATCAATTTGTCTCCCCAAATGAAGAGAATGTTGCCAACATAGAATGGATAAAAGACCAAGCATTTATGGATTGAACACACAGCATGAAGTGGAATGAAGATGCTAAAAGGTGATCATTTGGAACTGCTGTCACCTGACCCAGAAAAAGCAATGTTTAATATTTTTCTGTGCTTCCTTGTCACTATGGAATTGATATTTGGGTATACACATTGGGCTTCCTGGTGGTTCCGATGGTAAAGAACTGCCTGCAATGCAGGAGACCGGGTTCAGTCCCTAGATTGGGAAAATCCCCTGGAGAAGGAAATGGCTAACAATTTCAATATTCTTGCCTGGAGAATTCCATGGACAGAGGAGCCTGGCAGGCTGCAGTCCATAGGGTCACAAAGAGTTAGACACAACTGAGTGACTAAGCACACATGCACATAAGCAAATGCACCATATTATAGATTTGAAAGCAAAGAGTTAGAACATGCCTAAGTTTTATGGGGATGAGGTGGTTAACTGTGCAATTATCTAATAATCAGAGCCAAAGTCTGGATTAGGCATCCACTGTTAACTCTTACCCCCTCTGACTGACCACGCAAAGACAGAGAAGCAAAGAATGAAGACTTCAAAAGATTAAAAAAAAATTCTTTATCTTTTCCTAGCATTCATTACTTGGCTTAACTAATGGGAAAAACACTCTGCACAGAAGATCAATTCATCATCTCCATTTCCCATACACAGTGTTACATGGCTTAATTCTACCCATGAAAGAGCAAGGAAGAAACCTTGACCTGCCCTCTATTTTCACCTTGTCTACCAGTGGTTTAGCACTTTTAAATCTTTGCTCTCATGTGGTTTGGCCTCATCACTCCTCTCAACCTAAAATTCTTTCTTTATTAAATATAAATATGTATGCAGCAGAATATGTTAATAATAACTTGAGCAACTGTGAACTGTCAGTTTAGAATGCTGATCTCTATCCCTATCTATGTCTATGGTGAGATGACTTTGTTTCTTTTGAATATTCTAATAGTGAATCAGGAAACATTTGTAAACTAAGCTACTTTACTTATACCATTTTAACAAGTAAAGAGATAACAAGTCCACATTATCTCATTGTATTATCTTGCTGAACTAGGAAGAGTCTAGGTGACATAACAAGAGCAAAGATAATAGAAACAGACAATGCTGAGGTTCACTTCTCCTCTACATTTTTAAATGCCTACTAGTTTAAAACCAGAAATTTAAGTGGCAAAATCATATATCAATGAAAAAGTGAATTATTTAATAAAGGATGAATAAAAGATCAATTTATTGCACACAATTCTATTTTTTCAAAGATCAATAATTTGAAGGTATGTAGTTCATCTGGTCCTGTTATTGAAAACTGGTTTTGTTTTGAAAATATAAATACAAAATTGAAAATATAAATGTACAAATTATCTTCAGAGCAATTTAAGTTTCATAAGAATACTAAATCCAAATTGTGGGCTTTCTTTCAAAGGTAGAGTATAATTTTACTTTATGTGATTAGATTTTATTTGGATCATGATAGTCATTCTGTTTTATGAATTTACTCCTCTAATCTGTCAAATCATTCTCTGAAGCTAAAAATATTAATAGTGATACAATCACCTTTGGTCTTTGTGCAACAACACTTAGTTTTTCTAAATAGGTAGCAATTTATTAAGTTGGAAAAATGTTACATTCATCAAACTAGAAAAGGTATCATAAAAATTATATCATTCTTAATGATACAATATTCCAAAGGAGTACCTGGTTAGTTTATAAACATAATATATTATTACTATTTAACTTCAAGGATGTAACTATAAAAAAATTTCACAATAGCATCTTCAAATTACTTATATTTTTTATTTTTATATCAGTATAGATCAATATCAGTTCAGTTCAGTCTCTCAGTCGTGTCCAACTCTTTGTGACTCCATGGACCACAGCATGCCAGGCCTCTCTGTCCATCACCAATTCCCGGAGTCTACTCAAACTCATCTCCATTGAGTCGGTGATGCCATTCAACCATCTCATCCTCTGTTGTCCCCTTCTCCACCCGCCTTCAATCTTTCCCAGCATCAGGGTCTTTTGAAATGAGTCAGATCTTCACATCAGGAGGCCAAAGTATTGGAATTTCAGCTTTAATGTCAGTCTTTCCAATGAACACTCAGGACCAATCTCGTTTAGGATGGACTGGTTGGATCTCCTTGCAGTCCAAGGGACTCTCAAGAGTCTTCTCCAACACCACAGTTCAAAAGCATCAATTCTTCAGTGCCCAGCTTTCTTTATAGTCCAATTCTCATGTTCATACATGAATACTGGAAAACCATAGCCTTGACAAGACAAACCTTTGTTGGCAAAGTGATGTCTCTGCTTTTTTATTATGCTTGGTCATAATTTCCTTCCAAGGAGAAAGCGTTTTTTAATTTCATGGCTGCAGTCACCATCTGCCGTGATTTTGGAGCCCCCCAAAATAAACTCAGCCACTGTTTCAACTCTTACCCCATCTATTTGCCATGAAGTGATGGGACCAGATGCCATGATTTTAGTTTTCTGAATGCTGAGCTTTAAGCCAACTTTTTCACTCTCCACTTTCACTTTCATCAAGAGGCTCTTTAGTTCTTCTTCACTTTCTGCCATAAGAATGGTGTCATCTGCATAGCTAAGGTTTTTGATATTTCTCTCAGCAATCTTGTTCCAGTTTGTGCTTCATCCAGCCTAGTGTTTCTTATGATGTACTTTGCCTATAAATTAAATAATCAGGGTGAAAATATACAGCCTTACTGCTGCTGCCGCTGCTGCTAAGTTGCATCAGTCCTGTCAGACTCTGTGGGACCCCATAGACAGCAGCCCACCAGGCTCTGCTATCCCTGGGATTCTCCAGGTAAGAACACTGGAGTGGGTTGCCATTTCCTTCTCCAGTGCGTGAAAGTGAAGTTGCTCATTCATGTCCGACTCTTCATGACCCCATGGACTGCAACCTACCAGGCTCCTCCGTCCATGGGATTTTTCAGGCAAGAGTATTGGAGTGGGTTGCCATTGCCTTTCCAACAGCCTTGATGTACTCCTTTTCCTATTTGGAACCAGTCTGTTGTTCCATGTCCAGTTCTAACTGTTGCTGCCTGATCTTCATACATACTTCTCAAGAGACAGGTCAAGTGGTCTGGTATGCCCATCTCTTGAAGAATTTTCCATGGTTTATTGTGATCCACAAAGTCAAAGGTTTTGGCATAGTCAATAAAAGCAGAAATAGATGTTTTTCTGTAACTCTCTTGCTTCTTCCATGATCCAGTGGATGTTGGCCATTTGATCTCTGGTTCCTCTTTTCTAAAACCAACTTGAACATCTCGAAGTTCACAGATCACATATTGCTGAAGCTTGGCTTGGAGAATTTTGAGCATTACTCCACTAACGTGTGAGATGAGTGCAATTGTGTGGTAGTTTGAGCATTCTTTGGCATTGGCTTTCTATGGGATTGGAATGAAAACTGACCTTTTTCTGTCCTGTGTCCACTGCTGAGTTTTCCAAATTTTCTGGCATATTGAGTGCAGCACTTTCACGGCATCATCTTTTAAAATTTGAAATAGCTCAATTAGAACTTCATCACCTCTGCTGGCTTTATTCATAGTGATGCTTCCTAAGGCCACTTGACTTCACATTCCAGGATGTCTGGCTCTAGGTGAGTGATCTCACTGTCGTGATTATCTGGGTCATGAAGATCTTTTTTGTACAATTCTACTGTGTATTCTTGCCACCTCTTCTTAATTTCTTCTGCTTCTGTTAGGTCCTTACTATTTCTGTCCTTTATTAATCCCATCTTGTATGAAATGGTCCCTTGGTATCTTTAATTTTCTTGAACTCTCTAGTCTTTCCCATTCTATTGTTTTCCTCTATTTCTTTGCACTGATCATTGAGGAAGGCTTTCTTATCTCTCCTTGATATTCTTTGGAACTGTGCTTTGAAATGGGTATATCTTTCATTTCCTCCTTTGTGCTTTGCTTCTCCTTTTTTCACAGCTACTTGTAAGGGCTCCTCAGACAGCCTTTTTGCTTTTTTGCATTGGTTTTTCTTGGGTATGATCTTGATCCCTGTAAAAGGGATGTCCTGTACAAGGTCATGAACCTTTGCCCATATTTCATCAGGCACTCTGTCTATCAGACCTAGTCCCTTAAGTCTATTTGTCACTTCCATTGTATAATCGTAAGAGATTTGATTTAGGTCATACCTGAATGGTCTAGTGGTTTTTTCCTACTTTATTTAATTTCAGTCTGAAATGGCAATAAGGATTTCATGATATGAACTACTGTCAGCTCCCAATCCTGTTTTGCTGATTGTATAGAGCTTCTCCATCTTTGGCTGAAAAGAATAGAATCAATCTGATTTCAGTGTTGGCCGTCTGGTGATGTCCATGTGTAGAGTCTTCTCTTGTAATTTTGGAAGAGGGTGTTTCCTATGACCAGTGTATTCTCTTGGCAGAACTCTATTAGCCTTTGCCCTGCTTCATTCTGTACTCCAAGGCCAAATTTGCCTGTTACTTCTTGACTCCCTACTTTTGAAAGTCCCCAGAGTGAAAAGGACATCTTTTTTGGGTGCTAGTTCTAGAAGGTCTTGTAGGTATTCACAGAACCATTCAACTTCAGCTTCTTCAGCATTACTGTTCAAAGTATAGACTTGGATAGCTGTGATATTGAATGGTTTGCCTTGGAAACAAACAGAGATCATTCAGTCTTTTTAAGATTGCATTTCAGACTCTTTTGTTGACTACGATGGCTACCCCATTTCTTCTACAGAATTCTTGCCCACAGTAGTAGATATAATGGTCATCTGAGTTAAATTCACCCATTCCAGTCCATTTTAGTTTGCTGATTTCTAAAATGTCAATGTTCACTCTTGCCATCTTCTGTTTGACCACTTCCATTTTGCCTTGACTCATCGACCCTAACATTCCAGGTTCCTATGCAATATTGCTCTTTACTGCATTAGACCATTACTTAGCAAATCATAGTATGACTAGGTATATGAACTGTTTTTTTTTTTTCTTTCAGAATTTAATATAGTCTGATTACCTAAGAAGTAGATTCCTCATTTACTTTTTATGTTATTTTTTTTCTTTCTGTTTTATTGAGACATAAGTGACATACAACACTGTATACATTTAAGTTCTACTGCATAATGATTGACTTACATCATGAAATAACTACTACAATAATTTTAGTAAGTCTCCATTATCTTACACAGATACAACTGAAAGAAGTTTTTTTTCTTTGAGATGAGAACTGTTCAAATTTACTCTCTTATTTTTTTTAGATAACATAGAACAGTGTTAATCATGTTGTAGGTTGTACTCTTTGTACTTATTTATAGCATAACTGAAAGTTGCACCTTTTGACTACCTTCTTCCAATCTCCCTCCTTGCCAATCCCTTCACTTCTGGTAACCACAAATCTGATCTATTTCTCTAAGAGTTAGTTAAATATTTGAGTTATAATTGACCTACAATGCTATAATACTTCCTGCCTGGTAAACAAGATAGTGATTTGATATATGACAAAAATAATCACCACAATACATCTAGTTACCATCTGTCACCATTCAAAAATACACAGTATTATATTTCTCATGCTTTACATTTATCTCTATGATTCATTTACTTTGTAACTGGAAGCTTTTACCTCTTAAATTCCCTTACCTATTCCATACATCCTACCATCTCCCTCTCCTCTGCCAATCACCTGTTTGCTCTTTATATATGACTGTATTTTGTTATGTTTGTTAATTTTTAAAAATATATTTCATATAGAAGCAAAATCATATGATATTTGTCTTTGGTTTATTTCACTTAGCATGATACCCTTTAAACCCATCCACTTTGTTATAAATAGCAATATTTCTTTCTTTTTATGGTTGAATAATATTCCATTGTATATATCTTGTGTATATATATCACATATTCTGTATCCATTCATCCTTGATGGACACTTAGATTGCTTATATCATAGCAATTGTCAATAGTGCTGCGATGAACATGGAGGTGTATGTATCTTTTCAAATTTGTGTTTTTTCATTCTTTGAAAATATGTCTAGAAGAGAATTGGTAAATCATACAATATTTTTTAAGAATCCCCAATACTGTTTGCATAGTGACTGCACCAATTTATATTATCATCAACAGTGCACAGTGTTTTCTTTCTCCACATAACTTCCAATCCTTGTTTTTTGCAAAAGGTTTTTTGATAAACCCATTCTAACAAGTATGAGGTGGCATATTATTGTGGCTTTGATTTGCATATCCCTGATAATTAATGATATCAAGCATCTTTTCACGTGTCTGCTGGCCATCTTCATGTTTTTGGTTTTTTTAGGGGTAGAGGGAAATGTCTATTGAATTCTTCTGCTGATTTTTGTTGGGTTACTGCTTTTTTTTTTCATTCTTTTTTGATGTTGAATTATATGAGTTATTTGCATATTTGGGGTATTAACCCCTTATCAGACATATTGTTTTCAGATAAATTATCTCCTTATTTATTTTTAAAGTTACTTTTCTTGTTATTGTTAGTTAAAATTATTTACCAACCTACAGCATGATTTGGTTCATTAGTTCATTGATTTTAAAAGTAAAATATTTCTGATTATTCATGATACAATTAAGTTTTAGTTATACCTGTAAAAACCAGAATTATATAAATCTGAGGATTTATATAATTTTATATAACTATATTTTTATATTTATATCATATATATATATTGTTATATATATAAATATTTATATATATTTTATATAACTGCATTTTTAGTAATGAAATAGTAAAATAATATAAAGCATGTTGAAAATTTATTTTCCAAATAACATCACTATGTTGCAAAGTTTAATATGAATCTGAAATTCACTTAAGGAGACACTCTAATCATTTCTTTGCTGAATAACCAGTGATCATATACAATGCAATAGTGGAATTGCTAAGGATTAATTAATTTAAGGTTTAGGAATATTGACTGTCAATTTGTTTTAACAGTTTTATAGTAGAGAAGGTCTTCCAATTTGGTAACTCTAAAAGGAAAGCAAACTGATACAATGCTATATATTTAAATTAAGCATTCTATTTTGGCCTTGACACATCCAAAATAAGAACATTATTCAACAGCAGCACAACTTGTCTATGTATTAACCAAAACTATTGGACCTTAGTGTCCTCTGTAGACACTGAAAACAATTACTCAATGGGTCGAAAGGTGGTTGTTTTTCACTGACTTGAAAGAACATATGCAATAATTAAAATTTGTTTAAAAAACTGACTACCTTTTTGAACCTGGCTTGAGTAAATGATGACTGAGAAGTTTTTCATGGAATTGATTTTGGACACTCTCAGCTAGACTTTAGGAAAAGTTCCTCTGATCCTTCATATTTGACAAGCATTTGACAATTGAACCGAAGATCTTTTTCCATTATATACAGGTCATTTTATTCACATGTTTGCAAAAGATTATGAATGTGCAGAAGAAGTAAAAACTATCACTTGCTAAAATTCAAATCTTTTTAAAAACTTACCCAATTCTCTTGTTCTTAAAGAAATGTAAAGTAGAAGGCAGGCTGCTTCAGATTTATGACCTCACCACCATCAACAGCTTTTTAATTAGCTGACCAAATGGAGCATTTTGCTTGTAGTTTTTGAGCCTGACAGTGAGAATGGGAAAATTTTAATTGTTTTACTAAGAAGACTTTCATTAAATAATTTCCAAATAGTCTATGTGAAGCTTTCCCCTTTCATGGAGATGATAATTGTAAGTAAAAGTACTCTCATTTCATTGTGGTTATTGTCCTTGATAACTATTTAGGGATAGTTTAAAGCAAGCACTGCAGGGTGCTTTTCATTTTGTGGAGAAAATCAGAATGCTTAACCATGCAATTACAAAATCAGAAAGGTCTCTATATCTTTAGATAACTTCAAAAATTGAATATTTTTCAACCTGTCATGTATAGAAAGAGTCTCCTGAATGCTTAACTATCTGACAATACTGAAAACTCCTAACACTTTAAAGGTGCTAGTGAGTGCCTGCCCTGTAAGAGCAGAGACTTGCTCCTTAATGTCAGAAAAAAGTGTAACAGAAAATGCTTTGATTGCATAAAAGTGCATATATATGGAATTTAGAAAGATGGTAACAATAACCCTGTATTCGAGACAGCAAAAGAGACACTGATGTATAGAACAGTCTTTTGGACTCTGTGGGAGAGGGAGAGGGTGGGATGATTTGGGAGAATGGCATTGAAACATGTATAATATCATATATGAAATGAGTCGCCAGTCCAGGTTCGATGCATGATACTGGATGCTTGGGGCTGGTGCACTGGGACGGCCCAGAGGGATGGTATGGGGAGGGAGGAGAGAGGGGGGTTCAGGATGAGGAACACATGTATACCTGTGGTGGATTCATTTTGATATATGGCAAAACCAATACAATATTGTAAAGTTAAAAAATAAAATAAAAAGATTAAAAAAAAAAGTGATGGTCTTGAAAATCTCAAATCAGAAAGGAGAAAGGCTATTGAAAAGTGATAATATTTCATAGGTCTTCTTAGTTTCTATTTCACCAATAGATGATTTCAGGAGTACCCAGGTTATGTTGATATTAATAAAGGGGAACTGTATGAACTTCATGTACATCAGTAAATGAACAGACCTGTGGCAGATTCATTTTGATATTTGGCAAAACTAATACAATTATGTAAAGTTTAAAAATAAAATAAAATAAAAATAAATAAAATTAAATTAAAAAAAAAGAAGAAAAGCCAGAGTTTATGAATATAATGTTATGCCTGATACCTCAGATTGTCTCTATCCTGTTGTTCAGTTGCTCAGTCATATCTGACTCTCTGTGACCCCAAGAACTTCAGCATGCCAGGTTTTCCTCTCCTTTACGATCTCCCGCAGTTTGCTCACACTCGGGTCCATTGAGTTGGTGGTACCTTCCAACCATCACATTCTTTCTTGCCCCATTGTTCTACTGCCATCAATCTTTTCCAGCATCAGGGTCTTTTCCAATGAGTCAACTCTTCTCATCTGGTGGCCAAAGTATTAGAGTTTCAGCTTCAAAATCAGTCCTCCAATGATTATTCAGAGTTGATTTCCTTTAGGGTTGACTGGTTTGATCTCCTTGCAGTCCAAGAGTCTGCAACACCACAGTTCAAAAACATCAGTTCTTTGGCACTCAACCTTCTTTATGGTCTCAAGAGTCTTCTCCAACACCATAGTTCAAAAACATCAGTTCTTTGGCACTCAACCTTCTTTATGGTCCAACTCCCAAATCCATACATGACTACTGGAAAAACCAGTTTTGACTATACAAGCTTTTGTTGGCAAAGTGATATCTCTGCTTTTTAATATCCTGTCTAGTCTGGTCATAACTTTTCTTCCAAGGAGTAAATGTCTTTTAATTTCATGGCTGCTGTCACCATCCACAGTGATTTTGGAGCCCAAGAAAATAAAGTCTGTCATTGTTTCCATTTTTCCTCATCTATTTGCCATGAAGTGATGGGACTGGATGCCATGATCTTAGTTTTTTTAATGTTGAGTTTTAAGCCAGCTTTTTCACTCTTCTCTTTCACCTTCATCAAGAGTCTCTTTAGTTTTTCTTTGCTTACTGCCATTAGGGTGGTGTCATCTGCATATCTGAAGTTACTGATATTTCTCCCAACAATCTTGATTCAACTTGGGTTTCATCCAGCCTGGCATTTGTCATGATGTATTCTGAATATAAGTTAAATAAGCAGGGTGACAATATACAACTTTGATGTACTCCTTTCCCAATTTTGAACTAGTCCGTTGTTCCACGTCTTGTATTAACTTGTTTCTTGACCTAGATACAGGTTTCTCAGGAGGCAGGTAAGGTGGTCCAGTATTCCCATCTCTTGAAGAATTTTCCACAGTGTGTTATGATCAACACAGTCAAAGCTTTAATGTAGTCAGTGAAGCAGAATTAGCTGTTTCTCTGGAATTCTCTTCCTTTTTCTGTGATCCAACGGATGTTGGCAATTTGATTCCTGGTTCCTCTGCCTTTTGTAAATAAAGCTGCCTATCTAGAAGTCATCAGTTCACATACTGCTGAAGCCTAGCTTGAAGGATTTTGAGCATTACCTTGGTAGCATGTGAAATGAGCACAATTCAGTAATTTGAATATTCTTTGGCATTGCCCTTCTTTGGGACTGGAATGAAAACTGAAAATTTCTATTCCTATGGCCACTGCTGAGTTTTCCAAATTTGCTGGCATTATGTGTGCAGCACTTTCACAGCATCATCTTTTAGGAATTGAAATAGCTCAGCTGCAATTCCATCACTTCTACTAACTTTATTCATAGTAAAGCTTCTTAAAGCCCACTTGTCTTCATGCTCCAGAATGTTTGACTATGTGAGTAGGCACACCATTTTGGTTATCCGGGCCAGTAAGACCTTTATTTGTGCAGTTCTTCTATATATTCTTGTCACCTTTTTTTAATATTCTGTTTCTGTTAGGTCAATACCGTTTCTCTCCTTTATTGTGCCTATCTTGGCATGCAATATTCCCTTGGTATTTCTAATTTTTTGAACAGCTCTCTAATCTTTCTTATTCTATTGATTTCTTCTATTTCTTTGCATGTTTCACTTAAAAAAGTCTTTCTTATCTTGTTCTTTGGAACTTCACATTCAGATGGGTATATATTCTTTTTCTTTTTCTCTGTCTTGGTCTCCCTTTTTTCTGTGGTGAATCTTTGTCCTCCATCTTCTTTTCTACTGGGTAAACTTCCTATAACTCTTTAAGTTATATATTTATACACTATTAAAACATTTCCAAGATACCCCCCAAGAAGTATTATGTGCTATTATGAATATCATTTTATTAAAGCTATGATGATTTATTTTCTGGTTTTTTTTTTACATTTTATTTTATTTTTAAACTTTACATAATTGTATTAGTTTTGCCAAATGATGATTTATTTTCAACTTTGAATTCTCGAAAGATTGACACAAGCATGCATCTGCACATACACATTGTCAATGTTGTATCAATTGAAATACAAAAAAATATAGATAGTTTATGTGTAGGTGAAAAGCAATAGGGACTTTCTGTTTTAAATCCTCTTTTATGGCTACTCAATACCCATGTAAATACATCTATCCATTTTTAAACTTTCATATAACAGCAATATCAATGACATGCTTTTGCCCTAGAGGATGCAACTATCTGTATGTAAGGAAAGAAGTGATTATTTTCTTCAAAACTGGACAGTAAGTTCAAATCAGTTATTATATCCTTTTCTGAATGATACTAATTCCTTTTCAAGATTGTCGCTTCAGTGTTACAGTAAGATCAAATATTAGATTTTAACATGATTATAAGACCCTCTCATTTTATTACCATCATAAAAAGGCTGTGACTTAGCTCAGTTCTGTCTCAGTCTCTTGTATGGTAACTCAATAGCAGTCTGTGTTCATGAGACTTATAGTTTTTCTGAGTAAATATGCAAACAATACAATAATAGGCTCTCAGCCAGGATACTGTGGTTAATTAAGTCACTGATATTAATCTCTGCAGGTCAAAACATTTCAATTGTCTCTCTGGACCTATGCTCACCACAGTTGCTTCATTTGTTAGTCTAGGATTTAAATCAAACCCACTGAAATTAGAGAATCCAGGTCAATGGAAACATTGGCCACTATCATCACAGATGTTCAAGGAATAAACTACAGAGAACTTAGAGTTCTGTTTTTGGAGATCTTTTTGCCAACACATTTTCAAGATGTTTCAAATATTTTCAGATTGGTATCCTAGGGCCTATCATTAAAGAGGAATCCACACCAAGATGACTATATTCCTACATATTTAGATTCCTTCTTCCCAGTTTACCAAGGAAATTCTGGCAATTAATTTATTAATGTGGGCCACTGTGTAGACCAGGTTTCAGCCAATTAACCATGAAAGTGTTAAAGTGAAAGTCAAAGTTGTCAGTCATGTCCAACTCTTTGGGAGCCCATAGACTATATAGTCCATGGAATTCTCCAGGTCAGAATACTGGAATGGGTAGTCTTTTCCTTTTCTAGGGGGTCTTCCCAACCCAGGGATCGAACCCAGGTCTCCTGCATTGCAGGCAGATTCTTTACCAGCTGATCCACAAGGGAAGCCCAAGAATACTGGTGTGGGTAGCCTATTGCTTCTCCAGTGGATCTTCCTGACTCAGAAATTGAACCACGGTCTCACGCATTGCAGGCAGATTCTTTACCAACTGAGATATTAAGAAGTATTCTAAACTGCTTGAGTTTACAGTTGAATCAGAATCTCTGTTACATCATCTACAATATTTGTAGAGACATATTTGTTTGATCTAATGCTACATCTTGTCCTTCTTGATATAAACCCTTAGAATATAGCCCCACAAAACATGTCTAGGATTTTGCTCATATAAATTAGCAAAACTTGGCAAATCTTTTAGGATATAAGTTTTCTTCTCCCAAGTTATGCTTTCTACTTGTTTCCTAGAGGCACTAGTACATGCTCTCTAGAAATGGATATGAAGGGTAGGGGAAACAGGGTATGGAGATTAGAGAATAAATTAATCATATAAAGTAACTGCCTAGGATAAGATTACCACAGAAATTTGAAGCAAAGAATAGCTACTGTGTTGCCAAGGTAGAAGGGGCTGATTCTATTGGTAAAAAAGGCTTGAAGATCTTGAGTTTCTTAATTACTTGGAATTTTATCTTGTTATTGTTCAGTAGCCCAGTCATTTCCGACTCTTTGAGACCCTATGGATGTCACACGCCAAGCTCTCTGTCCCTCATCATCTCCTGGAGTTTGCCCAAGTTCATGTCCATTGCATTGGTGATGTCATTCAGCCATCTCATCCTCTGTTTCCCCCTTCTCCTTGTGCTTTCAATCTTTCCCAGCATCAGGGTTTTCCAATGAATCAGCTGTTTGCATCAAGTGGGAAAAATATTAGAGCTTCAGCTTCAGGGTCAATCTTTCCAATGAGTATTCAGGGTTGATTTCCTTTAAGATTGACTGGTTTGCTCTCCTTGCTGTCCAAGGGACTCTCGAGAGTCTTCTCCAGCACCACAGTTTGAAAGCATCCATTCTTCAGTACTCTGCCTTCTTTATGGTCCTGCTCTCACAACCGTAGGTGACTACTGGAAAAGCCATAGTCTTGACCATACTGACCTTTGTCAGCAAAGTGATATCTTTGCTTTTTAGCACATTTTCTAAGTTTGTCATAGCTTTCCTGACAAGAAGCAATCATCTTCTAATTTCATGACTGCAGTTCACCATCTGCAGTGATTTTTGGCACCCAGGATGAGGAAATCTGTCACTGCCTCCACTTTTCCCCTTCTATGTGCCATGAAGTGATGAGGCTGCCATAATCTTGTTTTGCTTTGTTTAATATTTAGTTTTAAGTTAGCTTTTTTACTCTCCTCCTTCACTCGCATCAAGAGGTTCTTTAGCTCCTCTTTGCTTTCTGCCATTAGAGTCGTAGTATCTGCATATTTGAGGTTGTTGATATTTTTCCTGCCAATCTTGATTCCAGCTTTTAACTCATCCAGTCCAGCACTTTTCATAATTTGCTCTGTTTATAAGTTAAACAAGCAAGGTGGCAATAAACAACCTTGTCATATTCCTTTCTCAATCCTGAACCAGTTATTCCTTCCATACAGTGTTCTAATTGTTGCTTCTAGACTAGCATACGAGTTTCTAGGAAATAGGTAAGATGGTCTAGTATCCTCATCTCTTTAAGAGTTTTCCACAGTTTGTTATGATCACAGTAATTCAAGTCTATGGCCCAACCACTGATGCCAAAGAAGCTGAAGTTGATCAGTTCTATGAAGACCTAAAAGACCTCCTAGAACTAACACCAAGAAAAGATATCCTATCCACTGGGGATTGGAATGCAAAAGTAAGATGTCAAGAGACACCTGGAGTAACAGCCAAGTTTGCCCTTGAAGTACAAAGTGAAGCAAGCCAAAGGCTAACAGAATTCTGACAAGAGAACACACTGATCATAGCAAGCACCATTTTTCAACAATACGAGATAAACTTTACACATAGACATCACCAAATGGTCAATACTAAAATCAGACTGAGTACATTCTTTGTAGCTGAAGATGGAGCAACTGCATACAGTCAGGAAAAATAAGACCTGGAGCTGACTGTAGCTCAGATCATCAGTTTCTCATAGCAAAATTCAGGTTTAAACTAAAGAAAGCAGGGAAAACCACTAAGGAATTCAGGCATGACTTAAAGCCTGTTTGAATATACAGTGGTGGTGATGAATCGATTCAAAGGATTAGATCTAGTAGACAGAATGCCTGAGGAACTATGGGCGGAGGTCCATAATACTGTACAGGAGGCAGTGTACAAATCGATCCCAAAGAAAAAGAAAAGCAAAAAGGCAAAGTGGTTGTCTGAGGAGGCTTTACAATTAGCTGAAGAAAGAAGAGAAGTGAAAAGCAAGAGAAAAGAAAAGATACACTGAACCAAACACAGAGTTCCAGAGAATAGCAAGGAGAGACAAGAAGGCCTTCTTCAGTGATCAAGGAAAAGAAATATAGGAATCTTATTGACATGTCCTCAATTCCTACCCTCTTGTCCCCAGTTCTTACTAAATAACATGGTATGTAAGTCACATGTGATGCTCTAAATTCTACTTGCCTTGCATGATTATATTTTGATCTTATTTTAGTGTCATCACACAAACTTTTTCTCTGATTGGATCTTGATCTAAGAGTTTAACAGCCTGGCATGGTGTGCATACTCAGTCGTGTCCAACTATTTGAGACCTTATGGACTGTAAGTCTGCCAGAATCCTCTGTCCATGGGATTGTCCCAGTAAGAATAGTGGAGTGGATTGCCATTTCCTCCTCTAGTGCATCTTCCCAACAAAGGGATCAAACCTATATCTCCTGTATCTCCTGCATCCAGCAGGTTGATTCTTTTACCATTACTTTGGTATTATTTTTAAGTAAACTCTCCAGTACAGTCAAAAATAGTAAACATCCTATAATTCTTATAAGCAGTATCCACCCTAACAGTTTAGTTCAGTCTTGCCTTTACTAGTCACTTTATCCCAGGAATTAGGTGTATAAATGACCATTTGCCTGTGTATGTCATGATTACCTATGGTTCATTTTCCAAATGTGATAAGGTCAATATTTACAATCAGGTCAGATAAGTACTCTCAGATTTTCAGATTTAATGGTTTATTCCATGGGGATGTTCCTTAGCACATCTATCAGTTGATATCCTGTCATTGTAAGAGATACTACTCTTAATAGTTCCAGTAGAAAGAAAATTGATTAAGATCCTGTTATTTGTAGGCATATGCTAAAGGAGCAAAAGGGAAAAAGAGAGGTTACATCAAGCTCAGGAATCTGCTGCCTATCCTGAATTCCTGAGCCCATACACTTGCTGAGTTACTGGAGATTCTGAGGTTGCCATGCCATAACTGTACCCACGGCTACTGAGCAGGATGCAAGGATTCAATCTTCTTGCTGCTGTGGTTGCAACTGTGTTAATATAGTTGTTGTCTTCAGCCTTCTGCAGTCACTGTTGCTTACCTTGTGTGACTACTACTATTATCAGTCACTTCCAGAAGCACAGAAATGTGATGTCCATTTTCCTCCACCTTTCAGTCTCTCATTTGTGGCTCCCAATTGTAACATATTTCTTGAGAATATTCTGTAGATAATTTGTTTTTTCTTTTGAAATAAGCAACAATGATTTAAATATCAAGTTGTCAAATAAGTGAAGTAAAACTCAAATTAAATTTAATTAAAAAATAAATTATAAAGATCAAATTGAGGACTTATAGGGAAGGGGAAATAATTGTCATAAATTTTATCTTAAATTGGGTGGAAGAGTAATATTTTCATACATAGAACATCGTATACTTTGACCTGGTATTACCAATTACTTCCTTTTCTCCAGATTACTGCTTCTTTAAAGCACATCAGAATAATCACCCTCATATCATCTAAGATGATGCAGTCTGAAAATTTTCTCTGTATTGAAAATGATTTTCTTTCTTTAATATATATAGACATACATAAGCATGTATATATATATATATATATATATTTGAAGGTGTTTTATAAATTGTATTTAAAACAAAATGTGGATACAATCATTGAGACTTTTGCTTTTATTTATTTATTTATTTATTTTTATGGAGAGGAGAGACATTGCTCCTGGAGAAAATGGTTCAAAAATACATAAACTGACATTGCATTAGAAAGGGATTATTACATAAAATCACTATGCAAAAGTAATTGTTTTTAAAGTTGAATAACAGAAGAAACTAATAAGATATCATATTTCCCTGTCATGAAAGACAATTTAATCTTTAAATGTTATTGCTGTCAGTATTTAGGGGTCAAAAGACTTTTAAGGTCAAAAGAAAGCTCTGTTTTCACAAAAACATCTGTAAATTTTGAAAAAATAAGATCTGCAGAATTCCTTGCAAAACTAAGAAAAGTACTGGTACCCAGAAATCTATGAAATGTTTAATGTCAGGAAGCACTAAACAAATATAAATTTCTCAATAATTTTCAAAGCACTGTCATCCAATATAATACTGACATTGTTCATGTATAGCCACTATACTTTGGAGCATAATAACTGTCCAATAATTATCTCACAGCTGTTTATTAGATGCTTGCCTTATTTTGTTTTTTAGTACATGTATGTGTTTATGTCTACCTTTACTATTTTCCACTCGATTTTACCTTACTCTTTTCTAATATCTTCTTTCTGTACTCTCATCAGGTTTTAAAAAACATATTCTCTCTATAATGCTTTTGATGGAGAGGAGCAACCCCATGACCAAGGCCAGGGGCAGTGGCTGGGACGACCAACCCCACGTCCAAGGAGCCGTGGCTGCGCGGGCACAGGAGGGCCTACAGGAGCTATCCCATGTTGAAAGTCACGAAGGGTGGTGGTGAGGAGATATCCCTCGTCCAAGGTAAGGAGCAATGGCTGCGCTTTGCTGGAGCCGCCATGAAGATATACCCAACACCCAAGGTAAGACAAACCCAAGTAAGATGGTAGGTGTTGCAAGAGAGCATCAGAGGGCAAACACACTAAAACCATACTCACAGAACACTAGTCAATCTAATCACACTAGGACCACAGCCTTGTCTAACTCAATGAAACTAAGCCATGCCCGTGGGGCAACCCAAGACGGGAGGGTCATGGTGGAGAGATTTCACAGAATATGGTCCACTGGAGAAGGGAATGGCAAACCACTTCAGTATTCTTGCTTTGAGAACCCCATGAACAGTATGAAAAGGCAAAATGATAGAATACTGAAAGAGAAACTCCCCAGGTCAGTAGGTGCCCAATATGCTACTGGAGATCAGTGGAGAAATAACTCCAGAAAGAATGAAGGGATGGTGCCAAAGCAAAAAGAATATCCAGCTGTGGATGTGACTGGGGATAGAAGCAAGGTCCGATGCTGTAAAGAGCAATATTGCATAGAAGCCTGGAATGTCAGGTCCATGAATGAAGGCAAATTGAAAGTAGTCAAACAAGAGATGGGAAGAGTGAATGTCGACATTCTAGGAATCAGCGAACTGAAATGGACTGGAATGGGTGAATTTAACTCAGATGACCATTATATCTACTACTGCAGGCAGGAATCCCTCAGAAGAAATGGAGTGGCCATCATGGTCAACAAGAGTCCAAAATGCAGTACTTGGATGCAATCTCAAAAATGACAGAATGATCTCTGTTTGTTTCCAAGGCAAACCATTCAATATCACAGTAATCCAAGTCTATGCCCTGACCAGTAACACTGAAGAAGCTGAAGTTGAAGGGTTCTATGAAGACCTACAAG
>NW_011494930.1:1462129-1463185 GCF_000754665.1 Bison bison bison
AAATGGCTGTCTGGGGAGGCCTTACAAATACCTGTGAAAAGAAGAGAAGCAAAAAGCAAAGGAGAAAAGGAAACATATAAGCATCTGAATGCAGAGTTCCAAAGAATAGCAAGAAGAGATAAGAAAGCCTTTTTCAGCAATCAATGCAAAGAAATAGAGGAAAACAACAGAATGGGAAAGACTAGGGATCTCTTCAAGAAAATCAGAGATACCAAAGGAACATTTCATGCAAATATGAGCTCGATAAAGGACAGAAATGGTATGGACCTAACAGAAGCAGAAGATATTAAGAAGCGATGGAAAGAATACACAGAAGAACTGTACAAAAAAGATATTCAAGACCCAGATAATCACGATGGTGTGATCACCATCACCTGGAGCCAGACATCCTGGAATGTGAAGTCAAGTGGGCCTTAGAAAGCATCATTATGAACAAAACTAGTGGAGGTGATGGAATTCCAGTTGAGCTATTTCAAATCCTGAAAGATGATGCTGTGAAAGTGAGGCACTCAATATGCCAGCAAATTTGGAAAACTCAGCAGTGGCCACAGGACTGCAAAAGGTCAATTTAGTTCCAATCCCAAAGAAAGGCAATGCCAAAGAATGCTCAAACTACCGCACAATTGCACTCATCTCACACGTTAATAAAGTAATGCTCAAAATTCTCCAAGCCAGGCTTCAGCAACATGTGAACCATGAACTTCCTGATGTTCAAGCTGGTTTTAGAAAAGGCAGAGGAACCAGAGATCAAATTGCCAACATCCGCTGGATCATGGAAAAAGCAAGAGAGTTCCAGAAAAACATTTATTTCTGCTTTATTGACTAGGCCAAAGTCTTTGACTGTGTGGATCACAATAAACTGTGGAAAATTCTGAAACAGATGGCAATACCAGACCACCTGATCTGCCTCTTGAGAAATTTGTATGCAAGTCAGGAAGCAACAGTTAGAAATGGACATGGAACAACAGACTGGTTCCAAATAGGAAAAGGAGTTCGTCAAGGCTGTATATTGTCACCCTGCTTATTAACTTCTATGCAGAGTACATCATGAGAAAC
>NW_011494930.1:1463285-1463723 GCF_000754665.1 Bison bison bison
AGAAATGGAGTGGCCATCATGGTCAACAAGAGTCCGAAATGCAGTACTTGGATGCAATCTCAAAAATGACAGAATGATCTCTGTCTGTTTCCAAGGCAAACCATTCAATATCACAGTAATCCAAGTCTATGCCCTGACCAGTAACACTGAAGAAGCTGAAGTTGAAGGGTTCTATGAAGACCTACAAGACCTTTTAGAACTAACACCGAAAAAAGATGTCCTTTTCATTATAAGGGACTGGAATGCACAAGTAGGAAGTCAAGAAACACCTGGAGTAACAGGCAAATTTTGCCTTGGAATACGGAATAAAGCAGGGCAAAGACTAAAAGAGTTTTGCCAAGAAAATGCACTGGTCATAACAAAAACCCACTTCCAACAACACAAGAGAAGACTCTATACATGGACATCACCAGACGGTCAACACCAAAATCAGATTGA
>NW_011494930.1:1463823-1470188 GCF_000754665.1 Bison bison bison
TAGAAAAGGCAGAGGAACCAGAGATCAAATTGCCAACATCCGCTGGATCATGGAAAAAGCAAGAGAGTTCCAGAAAAACATTTATTTCTGCTTTATTGACTAGGCCAAAGTCTTTGACTGTGTGGATCACAATAAACTGTGGAAAATTCTGAAACAGATGGCAATACCAGACCACCTGATCTGCCTCTTGAGAAATTTGTATGCAAGTCAGGAAGCAACAGTTAGAAATGGACATGGAACAACAGACTGGTTCCAAATAGGAAAAGGAGTTCGTCAAGGCTGTATATTGTCACCCTGCTTATTTAACTTCTATGCAGAGTACATCATGAGAAACGCTGGACTGGAAGAAACACAAGCTGGAATCAAGATTGCCGGGAGAAATATCAATAACCTCAGATATGCAGATGACACCACCCTTATGGCAGAAAGGGAAGAGGAACTAAAAAGCCTCTTCATGAAAGTGAAAGTGGAGAGTGAAAAAGTTGGCTTAAAGCTCAACATTCAGAAAACGAAGATCATGGCATCTGGTCCCACCACTTCATGAGAAATAGATGGGGAAACAGTGCAAACACTGTCAGACTTTATTTTTCTGAGCTCCAAAATCACTACAGATGGTGACTGCAGCCATGAAATTAAAAGATGCTTATTCCTTGGAAGGAAAGTTATGACTAACCTAGATAGCATATTCAAAAGCAGAGACATTACTTTGCCAACAAAGGTTCATCTAGTCAAGGCTACGGTTTTTCCTGTGGTCATGTATGGATGTGAGAGTTGGACTGTGAGAGCGCCGAAGAATTGATGCTTTTGAACTGTGGTGTTGGAGAAGACTCTTGAGAGTCCCTTGGACTGCAAGGAGATCCAACCAGTCCATTCTGAAGGAGATCAGCCCTGGGATTTCTTTGGAAGGAATGATGCTGAAGCTGAAACTCCAGTACTTTGGCCACCTCATGCGAAGAGTTGACTCATTGGAAAAGACTCTGATGCTGGGAGGGATTGGGGGCAGGAGGAGAAGGGGATGACAGAGGATGGGATGGCTGGATGGCATCACTGACTCGATGGACGTGAGTCTGGGTGAAGTCCGGGAGTTGATGATGGACAGGGAGGCCTGGCGTGCTGCGATTCATGGGGTCGCAAAGAGTCGAACATGACTATGCAACTGATCTGATCTGATCTGATGCATATATATATACACATATATATGTATATATATATACACATATATGGCACTGATAAATTTTATTGAATGATCAATATCAGTAAGATACCTTTAGATTCTATGAGTGATGCAAAGATATATAGATTTCTTCCCTGTCCCTTTAAAAAGACAAGCAACCTAGAAAGAAAATGAGATGATTACAAAATGTACTAGAGTAATTCAATTGCCTTAGGCCTAAAAAGAAAAGATATTTCAAGATGTTTTGACCTAACCTTCTCATAACCAACAAGGGAATTCCTGGTAAAATTCCCTTAATAGATACTTAGCCTATCTCAATTTCACATGGAACATTCCAAGTTCGTTGATTTTATTCATTAAAATCTCCCACTATATGAAGCTGGAATCTACTTCTCTGTTTTATCACAGGATGAATAGATAATTGTGGGCAAAGGTCTTAATGAGGAAACAGCAATACTAAACCACAAAAGCTGAAAAGCATAAGGATTTTTTGACAACAGTGAGGAATTCAGTTTGAACAGTACAAGTAAAAGTGGCATGGGACAAAAACAGTAGGGAGAGTGATACTTATCAGAAACTTCAGATTTTAACAACATTTTAGTAAACTATACTTCTAAGGATGAGGGAAACAAAAAATGTGAGAGGCAAGAAGTAATTGGTAAATTACCTAAGTTCATAGTTTACCAATTGTCTGGATATCTGCCATTTATTAACTGTGTTTTATTGAAAAAAAAAAATCACTTACCCTTTGTGGCTCCATTTGCTTATTTGTAATATTTTTAATACTTACCTAAAAAGGATTTTTTAAGCTTAATGGTATATTATATTTGAAAACACTTCATATACTATATTATTGTTCAAGTTTAAATGGTTCTTTTATATACATGAGTCAAGGATATTACCACTTTCAGTAACTATGAGACTTGGCATACTACATTTACTGAGAAGGGAATCAAAAATCCTATTGTTTTGACTTCAATGAATTCTTTCTCATACATCGGAAATAGGAAACCATTAACATTTATTTCAGTTATCTGAAAAAACTACACACATCACATATCTATTTATAATTATTTGAATGATGAACAAATACACACATTAGGTGGCTTCAGTTCAGTTCAGTCACTCAGTCATATCCAATTCTTTGCAACCCCATGAATTGCAGCATGCCAGGCCTACCTGTCCATCACCATCTCCCGGAATTCACTCAAACTCACTTCCATTGAGTTGGTGATGCGATCCAGCCACCTCATCTTCTGTCATCCCCTTCTCCTCCTGGCCCTAATCTTTCCCAGCATCAGAGTCTTTTCCAATGAGTCAACTCTTCACATGAGGTGGCCAAAGTACTGGAGTTTCAGCTTTAGTATCAGTCCTTTCAATAAACACACAGGACTGATCTTTAGAATGACTGGTTGGATCTCCTTGCAGTCCAAGGGACTCTCAAGAGTCTTCTCCAACACCACAGTTCAAAAGCATCAATTCTTCAGCGCTCAGCCCTCTTCACAGTCCAGCTCTCACATACATACATGACTACGGGAAAAACCATACCCTTGACTAGATGGACCTTTCTTGGCAAAGTAATGTCTCTGCTTTTGAATATGCTATCTAGGATAGTCATAACTTTGCTTCCAAGGAGGAAGCATCTTTCAATTTCATGGCTGCAGTCACCATCTGCAGTATTTTGGAGCCCCAAAAAATAAAGTCTGACACTGTTTCCCCATCTATTTCCCATGAAGTGATTGGACCAGATGCCATGATCTTCGTTTTCTGAATGTTGAGCTTTAAGCCAACTTTTTCACTCTCCACTTTCACTTTCATCAAGAGGCTTTTTAGTTCCTCTTCACTTTCTGCTATAAGGGTGGTGTCATCTGCATATCTGAGGTTATTGATATTTCTCCCAGCAATCTTGATTCCAGCTTGTGCTTCTTCCGGCCCAACGTTTCTCATAATGTACTCTGCATGGAAGTTAAATAAGCAGGGTGACAATATACAGCCTTGACGTACTCCTTTTCCTATTTGGAACCAGTCTGTTGTTCCATGTCCATTTCTAACTGTTGCTTCCTGACCTGCATATAGGTTTGTCAAGAGTCAGGTCAGTTGGTCTGGTATTCCCATCTCTTTCAGAATTTTCCACAGTTTATTGTGATCCACACAGTCAAAGGCTTTGGCATAGTCAATAAAGCAGAAATAGATGTTTTTCTGGAACTCTCTTCTTTTCTCCATGATCCAGCAGATGTTGACAATTTGATCTCTGGTTCCTCTGCCTTTTCTAAAACCAGCTTGAACATCAGGAAGTTCACAGTTCACATATTGCTGAAGCCTGGCTTGGAGAATTTTGAGCATTACTTTACTAACATATGAGATGAGTGCAATTGTGCGGTAGTTTGAGCATTCTTTGGCATTGCCTTTCTTTGGGATTGGAATAAAAACTGACCTTTTCCAGTCCTGTTGCCACTGCTGAGTTTTCCAAATAGGCTGGCATATTGAGTACAGTATTTTCGTAGCATCATCTTCCAGGATTTGAAATAGCTCCACTGGAATTCCATCACCTCCACTAGCTTTGTTCATAGTGATGCTTTCTAAGGCCCACTTGACTTAACATTCCAGCATGTATGGCTCTAGCTGAGTGATCACACCATCATGATTATCTTGGTTGTGAATATCTTTTCTGTACACTTCTGTGTATTCTTGCCACCTCTTCTTAATATCTTCTGCTTCTGTTAGGTCCATACCATTTCTGTCCTTTATCGAGCTCATCTTTGCATGAAATATCTCCCCTGGTATTTCTTGAAGAGATCTCTAGTCTTTCTCATTCTGTTTTTTTCCTCTATTTCTTTGCATTGATTGGTGAGGAAGGCTTTCTTACCTCTCCTTGCTATTCTTTGGAACTCTGGATTCAGATGCTTGTATCTTTTCTTTTCTTCTTTGCTTTTCACTTTTTTCTTTTCACAGGTATTTGTAAGGCCTCCTCAGAGAGCCATTTTGCTTTTTTGCATTTATTTTCCATGGACATGGTCTTGATCCCTGTCTCCTGTACAATGTCATGAACCTCTGGCCATAGTTCATCAGGCACTCTATCTATCAGATCTAGTCCCTTAAATCTATTTCCCACATCCACTGTATAACCATAAGGAATTTGATTTAGGTCATACCTGAATGGTCTAGTGGTTTCCCCTACTTTCTTCAATTTAAGTCTGAATTTGGTAATAAGGAGTTCATGATCTGAGCCACAGTCCACTCCCGGTCTTGTTTTTGCTGACTTATAGAGCTTCTCCATCTTTGGCTGCAAAGAATATAATCAGTCTGATCTTGGTGTTGACCATCTGGTGATGTCCATGAGTAGAGTCTTCTCTTGTGTTCTTGGAAGAGGGTGTTTGCCATGACCAGTGTGTTCTCTTAGCAAAACTGTATTAGTCTTTGCCCTGCTTCATTCCGTATTCCATGGCCAAATTTGCCTGTTTCCCCAAGTGTTTCTTGACTTCCTACTTTTACATTCCTGTCCTCTATAATGAAAAGGACATCTTTTTTGGGTGTTAGTTCTAAAAGGTTTTGTGAATCTTCACAGAACCATTCAACTTCAGCTTCTTCATCATTACTGGTTGGGGCAAAGACTTGGATTACTGTGATATTGAATGGTTTGCCTTGGAAATGAACAGAGATCATTCTGCCGTTTTTTGAGATAGCATCCAAGTACTGCATTTAGGACTCTTTTGTTGACCATCATGGCTACTCCATTTCTTCTAAGGGATTCTTGCCCACAGTAGTAGATATAATGGTCATCTGAGTTAAATTCACCCATTCCAGTCCATTTTAGTTTGCTGATTCCTAGAATGTCAACATTCACTCTAGCCTTCTCCTGTTTGACTGCTTCCAATGTGCCTTGATTCTTGGACCTAACATTCCAGATTCCTATGCAATATTCCTCTTTACAACGTAGGACCTTGCTTCTATCACCAGTTACATCCACAACTGGGTATTGCTTTTGCTTTGGCTCCATCCCTCCTTCTTTCTGGAGTTATTTCTCCACTGATCTCCAGTAGCATATTGGGCATCTACCAACCTGGGGAGTTCCTCTTTCAGTATTCTATCATTTTGCCTTTCCATACTGTTCATGGGGTTCTCAAGGAAAGAATACTGAAGTGGTTTGCCATTCCCTTCTTTAGTGGACCACATTCTGTCAAACCTCTCCACCATGACCCACCCATCTTGGGTGACCGCACATGGCATGGATTAGTTTCATTGAGTTAGACAAGGCTGTGGTTCGTGTAATTAGATTGACTAGTTTTCTGTGATTATGGTTTGTGTGTTTGCCCTCTGTTGCCTCTCACAATACCTACTGTCTACTTGGGTTTCTCTTACCTTAAACGTGGGGTATCTCTTCAGGGCTGCTCCAGCAAAGTGCAGCCGCTGTTTCTTACCTTGGACAAGGGGTATCTCCTCACAGCCACCCCTCCTGACCTTAAATGTGGAGTAGTTCCTCTCGACCCCCCTGTGCCTGCACAGTCACCGCTCCTTGGACATTAGGTGGCTTAGGTTCAGTATATAATTTAAAGTTCAAATCTAGTCTAAGGTTTAAACAGCTGCCATAATCTGTGGACCCATACAGTAAGTAGTCTTGTACATTGTTCTTGTATATGAAATTCGTAATGGAAATAAGATAATAAAAATATGAATTATGTCCTCCAAATAATTTATTCACTATATGGGATAAAGATATAGAAGCAAAATATGTTAATGTATTGATAGGGAAATTCACAGGCATAAAGTAATCTAAAATTACTTAAAAGGACAAAAAGAGAAGAAGAGATAGGATCTGGGGAATATTATCATGTAAATGCATGCTGTCTGCTTGCTTAGGAAGAGTAAGCTTTTCCATGACAACTACAAATATATAGGTAAAATGTGCTTTCTGTTAAAATATGAGTTTCAGAGACCTACATGCTCTGTAGTAGTTTCAACAAGATAAAAACAACATTTGTAACATTGCTAAAGTGAATAAATGTGTGTGTGTGCTCAGTCATTACCAACTGTTTGGGACCCCATGGATCTTAGCCCTCCAGGGCCCGCTGTCCGTGAAATTTTCCACGGATAGTAAGAATACTGGACTGGGTTTCATTTCTACTCCAAGGGATCTTCCCAAGCCAGGATAGAACCCACATCTATTGCATCTCCTGCATTGGCAGATGGATTC
>NW_011494930.1:1470679-1510415 GCF_000754665.1 Bison bison bison
TGCCAAATATCAAAATGAATCCACCACAGGTATACATGTGTTCCCCATCCTGAACCCTCCTCCCTCCTCCCTTCTCCCTCCCCATACCATCCCTCTAGGTCGTCCCAGTGCAGATTATGAGAGGCATTACTTTTTAAGATCAACTCTTCAAAGACTATATGTAGACCCTATGCTTGATAATAAAATAAAAACAAAGCAAACTCATAAATTCACCTAAAATAAACAGAAGAAACTTTTGAGGCTCTAATTTGTTATTGTTTAATCACAAAGTCCTATCTGACTCTACGTGACCCCGTGGATGGTAGCCCACCACGTTCCTCTGTTTATGTGATTTCCCAGACTAGAATACTGGAGTGGGTTGCCTTTTTCCTTCTCCAGGAGATTTTCCTGACCCAGGAATCAAACTTGCATCTCCTGTATTGGCAGGCAAATTATTTACCATACATATATTTAGAGATAAATAAGAATTTGTGACCTCTGAAGGGATGATAATGATAGTAAGAATTATTCTATAATCTTCATTTTGGAAGAAGATTTTTGGGATTGTTATGTGTTCAAAGCCAAATTATTCCACTCGAAGAATAAAGTTAATTAGTATTAGTGATACTGATCTAATTTTGAGTTAATTTGAGGATTTTTAAAAAGTATTATACAGAAAATACAATGATTTTTACATTTTCATACACTGATTGATTTGGTTTTGGGTGGACTCCAACAGACAGATAACTTAAGAAACAAGATCAGAAAGCACAATCCTCTTTTTATTATTATAATACAGCAGAACATTCAGTACTTAATAAAGTATGTGGTCACTAGAAAACATGAAATGTTAAGTCAGACCGTCCATTAGTCCAGCTGCCTAGCCTCTGGTGACAATGTCTCAGACATATAATGGCTCAAAACAAGAGAGGTCTGTCTCTTGCTCATGTAACAATAGTGAGAAGGTGAACAGATCCAGGAGACAGGTCTCAACGGTAATTCAGAGACCCCGGCTAGTAGGTCCTCAGCCATCTTCAACATGTGATATTCAATGCATCCATTCTTCTCCATCGCACAGAACTGGTTTGATGAATCAGATGAGAAATTCATATTAGTGATTGGGAGTGTAAGGCAGATCCCTGGATATCATGAAAAGATAATGGGACCTATAACCTGTGCCCTCAGAAATAAATTATAATATACAATGAAACAGAAAACCATAGAAAAAAAATGTAATAAACCCACAGCAAATAGATGACTTCACAGTGTTGAAATGAAAGTAGCAGATTGTTCTGAAGATATTAAAATAAGTGTATTGATAACACTCAGAGTGACTATGAAAAATAGCACCATAAAACAACATTAGAAGATAAGAAAAAGAAAAAATTGAATTGTAGATATGAAAAAAATATTATTAAAATGAAAACAAAAGGATAGGATAATTAGTAGTTTGGGAACAGGGAAATAATTAATGAGTCAAGAGTTAGAATTAGTCATCTAAGACATTATGAGATAAAACCATGAAATGTAAATTGAGTAGTTATAAATTACATTTAATGGAATTTCCAGTAGAAGAGAATGGGATAATTTGGAGAGGAGCAGAAGTCAAATAAGGTTTCAAAATTCTCTGTAATTGGCATAAAACCTACATTAAAATGAAAATATATTCCACTTCTGAGTGTGACAAGCATAGAAACAAACATAAGAGCAAAAAAAAAAAATTACCTAGACAAATTATAAGATAATATTTCAAATTAATGGAAAATACTTCACAGCTACAAGAATTAACGATTTATAATCTTATATGCAGAGTACGTCAAGAGAAACGCTGGACTGGAAGAAGTACAAGCTGGAATCAAGATGGTAGCAATAACCCTGTGTACGAGACAGCAAAAGAGACACTGATGTATAGAACAGTCTTATGGACTCTGTTGGAGAGGGAGAGGGTGGGAAGATTTGGGAGAATGGCATTGAAACATGTATAATATCATGTATGAAACGAATTGCCAGTCCAGGTTCGATGCACGATACTGGATGCTTGGGGCTGGTGCACTGGGACGGCCCAGAGGGATGGTATGGGGAGGGAGGAGGGAGGAGGGTTCAGGATGGGGAACACATGTATACCTGTGGTGGATTCATTTTGATATTTGGCAAAACTAATACAATATTGTAAAGTTTAAAAATAAAATTAAAACAAACAAACAAACAAAAACACATCAACAATTAAAGCAAGTTTTTTGAGATACCACTAAAAAAAAAAAAAAGATTGCTGGGAGAAATATCAGTAACCTCAGATATGCAGATGGCACCACCTTTATGGCAGAAAGTGAAGAGGAACTAAAAAGCCTCTTGATGAAAGTGAAAGAGAGAGTGAAAAGGTTGGCTTAAAGCTCAACATTCAGAAAACTAAAATCATGGCATCTGGTCCCATCACTTCATGGGAAATAGATGGGGAAACAGTGGAAACACTGTCAGACTTTATTTTGCGGGGCTCGAAAATCACTGCAGATGGTGACTGCAGCCATGAAATTAAAAGACGCTTACTCCTGGGAAGGAAAGTTAAGACCAGCCTAGATAGCATATTCAAAAGCAGAGACATTACTTTGCCAGCAAAGGTTCGTCTAAGTCAAGGCTATGGTTTTTCCATTGGTCATGTATGGATGTCAGAGTTGGACTGTGAAGAAAGCTGAGCACTGAAGAATTGATACTTTTGAACTGTGGTGTTGGAGAAGACTCTTGAGAGTCCCTTGGACTGCAAGGAGATCCAACCAGTCCATTCTGAAGGAGATCAGCCCTGGGTGTTCTTTGGAAGGAATGATGCTAAAGCTGAAACTCCAGTACTTCGGCCACCTCATGCGAAGAGTTGACTCATTGGAAAAGACTCTGATGCTAGGAGGGATTGGGGGCAGGAGGAAAAGGGGATGACAGAGGATGAGATGGCTGGATGGCATCACTGACTCGATGGAGGTGAGTTTGAGTGAACTCTTAGAGTTGGTGATGGACAGAGAGGCCTGGCGTGCTGCAATTCATGGGGTCGCAAAGAGTCCGACACGACTGAGCAACTGAACTGAACTGAACTGAGTCTAATGTAGGACATTCTATCAGGTATAATACATAAATCGCTACAGTGAAAGAAAATAAACCGACTATCTATATCTAGCTAAACAAAATCCTAAGTATAAAAAAATTAAATTATTTTGCCAATATTTTATTGCTCCAGATGCTTGCAAAACCCTTATTGAATGATATACTTAGACATGAAAAATCATGTCCACATTAAAAAATGAGGAGCAAAATCTAAAAGAGCAAAAATATAAATAAAATATGTCAATAAATTGGACCAAGTACAGAAAGTATATGAAATAAATATAGCACTGTTTTTTGCTATATAAAAGATAAAAAAAATGCAATTTTACAAAGGAAAAGTGTATCAGCTGCTTAGGTAGTATTTAGAGAAATTTTATAAGAAGCTAATTTCTTTTTTTTTTTTTCACACAAATATATATATTTATTTTTTACATTCTCTTCCACTATAGGTTATTACAAGATATTGAGTATAGTTCTCTATGTTTACACAGTAGGTCCTTGTTGATCATCTGTTTTATATATCAGATCAGATCAGATCAGATCAGTTGCTCAGTCGTGTCCAACTCTTTAAGACCCCATGAATCGCAGCACACCAGGCCCCTCTGGCCATCACCAACTCCCGGAATTCACTGAGACTCACGTCCATCGAGTCAGTGATGCCATCCAGCCCTCTCATCCTCTGTCGTCCCCTTCTCCTCCTGCCCCCAATCCCTCCCAGCATCAGTCTTTTCCAATGAGTCAACTCTTCGCATGAGGTGGCCAAAGTACTGGAGTCTCAGCTTTAGCATCATTCCTTCCAAAGAAATCCCAGGGCTGATCTCCTTCAGAATGGACTGGTTGGATCTCCTTGCAGTCCAAGGGACTCTCAAGAGTCTTCTCCAACACCATAGTTCAAAAGCATCAATTCTTCGGCGTTCAGTCTTCTTCACAGTCCAACTCTCACATACATACATGACCACAGGAAAAACCATAGCCTTGACTAGGCGAACCTTTGTTGGCAAAGTAGTATCTCTGCTTTTTTTTTTTTTTAATTTAATTTTATTTTATTTTATTTTTTTTTGAAAATTTATGCCTTTATTTCAGTTGTTGTGTTGGCAATATCAATCTTAAAATAATGATGAAAAGCTAACTCTTTCCAAATATGGGTATTTTGGGTTATGGTGAAATAGCAGTAGCTTTAAAACAGTATAGTAGCTAGATCCTACCTATCTTTTCCTGGAATGCCCACTTCAACACCAAGCTGTCAGATACATTCCTGAACTTTTGAAGACATTATAATGATGGTAATGTCAGGCCAGGATAAAGAAAAACAGAAATGATCAGAAGACTGAGGGGAAAAAGACATGAGATGGAAAAAAAAAATAGTTCGTATTGTCGACACCATCCAGTCTAGCAATTTTTACAGATGCTTTCTGTTTGCTCGAGACAGTTTATTGCTTATGTTATTTCTTCTGTTCCTTTTTTTTTTTTTCTAGCACTTTATTTATTTATTTTTTTTATTTGATAAATTTAACGCTTTTTATTGCCATACCTCATTTTACTGTGCTTTGCTTTAGTGAACTTTATAGATACATGGTTTTTTTTTTTTCCTTGTTAATTTTCTGTTTAGTTGATCTATCCATAAGTGTGAGTGGGGTATTAAAGTCTCCCACTATTATTGTGTTATTGTTAATTTCTCCTTTCATACTTGTTAGAATTTGTCTTACATACTGCGGTGCTCCCATGTTGGGTGGATATATATTATATAATTGTTATATCTTCTTCTAATTTCTTTAACATGGATGGGTTAGAGAAATATTTAAAAATTATGTATGCATGTAAAAATTAAGTAACTTTTAAGGAAAATTACTAAGATAAAATACACAGCTTTCTAGTATAGTAAAAGGGGAAAGAATAGAAAAAGATTGTTTCAATCCAACAGTACTCAGGATCAAGGTATACTAACAAGTCTTTGACCGTGTTTTGATGACTTACTAACTGGACAAAAATTATATAATTATGAAGTATTTGAAGATGTTATTGTCTTAATTATGAAAGAGTTATTAGAGAAATTTCTAATACATAGCAATTAGAAAGTAAGGACATATTTACAAGCTAAGTGTATTAAAATCAACAATTTATCAGAGCAAAATACTGTCCTTGCCTTAAGTTTTAAATGTAATTTAAAAAGCAATCTATCTAGGATTAATTAAAAGATATGGGAAAATTCTGTGACTTTTAGTTAACCACAAAATAAGTAAGCATTTATAAAAATTTAAAAGAAATAATTATATGATGAGAAATATACAATGCAAGTAGTGTATGAAAATGTTTTATAAATAACATTTATTTTATTCTTAAAATACTCAGTTGCTAGGCCATTAGTTCTTTAATTCTTATAGCAACCCTCTGATGTTGTGTTATTATAGCTGTTATTCTTACCATGTAAAGGAAAAGAAAGCCAAAAATATATAAAGCATCCTCAGGGATCAATGCAAAGAAATAGAGGAAATCCATAGACTGGGAAAAACTATAGATCACTTCAAGAAAATTAGAGATACCAAGGGAAAATTTCATGCAAAGATGGGCACAATAAAGAACAGAAATGGTGTGGACCTAACAAGCAGAAGACATTAAAAAGAGGTGGCAAAAATACACCAAAGAACTATGCAAAAAAAAATCTTTATGACCCAGATAACCACGATGGTGTAATCACTCACCTAGAGTCAGACATCCTGGAATGTGAAGTCAAGTGGGCCTTAAGAAGCATCACTACAAAAAGCTAGTGGAGGTGATGGAATTCCAATTGAGCTATTTCAAATTCTAAAAGATGATGCTGTGAAAGTGCTGCACTCAATATGCCAGCAAATTTAGAAAACTCAGCAGTGGCCACAGGACTGGAAAAGGTCAGTTTTTGTTCCAATCCCAAAGAAAGATAATGTCAAAGAATGCTCAAACTACCACACAACTACACTCATCTCACATGCTAGCAAAGTAATACTCAAAATTCTCCAAGTCAGGCTTCAACAGTATATGAACCATGAACTTTCAGATGTTCAAGCTGGATTTAGAAAAGGCAGAAGAACAGAGATGAATTTTCAACATCTGTTGGATCACTGAAAAAGCAAGGGAGTTCCAGAAAAACACCTACTTCTGCTTTATTGACTATGCCAAAACCTTTAACTATGTGGATCACAACAAACTGTGGAAAATTCTTAAATAAATGAGAATACCAGACCACCTGACCTGCCTCCTGAGAAATCTGTGTGCAGGTCAAGAAGCAACAGTTAAAACTGGACATGGAGCAACAGACTGGTTCCAAATAGGAAAAGGAGTACAGCAGTGTTGTATATTGTCACCCTGCTTATTTAGCTTATATATAAAGTACATCATGAGAAATGCTGGGCTGGATACAACACAAGCTGGAATCAATATTGCCAGGAGAAATATCAATAACCTCAGATATGCAGATGACACTACCCTTATGGCAAAAAGCAAAGAAGAATTAAGGAGGCTCTTGATGAAAGTGAAAGAAGAGACTGAAAATACTGGCTTAAAACTCAATATTCAGAAAACTAAGATGATGACATCTGGCCCCATCACTTCATGGCAAATAGATGGCAAAGCAATCAAAACAGTGACAGGCTTTATTTACGGGAGCTCAAAATCACTGCAGATGATGACTGCAGCCACAAAATTAAAAGATGCTTGCTTCTTGGAAAAAAAGTTATGACCAACCTAGACAGCTTATTAAAAAGCATAGACATTACTTTACCAACAAAGTAATGACTTTGATGTCTATTCAAGCTATGGTTTTTCCAGTAGTCATGTATGGATGTGAGATTTGGACTTTAAAGAAAGCTGAACACTGAAGAATTGATGCTTTTGAACTGTGGTGTTGGAGAAGACTCTTGAGTCCCTTGGACTGCAAGTAGATGTAAACCGTCCAACCTAAAGGAAATCAATCCTGAATATTCATTGGAAGGACTGATGCTGAAGCTGAAACTTCAATACTTTGGCCACCTGATGCAAAGAACTGACTCATTTGAAAATACCCTGATGCTGGGAAAGATTAAAGGAGGGAAGAGAAGGGGATGACAGTGGATGAGATGGTTGGTTGGCATCACCAACTCAATGGACCTGAGTTTGAGTAAACTCTGGGAGTTGGTGATGCACAGGGAGGCCTGGCATGCTGCAGTCCATGGGGTCGCAAAGAGTCGGACACAACTGAGCAACTAAAGTGAACTGAACCTCATCATGATACACAAATATTTGATGATAAAAAACAAGATTCAAATCTAGACACGTTAGTCACTCAGTTGTGTTTAATATTTGTGACCCCATGGATTGTAGCCTGCCAAGACGCTCTGTCCATGGCCTTCTCCAGGGAAGAATACTGGAGTGGGTTGCCATGCCTTCCTCCAGGGCAAATCTAAAGACAAATTGTTTCCAAACTCTGTGATTTTAACCGTGATGTTCCACTGCCTTTTATATTGTCACTGTTTAGTGGTTAAGTTGTACCAAACTCTGTGTGACCCTGTCAGCTATAACCCACCAGGTTCCTCTGTTCATGGAATTTCCTAGGCAAAAATACTGGTGGGTTGCTTGTTCCTTCTCCAGGGGATCTTCCCAACCCAGGGATCGAACCCAGGTCTCCTGCATTGCAGGCAGATTCTTTACCACTGAGCAATCTAGGAAGCCCTTATGTATTGTTACCTTTCATTAGTTGCTAGGCTCTGGTAGATTCACTCATTTTTAAAAATTTAATTTATTTTTATTTTTTAATTGGCAAATAATTGTTTTAACAATATTGTATTGCTTTCTGCCATATATGGTAGATTCACTGTTAGCCATAATACATTGTACTTTCATTGCATAATGCCATTCTTCTTAAGTAGAAATACAGTGAACTGACTGTGGGGGTTGTGATAGATTAAAATATCATTTTGTTTTTCTTCTCCTCTTACAAGAGGTGAAATGTGTTCACTTTCCTTTTGAATCTTATATGTCCCAATGGCTTGCCTTCACCAATAGAATGTGCCCTCTTAGACCCTCATTCTGCATGATAGCAGAGCTAAGCCTCCTCAAAGATTAGAAATTATGTGAAGAGAGACATTACATAGACAAAGAATGTCCAGCCATGCAGCAAAAACCCCAGACATATAATGAGTCCATTTAGGACCATCAAGCCCCAGATTATGGTAACTGCATGAGTTACCACAGCAAGATCAGTAGGATAACTGTCCAGCTGAGCCAAGTTCACAAAGCTGTCAAGAAAGAAATGTGAACAAATAAATGAGGTTGTTTAGAATTACTAACCTTGGATTAAACTTGTCATGCAGAAAATTTTCCCTGAAACAGAGGTTAATAAACCTTCTGTGATTTTTTTTCCAGTTGGACTTATCTTGAGTATTGAATCTGTTTCTCAACTCCACAATTGCAAAGTACATTGAACAAAATATGTCAACAATCTGATAACTATAGTGATTGATGACATGTCCAAATACCATATGTAGATAAAAAGATAACAGCTGCTCAAAACAACTATACTGGACTCAGAAATTTCTGAAAGTGTGATCCAGGACTACTGCTTCCAGAAATAACTGTGCAATGATACCTTATCTATGTTCTATTGAGCTACAAATTGCATCTAACTGTCATAAATTTTCACTGTGGTACATTGACCAGTAAATTTCAATTACAATGTGAGGCATGTGACTTGACATATACTCCTTAATGGGTTATGTGACATTCAGAGTATAAATGATAGGAAAGAAATGGCAGGGGTATGTTTAATGAATTAAAGTGGACACAGCTGACTTCAACGTTGCTTTTTTACAGTAAAGTACACCTGTACAGGGAAGAGACCTGCGAGCTGGGCTTGAGATAGAGCCAAACCTCCCCAGACTGCAAGGCATAGATGTAGTACCTGCCAGAGATGTACCTATTAGTATATCTACCAGAAACGCTGGTATGTTAGGGATTTCCAACAAGCCAAAGAAAAATTGCTCACAATAATTGTACAAAGAATTACTCACCAGTGTGACTATTGTGTGTCATATAATGGAAATAAAATGAGTTGAGGCCTTATTTCTTGTGAATCTTTTCAGATGCTGAACTTAGTATCAACTGACATTGAATCAATGGTTATGTAGGAGGCAGATTTGGGGCATAAGTAGAACTGATGCAAAGAGACCTATTCAACACACACAGCAAAAAATTTATGATGTTAAAGACAATATGGAAGAAAAGAACTGATAAGATTATGATCTCTGGTGGTGGACAATACATTCATGGTCTGAGATGCTATGACTAGCAATTTATCCTTTTAATTGAATTTAAATGATGTAAATATGATTGCACTTAAGGAGAGAAGAAAACTGAAAATGGGCAGAAAAAATTGAATAGTGACTTCTTTTGACTATATTGACAAAAGTGAAAACATTAGCTACAGAATACTTAAGTATATGATTTAGGTGAGTACATAACAGAAAGAAACTATTCATATTGATATTATTTGGAAGACTGGAAGGAAATTAAAGTTAATCCAATGGTTTGATACGTAGGTATTCCAGATTAAGGTCATCCTAGGTGGCTCAGTGGTAAAGAAGGCATCTGCCAATTCGGGAGATGAGGGCTTGATCCCTGGGTCAGGAAGATCCCCTGGAGAAGGAAATGGCACTCATCCCAGTACTTTTGCATGGGAAATCCCATGGACAGAGTATCTTGGCAGGTAACAGTCCATGGGATCACAAGAGGCAGAAAATACTAATGAATAAACCAATTAAGAATAAAGGGATATATTTGGAATAAGTAGTTGCCTAAGGTTCACTTTCTGCCATAAAGGTGGAGTCATCTACATATCTGAGGTTATTGATATTTCTCCCAATCTTGATTCCAGCTTGTGTTTCATCCAGCTTGGCATTTCTCATGATGTACTCTGCATATAAGTTAAATAATCAGGGTGACAATATACAGCACTGATGTACTCCTTTCCTGATTTGGAACCAGTCTGTTGTTCTATGTCCAGTTCTAGCTGCTGCTTCTTGACCTGCATATAGACTTCTCAGGAGGCAGATCAGGTGGTCTGGGATGCCTATTTCTTTAAGAATTTTCCAGTTTGTTGTGATCCACACAGTCAAAGTCCTTGGCATAGTCAATAAAGCAGAAGTAAATGTTTTTATGGAACTCTTGTGCCTTTTCGAAAATCCAAAGGATGTTGTCAATTTGATCTCTGGTTCCTCTGTTTTTTCGAAATCTAGTTTAAAAAGTTCATGGTTCATGTACTGTTGAAGCCTGGCTTGGTGAATTTTGAGCATTACTTTGCTACTGAGTGAGATGAGTGCAATTGTGAGATACTTAAAACATTTTTTAGCATTGCCTTTCTTTGAGACTGGAATGAAAACTAAACTTTCCTAGTCCTGTGGCCACTGCTGAGTTTTCCAAATTTGCTGGTATTTTGAGTGCAGCACTTTTACAGCATCATCTTTTAGGATTTGAAATAACTCAACTGGAATTACATCACCTCCACTAGCTTTGTTCATAATGATGCTTCCTAAGGCCCACTTGACTTCTCATTCCATAATGTCTAGCTCTAGGTGAGTGATCATACCATCCTGGTTATCTGGGTCATGAAGATCTTTTTTATACAGTTCTTCAGTGTATTTTTGCCACCTCTTCTTAATATCTTCTGCTTCTGTTAGGTCCATATTATTTCTATCCTTTATCGTGCTCATCTTTGTGTGAAATATTCCCTTAGTATCTCTAATTTTCTTGAAGAGATCTCTAGTCTTTCCCATTCTATTGTTTTCCTCTATTTCTTTGCATTGATCACTGAGGAAGGCTTTCTTATCTCTCCTTGCTATTCATTGGAACTCTGCATTGAAATGGGTATATCTTTCCCTTTTTACTTTACCTTTAGCTTCTCTTCTATTCTCATCTATTTGTAAGGTCTCTTCAGACAACCCTTTTGTCTTTTTGTATTTCTTTTTCTTGAGGATGGTCTTGATCACTGTCTCCTGTACAATGTCATGAACTGCCATCCATAGTTCTTCAGGCACTCTGTCTGTCATCTCTAATCCTTTGAATCTATTTTTAACTTCCACTGTATAATCATAAAGGATTTGATTTAGGTCATATCTGAATGGTCTAGTGGTTTTCCCTACTTTCTTCAATTTAAGTCTGAATTTGGAAATAAGTAGTTCATGCAAGGAGATCCAACCAGTCCATTTTGAAGATCAGCCCTGGGATTTCTTTGGAAGGAATGATGCTAAAGCTGAAAGTCCAGTACTTTGGCCACCTCATGCAAAGAGTTGACTCATTGGAAAAGACTCTGATGCTGGGAGGGATTGGGGACAGGAGGAGAAGGGGACAGAGGATGAGATGGCTGGATGGCATCACTGACTCAATGAACGTGAGTCTGAGTGAACTCCAGGAGATGGTGACGGACAGGGAGGCCTGGCGTGCTGCGATTCATGGGGTCGCAAAGAGTCGGATATGACTGAGTGACTGAACTGAGTTCATGGTCTGAGCCACAGTCAGTGAGCATTCAGCATTCAGAAAACTAAGTCAACATTCAACAAAGTCAACACTTGGAAAACTAAGACCATGGCATCCATCCCCATCACTTCATGGAAATAGATGGGGAAATAATGCAAACAGTAAGAGACCTTGTTTGGGCTCCAAAATCACTGCAGATGATGACTGCAGCCATGAAATTAAAAGATATTTGCTCCTTGGAAGAAAAGCTATGACCAACATAGACAGCATATTAAGAAGCAGAGACTTTACTTTGCCAAAAAAAGTCCATCTAGTCAAAGCTATAGTTTTTCCAGTAGTCATGTATGGATGTGAGATTTGGACTATAAAGAAAGCTAAGCACCTAAGAATTGATGCTTTTGAACTGTGGTATTTTAGAACACTCCTGAGAGTCCCTTGGACAGCAAGGCGATGAAACCAGTCAATCCTGAAGGTTATCAGTCCTGAATATTCATTGGAAGGACTGATGCTGAAGCTCAAACCCCCATACTTTGGCCACTAGATTCGAAGAACCGACTTATTTTAAAAGACCTTGATGCTAGGTAAGATTGACGGTGAGAGGAAAAAGGGTGACAGAGAATGAGATGGTTCGATGGCATCACCAACTGAATGGACATGATAGGGTCATAAAAAATCGGACACTACTGAGAGACCGAACTGAAATGAAAGTCAGTTATGGTTTTGGCATTCATTTGGTAAAAAATGTAGCAGATCTCTCCTCCCCAAGATGATAAAAGCAAGAGTCAAGTGAGTGTTCAAAAAAATAAAAAGAGAAAAAGAAGTGTCCTATTTATTCTTTCATGTTAAAATAGAACAAACCTATGGAATAATGAAAATATTAAGACAGGCAAAGCCACTTCATTGGTTATATGATAATCAAAATAGATTTGTCCCTAATGACATGCTCCCTCCTGAAACAGTATTGAGAACAATAAAATTCAGAGAAACACTTCCTGAACTTCCTGTTCAGGGACAAAAAGGGTATTATAATATAGTAGTACATAAACTTCCTCAGTTATCTGTCATGGATTTTGGGAAAGTGAGTATAAAAGCTTAGAGCAGTTTAAAAGGCCAAAGAAAGAGAAAGAAAAATGAGCCTAATTGTAATGATTAAAAACAAGTAAGATTAAGTCAGGTAGAGTTCTGCTATTTACTAAAAAGAAAAGTGAAATAAAATAGATTTTTAAAAAGCATTCAGTTCATTTCAGTTCAGTTACTCAGTAGTGTCCAACTTTTTGTGACCCCATGGACTGCAGCACACCAGGCCTCCCTGGTCCCTCACCAATTCCCAGAGTTTACTCAAACTCGTCCAGTGGGTCGGTGATGCCATCCAACCATCTCATCCTCTGCCATCCCCTTCTCCTACTGCCTTCTATCTTTCCCAGAATTGGGGTCTTTTCAAATGAGTCAGTTCTTCACATCAGGTGGCCAACGTATTGGAATTTCAGCTTCAGCATCAGTTCTTCCAGTGAATATTCAGGACTGAATTCCTTTAAGAATGGTTGGATGTCCTTGCAGTCCAAGGGACTCTAAAGAGTCTTCTCCAGTACCACAATTGAAAAGCATCAATTCTTAACCACTCAGTTTTCTTTGTAGTCCAACTCGCACATCCATATATGACTACTAGAAAAATCATAGCTTTGACTAGACAGACTTTATTGGCAAAGTAATGTCTCTTTTTTTTAATACACTATCCAGGTTGGTCATAGCTTTTCTTCCAAGAAACAAGCATCTTTTAATTTCATTGCTGTAGTCACCAACTGCAGTGATTTTGGACCCCAGAAAAAATAGTCTGTCACTGTTTCCATCATTTCCCCATCTATTTGCCACAGAATGATGGGACCAGATGCCATGATCTTAGCTTTCTGAATGTTGAGTTTTAAGCCAACTTTTTCATTCTTCTCTTTCACTGTCATCAAAAGGCTTTCTAGTTCTTCTTTGCTTTCTGCCATAAGGGCGATGTCATCTGTATATCGGAGGTTATTGATATTTCTCTCAATCTTGATTCCAGCTTGTGTTTCATCCAGCCCAGTGTATCTCATGATGTACTCTGCATATAAGTGAAATAAGCAGGGTGACAGTATACAGCCTTGACATACTCCTTTCCGTATTATTCACAAAACACCTATTTTACATCCTTTAAACGTATTTTAAAGGATCTTGTCACATTCAATCTATCTTCTACCAGACAGATTTTAAGTGGGTAAGATTAAAGGATAACTAAATAGAAAGCCTTAAACATAATGCAAAATTCATCTCATCTATGAATCATGATGTAGTTGGAGACTTTGTAACTGCATCTCCCAACATGAACTCTATGGCAATGTGAAATTCTTAGGCTAAATATCGTGTTTGTGAAGCACCTCTTCAAGTCCCTAATTGAACAGCATCCTTGCCTATGACAGTGAGGAGACACTGCAAAGTCTTCAGTGAAACTGGGTGGTTTTTGAGATGCTTTCTTAATATATTCAGTGAATAAAACTATTCATGAATTGCAGATCAAAGAACTAGAAGCAAAAAAATCCTAAATCCATATTTGGAATGAATTTGACATAAGTGCAAACATTTCTATTATCTCCTTTATGTCAAATTTCATTCAGAATAAAGTGGACATGAAATTTGGTAGTGAGTACTAGGTGATGTAGAATTCCCAAAGGGCAATAGAAAACGTAAACTTTGACTGAAAAAGTGGTAGAAGGAGATCAGTGAAAAATAAATACTGGATGTGGAGAAAAGGAACTACACTGTTGTTGACAATGTAAATGGGTGGAGTTACTATGAGAGAACAGTATGGACGTTCCTTAAAAAACTAAAAATAGAGCTACCATATGATCCAGCAATCGCTTTCTGGACATATGTCCGAAGAACACCATAATTTGAAAAGATACATGTACCCCAGGTTTCACTGCAGCACTATGTACAACAGCTAGGATATGGAAGCAACTTAAATGTCCATTGACAGATTAAATAAAGAAGATGTGGTACTTATCTACAATGAAATCAGCCATAAAAAATAACAACATAATGCCATTTAGAGACATGGATGGACCTAGAGATTGTAATACTGAGTGAAGTAAGTCAGACAGTGAAAGGCAAATATATGATATCACTTATATATGGAATCTAAAAATGATACAAATGAACTTATTTATTCAGTATAAAGCAGAAATAGAGCCATAGATATAGAAAACAAACTTATGGATATTAAAGGGGAAAAGAATAGAGAGAGAAATTGGAAATTGTAATTGACATATATACACTACTATATATAAAATAGATAACTAAAAGGACCTACTGAATAGCACAGTACTATGTATCATATAGGTCAGTACTCTGTAATTATCTATATGGGAAAAGAATGAAAAAGAAGGATGGATATATGTGTGTGTGTATATATATATATATATACACATATACATACACACACATATATGTGTGTGTGTGTGTATAAACTGATTCACTCTGCAGTACAGAAGAAACTAACACAACATTGTACATCAATAAAAATTAATTTAAAATATTAATTTTGGTGGAATTGGGAGTAATAATATCAATGCACCCTACATTAATTTGAATTTAATTAATGAGAAAATTTAGAGGGTCATGGAGTTTGATGATAAACTGACAAGGAATGAATAATATAGTACACTTGATATAAGCATCTTTTATAAAGGAACTATTTAAAAGATGCAACAGGCTAACAGAGATCAGTATAATGTGACATTGTGCTAACACTTTTTCAAATTTACAGAAGAAACTGGAAAAAAAGCTTTATAATTGCCTTTATGTACATTGTAACTCAATACAATTATACCACATTGTCAAACCTATTAAAATTGTACCATGTACTATCATACTTTTTGTGAGGAGAAATTTGGTCATGATATTGGTGAAGATCATGCCGAATCACTGTTGTTGGTGTTATACCAGAAGCAAAATAAGAAAAGGGACTTTAAAAAAGTTTGACAAAAAAAGTTATAGAGAATGGTTGATAAATTTAAAAAACAGAAATTGGCTAACTCTATGAAATTTGGAAAACAATTTACCTGGTGCTTCAAAAGGTCTTTCTAAAATAAAGATAATTACTATTTTCAAAGAAGTTGACTACTAAAAAGACAGTCCACATTTAATGGTATATCTTATTCAAAATTATGCACCTTCCTAATTAGGAAACTTAATTGTGTCTTTAAAAGAAGCAAAATGAAAGAAGTGAGTGAGTAGATGCTGACTATTCAAACGGACATCTGAATAGTTTCACATTGTAGAATTAAAAACATGCTATAGTACAGGACTTGTCTAGGTCACTGGGACTATAAAATCCTAGTGAATATACTATATTAGACATTTTACCAACTTGCCACCATGCTCTTTTGACTTGGTGAGAGAAGTCAGATCATGCATCCTCAACCCCTTATTACAGGTTACTATAGTTATTGCAGACCTAAGAGCTACCAAATGCTGCTACTATGTATATTGCTATTTCTAATAGAAACTGTTCTCTTGAGCTCTAATAGAGACAGCATCCAGTACTAAAGACATGTGGATATAATAATGAATTTGCTTTCTAAATTATCTTGCACTGGAATTGTGAATGGGTTTAATACTAAAATACTCGAGAAAGTGTATCAGAAAGCAAAGGGGAAACTCTTGAGCCTATGACAGAAACAATTGAAACTATAAATGAGGATGCCTCCCAAGAGAGTTCATTTATCAAATGAAAATTGTGTGTGTCTGTGTGTGTGTCTGTGTGTACTGAATACTGAATACAGTAGGTGTTGCCTCAGGAGGATTATCACATAACATGGCTATGATTTGCATGACAATAAATGAGCCCTAGGAGCTTCTTTTCTCCATATTCCATTGATGAATGAACTGACTGTATAATTATCTTTTTAATAAAACAATTCAAGTACCATGGTATACATGTAATAACTGTCAGAAAAATGGAAATTTCAGCAATTCAGCTGGTGGAGAAAAAAAAAAAAACCTCATAAGTAGAAAAAGGAAAACCTGTATAGTAGACTAAATCATTTACAGTAGCACATTCAGCTTTTTGTACAAATACTACAAGCTTATTCTCAGGGGACATCTGTGGATTTTTTACAAATTCTTGAGCAGTGGTGATAATTTACCTATAAGTTTTGTTAATGGGTCATAGACAGAGGAAAAAAAAATGTGGAAATCCCTAATGTTGGAAAGATTTCTGAAATTGTAAAGAATAAAGAAAAAGTAGCATATGATACACTGTCCCCAAAAAATCTATCAGAAAGTTCTGAAGAGACTGAAAACTGATTTTTAAAACAATATTTAAGGTAGCAGGCTGATAGAAGAGATGAGTCTCCATGATACTACTAGTTATTAAAGTATATTTCTTTATTCTTCATTGAAGTATCAATAGTTGCTTACAGCTCTTCAGAATGACAATGAGATCCTTTTGTTTTCTTTTTTTAGTTGCTGTGGAATAAATTACACAGAGATAAAATCCAGCTGATAGTTATCAGTTAGATCATACTATGCCATCACTTACAGCTTCCAGAAAATTTCTAAGGGCCCTGATAAGTGTTTGTACAATCTTTACTTTTGTTTGTTCATTTTGTTTGTTCATTTTTAGTGGATGTCATTACTGAAACAATGATCAAAAATGTTATAAAATATAGGTATGATATGAATTATTTCAATTTGAAGCATCTGAATCTTTGTCCTCAACTTAAAGGACCTGTTTCACAATGACTATGATATGTGGTTCAGCTAAAAGCATCATGTTATTTGGACATATTCCATTCATTCTTACCTAAATGTTTCCTAAAAAAGGTTTAGAAAATGTTCTAATCATTCTTTTACATGTAGTTGACCAGTTTTCCCAACACCACTTGTTGAAGAGATTGTCTTTTCTTAATTGTATATTTTTGCGTCCTTTGCCAAAGAAATGGTGTCCATAGATGAATTGATATATCTCCGAGCTTTCTATTTTGTTCTGTTGATCTATATTTCTGCTTTTGTGCCAGTACCATACTGTCTTGATGACTGTAGCTTTGTAATATAGTCTAAAGTCAGGAAGACTGATCCCTCCAGTTCCATTGAGGTCTTTTGTATTTCCATACAAATTGTGAAATTATTTGTTCTGTGAAAAATACTGTTGGTAGTTTGATAGGGATTCTATTGAATCTATAGATTGCTTTGGGTAGTATAATCATTTCCACTATACTCATTCTTCAAATCCAAGAACATGGTATATTTCTCCATCTATTTGTGTTGAATTTGATTTTTTTCATCAGTGTTTTATAGTTTTCTGTATACAGGGTTTTTGTCTGTTTAGACAAATTTATAAGCATTTCATTCTTTTCACTGCAATGGTGAATGGGATTGTTTCCTTAATTTCTCTTTCTGATTCTTCATTGCTAGTATATAGGAATGCAAAGGATTTCTGTGAGCTAATTTTATATCCAGCCACTTTACTATATTCATTGATGAGCTCAAAAAATTACATTGAATTAAAATTTACAACCTAAAATTACAACCACTAGTAATTTTCTGGCGGCATCTTTAGGGTTTTCTAGGTAGAGAATCATGTCGTCTGCAAACGTTTAGAGTTTCACTTCTTATTTTCCAATAAATGAAATTAGAACATTTCTAACACCATATACAAAAATAAACTCAAAATGGACTAAAGACCTAATTACAACCAGAAACTATAACACTCTTAGAGGAAAATACAGGCAGAACATTCTCTGACATAAATTATAGCAATATCCTCCATGACACACCTCCCAGAATAATGGAAATAAAAACAAAAATAAACAAATGGTACCTAATTAAACTTAAAAGCTTTTGCACATTGAAGAAAACTATAAGCAAGGTATAAGAAAAACAGCCCTCAGAATGGGAGAAAATATTAGCAAACAAAACAATTGACAAAGAATTCATCTTAAAAATACATAAGCAGCTCATGCAGCTCACCACCAGAAAAATGAACAATCCAATCCAAAAGTAAGCAGAAGACCTAAATAGACATTTCTCCAAAGAAGACATATAGATGGCTAATAAACTCATGAATGTATGCTCAATATGACTCATTATTAGAGAAATGCAAATCGAAAGCACAATGAGGTATCATCTCACACCAGTCAGAATGGCCATCATCAAAAAGTTTACAAACAATAAATGCTGGAGAGGGTGTGAAGAAAAGCAAACCCTTTTACAATGTTTGTGGAAATGCAAACTGATACAACCACTATGGAGAACAGTATGGAGATTCCTTTAGAACCTAGGAATTAAACTACTGTAGGACCCAGAAATCCCACTTCTTTATATATACCTGGAGGAAATCAGAATTGACAAAGATACATGTACCCCAGTATTCAATGCACTAGTTTATAATAGCTAGGACATGGAAGCAACTTACATGTCCCTTGACAGATGAATGGATAAGGAAGTTGTGATACATATACCCAATGAAATATTACTTAGCTATAGAAAAGAAAGTATTTGAGTTAGTTCAAAAAGGTAGATGAACCTGAAGCCTACTATACAGAGTGGTAAGTCAGAAAGAGAAACGCATTATCTATATTAATATATATGTATATATATATACATATATATGGAATTTAGAAAGATGGTACCAATGATCCTACATGCAGGACAGTAAAGGAGACACAGATGTAAAGAAGAAACTTTTGAACTCATGGTGGGAAGAAGAGGATGGGATGATTTGAGAGAATAGCATTGAAACACAGGCATTAACATATGTAAAACAGATAGCCAGTGAGTTTGTTGTATGACGCAGGGCACCCAAGCCTGGTGCTCTGTGACAACCTGGAGGGATAGAGTGGATGGGAAGTGGGAGGCAGAATTCAGGATGGAGGGCACGCGTGACACATGTATACCAATGACTGATTTACACTGATGTATGGCAAAAATCATCACAATATTGTAAAGTAATTATCCTCCAATTAAAATAAATAAATTGATTTTTAAGATTTGCTTAAGAAAAGAAAATGGAACAAAGAGCTTGTCTGCATGATCAGGTGCCTGGAGTTAATCTTTTAATAGAGAGGCTACAAAATGGGGTCATCTAGGGTGTAGAAGGGAGAATGCAAGTGTAAGAAATGATACCATAATACAAGTTTGTCTTTTCCACTTGATAATGTGTTTTTGTTGTAATGTAGAATCCCATGATACCAAGATCTTGATTCAGTTTTTTGGCTCCTATTGGGAGAGACATTTTGACACATACCATTTTCTCTAAGACTTTACACCTTGCAACATTTATTCTGAAAGAATTCCAGGTTGGATGGCTCTTATGTCAACAGCTTTTCCTTCTTTTCCAAAGAAACCCTCTTTGGAAGTTCTTATGGTATGTATGAGAATGAATATACTTTAGAAATAGAAAATGAACAATTAATGATTTCCTAATAACCACAATATGTGTGTAAATATAATTTTCTGTACTGCCATCATGTTCAACAATAGCAAGGACACATGTAAAGCAAAGTCAACAGTCGTCCAAGTGGTCTGGAAGGGATTCAGAAACCATTGATTTGTAGCTGAATGCTCTGAGCCACGCAGAAATAACACTTTTGGAAGCATGCCACAATGTTAAAAAGTAATTCTACTCCAAATAGATATTTTAGACGGATTTCTTTGGCAAGAGACTAGCCAAATTAGGCAAGACACAGAAAAATGATGAAGAACAGTTAGGTGGAATATGTATATTCATAAAATGATGAGACATTTTCCTGAGTGACCCTTTGGGAAAATGCATAACCTTCAGCATATGAAGAACTCTCTTACATGTGAATGATCATAAGTCAAAGTCAAATAGGTTGTGAAAAAATACAACTGAGTATTTGGGAAGTACATATGAAATGAGCTCACTCGTCATTGTTTTTCAGGTGCTAAGTTGTGTCCGAATCTTTGCGAACCCATGAACTGCAACACGCCAGGCTTCCCTGTCCTTAACTATCTCCCTGAGTTTGTTCAAACTCATGTCCTTTGAGTCAGTGATGTGATCCAACCATCTCATTCTCAGTCACCCTGTTCTCCTCCAGCTTTCAATCTTTCTCAGCATCTGGATATTTTCCAATGAGTCAGCTCTTTGCAACAGGTAGCCAACATATTGGAGCTTCAGCTTCAGCATCAGTCCTTCCAATGAATATTCAGGGTTGATTTCCTTTAGAATTAACTGGCTTGATCTTGCAGTCCAAGGGACTTTCAAGTGTCATCTCCAGCACCACAGTTTGAAAGCATCAGTTCTTTGGTGCTCAGCCTTTTTTATGGTCCAATTTCTCACATCCATACATGACTACTAGAAAAGCCATAGCTTTGACTGGATGGAGCTTTGTCAGCAAAGTGATGTCTCTGCTTTTTAATACACTGTCTAGGTTTGTCATAGCTATTCTTCAAAGAAGCAAGCATTTTTTAACTTCATGGCTGCAGTCACTGCATTGAAAATGGAGCAAAAAAAAGAAAAGAAAGCTCACACTGTTCCCACATTTTCCCCATCTATTTGCCATGAAGTATTAGGACCAGAAAACATAATCTTCATTATTTTTGATGGTTGAGTTTTAACCCAGCTTTTTCATTTTCCTCTTTCATATTCAAGAGACTCTTGGATACCTCTTCACTTTCTGCCATTAAAGTGCTATCATCTTCATATCTGAGGTTATTAATATTTCTTGCCACAATCTTCATTCCAGCTTGAACTTAATCCAGCCTAGCATTTCATACGATGTAATCTGCATATAAGTTAAATAAGCAGTTGACAATACACAGCCTTGATGTACTCCTTTCCAATTTGGAACCAGTTCTTTGTTCCATGTCCAGATCTAACTGTTGCTTCTTGACTTGCATATAGGTTTCTCAGGAGGCATGTTAGGTGGTCTGTTATTCCCACTTCTTTAAGAGTTTTCCACAGTTTGTTGTGATCCACACACTCAAAGGCTTTAGCATAGTCAAGTGAAGAAGAAGTAGATGCTTTTCTGAAAGTTCCTTGCTTTTTCTATGAGCCAGCTGTTGTTGGAGATTTGATCTCTGGTTCTTTAGCTTTTTCTAAATCCAACTTTACATCTGCAAGTTTTTGATTCACATACTGCAGAAGTCTAGCTTGAAAGGATTTTGAGCATAGTTTCGTTAGAATGTGAAATTAGTGCAACTGTATGGTAATTTGAATATTCTTTGGCATTGCCTTTCTTTGGGATTGGAATGAAAATTGACCTTTTCCAGTCCTGTGGCCACTGCTGAGTTTTCCAAATTTGCTGGCATAGTGAGTGAAGCACATTAGCAGCATCATTTTATAGGATTTGAAATAACTCAGCTGGAATTCCATCACCTCCACTAGCTTTGTTTGTAGTAATGCTTCCAAAGGCCCACTTAACTTCACATTCCAGGATATCTGGCTCTAGGTGAGTGACCACACCATCATGGTTATCTGGGTCATTAAGAGCTTTTTTTTTTTTTTAATAATTCTTCTGTGTTTCTCATCACTTCTTGTTAATATCTTCTGCTTCTGTTAGGTCCTTGCCATTTTTGTCCCTTATTGTGCCTATCGCTGAATGAAATGCTCCCTTAGTAGCAGCTCCAATTTTCTTAAAGAAATCTCTAGTCTTACCCATTCTATTGTTTTCCTCTATTTCTTTGCACTGTTCATTTAAGAAGGCTTTCTTATCTGTCCTTTCTATTCTTTAGAACTCTGCATTCTGTTGGATATATCTTTTCCTTTCTTCTTTGCCTTTCATATATCTTCTTTTCTCAGGTATTTGTAAAGCCTCCTTGGAAAACCACTTTGCCTTCTTGCATGTCTTTTTCTTGGATATGGTTTTGGTCACCAAGTCCTATGTAATGTTAGGAACCTCTGTCCATAGTGCTTCATGCACTCTGTCTACCACATCTAGTCCCTTGAATCTAATTGTCATCTCAACTTTATGTATAAACATAAAAGATTTAATTGAGATCATATGTGAATGGCCAAGTGGTTTTCCCTACTTTCTTCAATTTGAGCCTGAATTTTGCAATAAGGAGATGATGATCTGAGCCAAAGTCAGCTCCAGTTCTTGTTTTTGTTGACTGTATGGAGTTTCTACATCTTTGGCTGTAAAGAATATAATCAATCTGATTTCAGTACTGGCCATCTGGTGACGTTCATGTGTTGAGTTATCTCTTGTGTTGTTGGAAGTGTGTGTTTTCTTGGCAAACAGTGTGTTCTCTTGACAAAACTCTGTTAGCTTTTGCCCTGCTTCATTTTGTACTCCAAGACCAAATTTGCCTGTTTTTCCAGGTATCTCTTGACTTCCTATTTTTGCATTCCAGTCCCCTATGATGAAAAGGACATCTTTCTTTGGTGTTAGTTCTATGATGTATTGTAGACCTTTGTAGAATCATTCAACTTCAGTTTCTTCATCATCAGTGGTTGTGGCATAGACTTGGATTATTGTGATGTTGAATGTTTTGCTTGGAAATGAACTGAAATCATTCTGTCATTTTTCAGATTGCAGCCAAGTAACACATTTCAGACTCTTTTGTTGACTATGAGGTCTACACCATTCCTTCTAAAGGATTCTTGCCCACAGTAGTAGATATAATGGTCATCTGAATTAAATTTGTCCATTCCCATCTATTTTAGTTCACTGTTTCCTAAAATGTTGATGTTCGCTCTTGCCATTTCCTGTTTGACCACATCCAATTTACCTTGATCCATGAACCTAACATCCAGATTCACTTTCTTTACAATATCAGACTTTACTTCTCACCATCAAATACAATCACAATTAAGTGTCGTTTCTGCTTTGGCTCAGCCTTTTCATTATTTCTGTAGCTATTTCTCTGCCCTTCTCTAGTAGTGTATTGCACACCTACTGACCTTGGAGGTTCATCTTTCAGTGTCATATCCTTCAGCATTTTCATACTGTTCATGGAGTTCTCAGGCAAGAATACTGAAGTGGTTTCATTCCCTTCTCCTATGAACTGTGTTTTGCCAGGCCCTAACTAGCAGAGACATGTCCTTCAGCTACTCAAAATAGCTGAATGACATGCCTAGTGCCCTGGCCGTCCCATTGCTTGTCCTTATTGAGCATGTAAACCTTCACTGACTGTCAGGTGTTGGTCAACTCATGGAGAGTCTCAACAGCTTAAGTTGTAAAGAGTGTCACAGAGAAGCGTTGACTGGGAAAAGTTTCCTGGTAACACAGTTGGTGGAAACAAGGAAAACTACAGTCTGCAATATGTCATCATAGTGGGAAGTAGACAAATCATAGTATACCATGATACTTAAAATTATTATTAAAATTATTAAGGTGATTATTTGTAACTGGGTTATGAATGGAGCACAGCATTTAATAAACAGTGATTTTTAATAACTGCTTTTCTTATTGGGAGTATGTAATATACATCAGACAATGGTATATTGTGAATATATATTTGATATAGAAAACATTGATACTGGTATTTGGTATAATAAAAGATTTTTTTCTTTGAAAATAACTGAATAGAAAAGGATATAGTCCAGTTAAAAAATTATTGGAATGTTATTTGGGAAAATTGATTTTTGATTCTTAACTGACATAGCTTCCATGGAAATTAACTGGACTGAAGAAGAAATAAATTTATTTTCAGAATAATTAGATATACATTTAAATGCATATCATATTTATTTTTGAAAATTACAAATAGTAGTAAATGAAGGTTTAAAAAGTAAAATCAAATTGATTTCCAAACTATTCAAAATGTGGAAAGATGTGATCAAGACTAACATATCTAGTCAATGATACTAACATTCACATAATTTTGTCTACTCTGTTGGCTACAGACAAGAAAAATCTTTTTTTTTTTTTTTGCAATATCAAAAATTTGCATTTCAAAAGAGATATAAAAGGATGTTAAAATTATAAGTGACACAATTGTATCCAGGGCTCAAGGATAGACTATTGTTAAAAGGGTAAAAGTTGTTCTGAACTCATACTTCATATCCAGGAACAACTGAGAATATGGCTCTGGATTTATCTGTCCCCTGTAATGTATTGACAAAGTGAACAATGATGTCATGTGTACTGTACCTGGTTATCAGAAATGTATATTGTTAAACTCTGCTGAGTTGTGGCTGCCCTGGGAATGATGCAACTTGAACATATTGCTGGAAGGACTCCTTGGGAAAACTGTAAAAGTTAGATGAGGAATGGAAGGGTTGCTTCCCTGATTGACTGTGTCTAGGCTGTCTTCAGGGTCTTTTGCCTTCAAATACAAGGGCTGCCACACTTGTGATTTAAACATTGAATTTGCATTTGTCCAGAAGTGAGTTCATATGACTTCAGAGTTCTTTTCAATTCTATATTTCTATACTTGTATATAAACAGTGGAGTTAGAGAGTTTATAGAAACATTTTTGAACACAATTTTTAAAAGTGAATGGATTTTAATATTCTCAAGTTTTTTCCTCAATAAAAAATAATTTAAAATGCTTGGTAAAAATTCATTCTGAAAATAAGAATACAAAATATTTTGTCAAATTCTGATTATTTTTATAATTGTAAAGTATTTTAAGCTCCTAAACCTATAAATTTATTTTAAGTGAAAATTAAAATGTTTCCAATTTGAAGAAATTGTTAATATTATAAGTAATTGTCAATTTATTTTTTTTCCAGAACTTGCTTGCTGGGTTTATTTTTTTAAATGTGGTTTTCTCAAGCAATGCAAATATTTTCCTTAATTTATTTTATAATGGTAAGATTAGAATATTTTGTAATTATAAAATTTTTCACATTCATTTTTGTCTATCTGTCAGAAATTAAATGCTTTACTACAGCTTACAATGTTTGAGTTAAATCCCTGAGTGTCCAACCTACTTCTTAATGAATGAGTCACACCAGTTCATATTTGTTCAATATAAACTTTGTTATATGATATTTGTCCTTCTTATTACAATTCTAATATTCTTATTTTAACCTAGGGTAATTTTTAAAAGAATAAACCAAACATTTCTTCACTCTAGGGACTTGTTTATTTCTTAAATAAATTTCTCTAAACTGAAATTTTAACTTACTTCCCCTCTAATATACAGAATTAACTTGTATCAAAAGTACCATGCTGCTGCTAAGTCGCTTCAGTCGTGTCCAACTCCCTGCGACCCCATGGACTACAGCCTACCAGGCTTCTCCATCCATGGGATTCTCCAGGCAAGAACACTGGAGTGGGTTGCCATTTCCTTCTCTACAAAAGTAACATAGGTTTTCCATTAAATAATGAAGAAATCTTCATGAAATATACATAATACAGCATTTCAATACCTTTGATTTTTTGAAATTCTTAGGATAGATTCAAAAGATACATATTTTTTTAATACTCTTAACTGACTTTTCAAAATCTATCAAAACTGTTAACTAAGTTACAAGTATTTTTATAATTGAGTCAGATCAAATATTCTGAATGACCCTACAGTGTTAAAGTAAATAACACACTTTATTTTGTTTCTATTGCTGTAACCAGGTAATGAGTGGATGAAAGTCACATTTACGATGTCCATAATATTACCGTTTCATATTAATGTGTCCTGAGCTTAAAAAAATTCTCTCTGCTTTCTAAGCTTTGCAGTTCAAAGTATGAATCTATGTGACTGGTTGCTGGGTTAAGAGGTTGCATAGATTACTAGATCAAGCTACATTTTACATCCAAATTAATGTCACAACTGTAACAAATTGGGATGCTCGGCTATTGTCAAACAATGTAGGGCCAAGGTTGGCAAATTAGTTAGTATTAGCATATAGACCTTTTGGCAGGAAAGAAAAGCTTTTTACTTGGAGCTGGACATTCTGCAGGATTTGTCAACTTGAATCTGCCACTGGTCTCATTATCTCATTTGTCTTATTTAGGCTAAATTGGCAGCTATGTCTTCGTGGCAAATGTTTGTTTTTACAAATGAGCAATGAAGCAGAATCTGTGAAACACACACTAAAATAGCTGTTCTGCAAGTTTGTACGGTATATCCAGAGCTGGATAAGCCATAGAAAAATTTCTTTACCCTTTGACTTTGGTTTATATTGTAAATTTGTGGCTATTAAGGCAAATACTACAGACATTAGAGATCCATAGTCAACTGAAAAAAAAAATAGAGTATTGAAAATGTGAAAGCCTAATTTATGACACTAGACAGGTTAAAAAGTAAGAGATTACTTTGATTTTTTAGTGTTGTAAATTAAAATTTCCTTATCTGATCCTGATTGGCACAATCATATACCGTATGCACCTATGTGAGTATCTATATGTCTGCACAAAACCATACACACATATACAAACACACATCCATATATATGTATACATGCACATACACACATGACTTCACTGTAACATTTTATTCTGGTCAATAATGTGTAAGACAGGCTTATTTTGCTTAGCTTGTGAACATGAAGCTTAGAAAATTAAGTGATAGATGGGCTCTATTATAAAGACATGTAAACAGACTTACATATACACATATATAAGGCCTCAAAATAGTATGGTGTATAAGTTATATGTTAGTGTAAGTAAGGGGCTTCCCTGGTGGCTCAATGGTAAAGAATCCACATGCAATGCAGAAGATGCAGGTTCAATCCCTGGATCGGGAAGTTCCCCTGCAGAAGGAAAAGGCAACCCACTCCAGTTTTCTTGCCTGGGAAATCCCACTGAGAGAGGAGCCTGGTGGGTTACAGTCCATGGGGTCACAAAAGAGCCTGACACAACTTAAGGACTAATAAACAACAAATGTATACGTTATAGTATGAGTGAAAATTATATGTTAACAATAATATATATAAACTGTTTACTACATGTAAGGTTAGATCAGCTAGGTTATACTATATGTAACAAAAATAACATCATTCCTAGAAAAAAAATAACTATAAGAATGATACCTTCATTATTATATGTATAAAACAAAATGAAGAAAAAATAATAAATGCTACCTCAGAAGAATTGTTCATAAGGTTAGCTTACTTTAAGTTATATCCTTGAAATTATAGTTTAAGATCTAGAAAAGAAGTGTTGCCATGCTCTTCAACCCAAATCTTTACAGACTTCCTAGGTTACAGATCGTGAAAAAATCTTTGCTCAAACTAGAAGACAGATATTTTATGAACAAGTACAGAGTTCATTGAAACAACAAAATAATTAATAGTCTTTTGCTAAAATGAATAACAGAAAAATACATTTTCCAGATCCATGATCAAAAATAGTCTCTCTGTAGCTTTTATTTAAGCTATGATTATTGAAATTTTTATAGAGAAATTCCCAATACAGTGTATCATTTGATAATCAGTAAGAGCCATGTTCTTTTGTCACAGACATAATTCATATCAGTTCTTTCTTAGTTTATGGATGTATAAAGGACCAAAATTCTACTTGCTTTGATTTCAGTAACAAGAATAGAACAAGACCTATGGATTGCAGTAGAAACCCCATATTGAAAACAGTACTAAGTAATCATTGGCCATAGGGGGTATGAATGAAAATATAATAAATCAATTTTTATCTAAATTACCCAGAATATGTTTCCAAGTACACAGGAAATAGACCATTTGTAATTATTACTACACATATATTTACAATTACATTTTTACCAATTAATATGGGAATTTGCTCATATTTTAAGATATGATTCCTTTATAGTTCACTTACTGACAGAATAATTTTTTTAGCTTTGAACATTTTTGTTTTAGTGAGGTCTGATCAGAACATCTGGATAAGTATTGGCTTATGTGGATTGTTTCACTTTATAAAATCTCTGCTAGAGATTAGTATTTAGGTTTGAGAAAGGGCTATATAAATTATTTTCTTTATCCATACCATTTCATGATAGATTATTGCTATCTTAAATGTGTTTTTAAAAAAATGCTTATATGAACTCTCTTTAACCTCAAAATACAAAGAGAATACTCTATTCTGAAAACCTGTGGTATAGTATGTCCAAAAGGATAATTATCAAATAATTATTGGCAAATTCTCAATAAGCAATAATTACTGTCATAAACTCAGAACATGAAAGTAAATTTCTAAAACCTATTTTGCGAGCTCTATTTACTTGAAATATCTCTCAAGTAGAATTAAATTACCATTTTCAAGATGAAATCCACTTGTTAATGAACTAAATAAATCAATATTTACACAAATTGAGACTTCCTTATGTTTCCTTCAGTACAAACCAATTGGCTATTAAATATCTAAAACTGCTACATAAAATGCAAATCATGCTTTTTTAAAAGAGTGATTGTATAAGTCTTAGAGAAATGGAACTTGTTAGGGAAGAATTTCTCAAGGAAGACAAAATTAGGAAACGGAGCAGTTGCTGAAGCTGTTGTATGTCCTGAATGTGTGTTCCCCTGAAGGAAGAGAACATGTCAGGATTCTGTGAGCCTGCACCTGTGCAGGGTGAGGAATCATGGGAATTTGCCACATGAAAAGTTAGGAGTAGAGAAAAGACCTATACTATTAGAAAATACAGTTTACTAAAAAATGAATTTGAAGCCAGTCAGAAAGCAAGGGAAATTTCTCTCTCATATTTAAGGCTCTTTTTCTAAATAAAATAGAAATAGTTTCCCATGACAATTTATGGCAACAAGGTAGGTATAGGAATTGAATTTGTACTATTTGTCTGGTTCCAAAAAATACAAAAGAATAATTAATTTGAAGTGGAGTGGATTTGTATTTCTTCCAGGTCTCAGGAAGAAACAAAAGAGGAAAATAACAAAAAACTTAACTTCTGAGGGAACTGACACTAAAATCAGGCCTCATGGAAATACCATAGAGTTATAAAAAGTTATGAGCTCCAATTAAAAATCATTCAATATTATAAAATTATATGGGTAGTATTCATCAGAGAAAAAATAAAAATATTAGGTACATAAAGATTATATTACAATTTCTGAGTATGTGGCAAACTGAATAATAAATAGCCCCCCAAAACTATGACACTTGAATCCTTGGAACCTGTGAGTATATTATCTTACATGGCAGAAGGGGCCTAACAGATGTGATTAAGTTGAACATTTTTTAAAGAAGGCATTATGCTGAATTATTCTGTAATCAGAAGGGTCCTTTCAAGTAGAGTTAAAGTCAGGGAGAAAGTGACGTGATAACAGAAGCAGAGATTGAAGAAGTGCAGCTATAAGCCAGAAAACTCAAGAAGTCCTAGTAGACTTTTGAAGCTAGAAAAGTCAAGGAATAGATTTTCTTCTGGAGCCACCAGAAGGAACCAGACCTGCCCCAAATCTTGATTTTAACCCCTTATGACCCATTTAAGATTTCTAACCTCCACACGTTTAAGTGAATAAACTTGTGTTTGCTTCAATCCATCAAGTTTTAGTCCACTAAAATAACTATTGTATAAATTGAAACAAATTATTGTGATAATTTGTCACAGCAGCAATATTAAATGAATATAACTATGAAATAATGCATAAAAATTTTAAATTATTAGAGTGTAAGTTGAAAATGTTTCTAAGAAAGGGAGATTATAAATACACATAAGCAGATTTGGGAGGGAAAAGTTCACTAAAAGCCAACTATCAGAGATTTTCAAAAATAAAACAACTCAAATTAAAAATTCTATATGACTTAAATAGCAGAATAGGCACAGTTAAACAAAGAATGGATTGGCTGGATGAACCATCTGAAGAAAATACAGAAAACTCAATATAAAAAGTCAAAAATGTAAAATGCAAAAATTAAAACAATTGGAGTGTAGAGTGAGAAAAGATAATACACATTTAAATGTAAAGTAATGGGATGAAGAAAATACTGGAAGAAATTTAATCTGAGAAAATTTTAGAACTGATGAAAGACACAACCTTCACATTTAGGAAAAATCAGTGACCTCTTCACAAAGAAAAATATATACTTAAGTACATTATAATCAAATTAGAAATCACTAAAGATAAATAAAAGACATGAAAAACAATCAAGTAATATTTAAGGCAGATATATGGCTAAAATCTGTTGAAACATTATGTAGCTCAGGAATATATATTATAGAGGTAGCGTCAGTGTTTTGGAAATACAAAACCAAAAGATTCTTGTATGATTCAAACTCATGTCGCCTGCATTGACAGGTGGATTCTTTCCCACTGAGCACAATTTCATTGTTAAGAATGGCATATCTTATGCTTAAAATATTTTCCAATTTTTTGAAATTTCAATATTCTGTGTTTTAAAGAAATTTATTTTAAAACAGAAAAACTTACATAACAAAAAGCCTCTGCAGTTCAAACCTGCTGTTAAAAGTATATTTAAAAAAGGCTTACTAATTTTCATATTAATTGAAGAGGATTCATATTCACCATTTATTCATTCCTCTTGATTCAGACAAGCAGTTTACCATATTAATGATTGCTCCATTGATTAAAATGTACCACCTAATAAAGCTAATATTTTGATATAACGAGGAGAGTGATTCTAACTGCAGAAATGAGTTATTGTTCTAATTGTTAGAATTCTTCCCTTTTGGATGCAATGCCCTCTTCATTTCTCAGCCTCTCTACGCCTACCATAAAAGTCTGAAGGTAAGCAGATATTACCCTTTTCCCTATGACAAAGTGACTGTTGAATAAATAGGCCCCTAACCAAAACTATAAAACTGTGTTTATTGATTGGGTCACTCACAACATGGACAGGCATTAATATGAGAGATTTCTGTATGAAATCTTTATGAGCACCAGTATGAAAGATTTCCCCATTATTTCCTTTCATGAGCTCTCCTGTGAGGGTTTGGATCCCTAGTGGTTGGTGGTGCCAGGAGAAATATAATCAACTTTAGGGAAAATGATGCCAAAAAAGAAAGAGGCAAAGGGGGAGAGTGTTAAGTTCAATGTTCTGGAGTAAATTTGCTGGATTTCCTAGGGCTTCCAGGTGTTTACATTCCCAAAGTTTGACATAGTTTGACATAACCCTTCCTTTGATTATTTGAGTGAGTGTCCTTTAATATATTTCAGACTAACTCACTTTAAGTTTACTTTACTAGAAGACAGATTTCTAACTACTAAATACGTGTAGATTTTACAATCTATTTTCTTGCATTCTATTTTACATGATATAAAAATTTTAATGTCACAATGAGCATTGAATCCACAGAAAGATCTTTTTTCTTATAAAGGTTTTTAGTTGATAGGTACATGAAAATTTGACAGTAAAGAAAATATTTTCCCAGAGAAACAGAAGTATATACTTTTTTTAAAATTTTATTTTATTTTTAAACTTTACAATATTGTATTAGTTCTGCCAAATATCGAAATGAATCTGCCATATTATACAGAGTGAAGTAAGCCAGAAAGAAAAACACCAATACAGTATACTAACGCATATATATGGAATTTAGAAAGATGGTAGCAAAAGAAGTATATACTTTTGATTCAGCTTCATTGTAAAAGCAGGCTGGTAAATGAAATACATTTTGTTATATATTAATCTTCAGAGTGACCCAGTGATGGTACTATTAACATTCTAGAGAAAAAAAAAAAAAAGAAAAGAAATAAGCTAGAGAAGCTAAGGGAATTGTGTGAATTCAATCTATGACTGTATTGTACCAGAGTTATGTACTTAACCACTGCACTGCAGTCACTCATTATTCACTGGGTACTTTTTTAAGAGAAAAAAAAGAAAAAATGAATCTGCTTCCTAAATGTTTTAGATGAATGGCAAAACTAATACAATATTGTAAAGTTTAAAAATAAAATAAAATTAAAAAAAATAAAAAAATAAATATTTGAAGATGCAAAATACATAACAACAAAAAATAAAATAAAATAAAAATTATGATAGCTGACCTATGGCTATTGATGTTACCCAGTGAATCTTCCTGGAAAAAACAAATGGGTGCAATAATTTCTTTGATCAGTATGTACTATATATTGATAAATATGATGATGATGCCAGGTGTATTGTTTTGTTCTTATTATTTAAAAAGAATGCTTATACTCTTCTACAGGTTTTCTTATTGGCCATTATATCTAACTGAAAATAAAAGATCATAAAGGAAGCAATAATACATGTATTTATTTATTTAACAGCAAAATGAATAATTTATTCTGTCAATGTACAGCTGTCCCAGTGACAGGAAAGCTTAAACAGATTAATGGAATAATAATAGAACTTTTTGCTACTTCTCATGTTCTCTCTTTTCTCATCATGCTAATTTGTCTTTCCATCTATCTCTCCCTCTATCTATTTCATCTGACTTTCTCCGTTGTTATAATATATGCAATATATGTACAGTTATACCTTCCTGGTTCACACTTTATAGTTTCACAAAAGATGAAGAGAAAATAATTTAGATTAAAAAACATACTAAACAAAGTATTTTTTAATGTATTGAAAGCAAACTTAAAGTCATTTAGTCGTGTCCAACTCTTTGCGACTCTATGAACTATAGAGTCCATGGAATTCTCCAGGCTGTAATACTGGAGTGGGTAGACTTTCCCTTCTCCAGGGGAATCTTCCAAACCCAGGTCTCTCATATTGCAGGTAGGCTGTTTACCAGCTGAGCCACCAGGGTAGCCCAAAAATACTGGAGTGGGTAGTCTCTCCCTTTGCCAGAGTTCTTCCTGACTCAGGAATCGAACTGAGGTCTTCCGCACTGCGGGCAGATTCCTTACCAGCTGAGCTAAAGGGAAGTGTATTGAGGCAAATACACATTCTGCAAGAGTAATAAGAAGGTTCAGTATATGAACCAATGTAACCATATAAATTACCTATGACATATATGTCACATGAATCAATGTTGTATAATCTAAGCTGTGCTAATAGAATTTATTGCAATGTTAGAAATCCTGTTTTTTCTCCATCCAATTTGGTAGCTCCTGGTGGCCACGTGTGGCTTTGCATACTTGACATGTGGGGAGTGAGACTGTGGAACTGACCTTTTAACTTCATAACAACATGTGGCTAATGCCAACTGTGTTTATCTTCTGCAGATGCAGAAGAAAAAAATTTGGAGAGAATAAATTCATAAGTATAAATAAAAATATTGATTTTATCATAAAAATTTTAATAATTATTTTATCCAATTGAATGATTGTGCTAAATAGCATTTCTGAATTAATAAGATTAAATATTTTCAGGATCATTTACTGCACAAAAATTTTGCATTTTTTTAATATGGCAGGAATTTGAATTGTCATCTTCAATAAGCAAACAAGTAGAATAAATAAGTAAAAAAGTAAATAAGTAGATAGTGAAAATTATTTGATATCCATTAAATATATTTAGGGGCTTTCCTGGTGGCTCAGTGGGTAAAGAATCTGCCTGCAATGCAGGAGATGCAGGAGGTGCGGGTTAATTCTTTGGGTCTGGAAGATCCCTAGGAGGAAGGCATTGCAACCCCACTCCAGTATTCTTGCCTGCAGAATTCTATGGAAGGAGGAGCCTGAGATGGTTACAGTCCATAAAGTTGCAAGAGTTGGACACGAAGTGATTGAGCAGATATATTTAAAATATTTTAGAAAAAAATGGGCTCTCAGAATGAAGAAATTGTTTCTTCCTATGTAGCATCCTGTTGTATGATTGGTGAAAAGTTATTTTATAATGATACACTTCTGCTCTAAGTCTATTATTAATTTTCCTCCAAGAAGAACACTGTACTCAGAAAATTTATACAAAGTCTTATGAAAAGGTTTCTGAGGTGATCAAAAACTGAATGTGACAAAAAACAGATTTAGAAAAAAAGTTTAAAATTTTATTTATTAAGGAGATTTATTATCAGATCTTCCATAAGCCTCTTATCATTGTCCACCAAAGGGCAGACAGACTGCAAACCACAGTCACAGAAAATTAACCAATCTGATCACATGGACCATGGCCTTGTCCAACTCAATGAAACTATGAGCCATGCCGTGTAGGGCCACCCAAGATGGATGGGTCATGGTGGAGAGTTCTAGTCTCCACTGCAGAAGGGAATGGCAAACCACTTAAGTATTCTTGCCTTGAGAACCCCATGAACAGTATGAAAAGGCAAAAAGATAGAACACTGAAAGATGAGCTCCTCAGGTCAGTAGGTGCCCCATATGCTACTGGAGATCAGTGGAGATACAACTGCAGAAAGAATAAAGAGACAGAGCCAAAGCAAAAACAACACCCAGTTGTGGATGTGACTGTTGATGGAAGTAAAGTCCAATGACATAAAGAACAATATTGCATAGGAACCTGAAATATTAGGTCCATGAATCAAGGCAAATTGGAAGTGGTCAAACAGGAGATGGCAAGAGTGAACACTGACATTGTAGGAATCAGTGAACAAAAATGGACTGGAATGGGTGAATTTAACTCAGATGACCATTATATCTACTACTGTGGGCAAGAATTCCCTTAGAAGAAATGGAGTAGCCCTCATAGTCAACAAAGGAGTCTGAAATGCATTACTTGGATGCAATCTCAAAAACGACAAAATGATCTCTGTTTGTTTCCAAGGCAAATGAATCAATATCACAGTAATCCAAGTCTATGCCCCAACCAGTAATGCTTAAGAAGGTGAAGTTGAACGGCTTTATGAAGACCTACAAGATCTTATAAAACAAACACCCAAAAAAGATGCCCTTTTCATTATAGAGGACTGGAATGCAAAAGTAGAAAGTCAAGAAAAACCTGGAGTAACAGGCAAATTTGTCCCTGGAGTATAGAATGAAGCATGGCAAAGGCTAACAGAGTTTTGTTGAAAGAACACACTGCTCATAGTAAACACCTTCTTCCAACAATGCAGGAAAAGACTCTACACATGGACATCAACAGATGATCAATAACTAAATCAGATTGATTATATTCTTTGAAGCCAAAGATGGAGAAGCTCAATACAGTCAGCAAAAACAAGACCAGAACCTGACTGTTGCTCAGACCATGAACTCTTTATTGCCAAATTCAGAATGAAATTGAAGATAGTAGGGAAAACCAATAGACCATTAAGGTATGACCTAAATCAACCCTCTTAGAATTATACAGTGGAAGTGACAAATAGATTCAAGAGATTAGATTTGATAGACAGAGTGCCTGAAGAACTATGGACTAAAGTTCTTGATATTGTACAGGAGGCTGAGATCAAAACCTTCACCCAAAAAAAAAAAAGAAAAAAGAAATGCAAAAAGGTAAATGTTTGTCTGAGGAGGCCTTCTAAATAGCTGAAAAAAAAAAGAAGAGAAGTGAAAGGTAGAGGGGAAAAGAAAGATAATCCAATTTGAATGCAGAGTTCCAAAGAATAGGAAGGAGAGCTAAGAAAGCCTTCCTCAGTGATCAATGCAAAGAAATAGAGGAAAACAATAGAATGGGAAATACTAGAGATCTCTTCAAGAAAATTAGAGATATCAAGGGAATATTTCATGCAAAGACAGACACAATAAAGGACAGAAATGGTATGAATCTAACAGAACAGAAGATATTAAGAAGAGGTGGCAAGAATACACAGAAGAACTGTACAAAAAAGATCTTCACAACTCAGATAATCACAATGGTGATCACTCACCTAGAGCCAGATATCTTGGAATGTGAAGTAAAGTGGGCCTTAGGAAGCATCACTATGAACAAAGCTAGTGGAGGTGATGGAAATCCAGTTGAGCTATTCCAAATCCTGAAAGATGATGCTGTGAAAGTGCTGCACTCAATATGTCAGCAAATTTGGAAAACTTAGCAGAGGCCACAGGACTGGAAAGGTTCATTTTAATTGCAATCTCTAAGAAAAGAACTGCCAAAGAATGCTCCAATTACCGCACAATTGCTCTCATGTGGCACGCTAGTAAATAATGCCAAAAATTATCCAAGCCAGGCTTCAACAGTACATGAACCCTGAACTTCCAGATGTTCAAGCTGGAGTTAGAAAAGGCAGAGGAACTAGAGATCAAATTGCCAACATCTGCTGGATCATTGAAAAAGCAAGTGAGTTCAAAAAAAAAAAAAAAAAAACCAGCTTTATTGAATATACCAAAGCTCCTGACTGTGTGGATCACAACAAACTGGAAAATTCTTCAAGAGATGGTAATACCAGACCATCTGACCTGCCTCTTGAAAAATTTGTGTGCAGGTCAGGAAGCAACAGTTAGAATGAACATGGAACAACAGACTGGATCCAAATAGGAAAGGGAGTATGTCAAGGCTGTATATTGTCACCCTGCTTATCTAACTTATATGCAAGTACATCATGAGAAACGCTGGGCTGGAGGAAGCACAAGCTGGAATTAAGATTTCTGGGAGAAATATCAATAACCTCAGATAAACAGATGACACTACTTATGGCAGAAAGTGAATAAGAACTGAAGAGCCTCTCGATGAAACTGAAAGAGGAGAGTAAAAAAGTTTGCTTAATACTTAACATTCAAAAAACTAAGATCATGGCATCTGTTCCCATCACTTTTGGTAAATGGGAAACAATGCAAACAGTGAGAAACTTTATTTTGGGGGGCTCAAAATACTGCAGATGGTGCCTGCAGCCATGAAAGTAAAAGATGCTTGCTCCTTGGAAGTAAAGGTATGACAAACCTAGATAGCATATTAAAAAGCAGAGACATTACTTTGCCAACAAATGCCTATCTAGTCAAAGCTGTTTTTTTTTTTTTTTCCCATTGATCATATATGGATGTGAGAGTTGAACTATAAAAAAAGCTGAGAGCCAAAGGATTGATGCTTTTGAACTGTGGTGTCGGAGAAGACTCTTGAGATTCCCCTGGACAGCAAGGAGATCCAACCAGTCCACTGTAAAGGAAATCAGTCCTGAATATTCATTGGAAGGACTAATGCTGAAGTTAAAACTCCAATACTTTGACCACCCGATGTGAAGAACTAACTCATTTGAAAAGACCCTGATGCTGGGAAATATTGAGAGAAGGAGGAAAAGGGGATGACAAAGGATGAGATGGTTGGATTGCATCATGAACTCGATGGAGATGAGTTTGAGTAAACTCCGGGAGTTGGTGATGGACAGGGAGGCCTGTCATCTGTCCATGGGGTCAAAAATAGTCGGATATAACTGAGTGACTGAACTGAATTGAACTGATTTTCAGATCTGAAAGTCCTGGCCCTGAGATCCCTGTTAAGAATAGTTTTCCAATTGCATTTTAGATTGAATAATTTCCTTTAATTTGTGGCTAAAGCTAAGACAAGAATCACTAACTGATCTATGCTTTATATTTATGTGTCATCTATGTTTGGAGATTGAACCAGGACTATCAGCTACTTTCACTTCAGTTCAGTTGCTCAGTCCCGTCCTACTCTCTGTGACTCCATGGACTGCAGTGTGCCAGCCTTCCCTGTCCATCACCAACTCCCAGAGCTTGCTCAAACTCATGTCCATGGAGTTGGTGCTGCCATCCAAACATCTTTATACCCTATCATCCCCTTCTCCTCCTGCCTCAATCTTTCCCAGCACCAGGGTCTTTTTCAATGAGTCAGTTCTCTGTATCAGGTGCCCAAAGTGTTTCACTTAGGCCATTGAAAAAGTTATTGGATTTTTTCATGTTTAATCACCAGTGGTTTGGTTTGTGACCTAGAAGTTAGGGTCTTTGTGTCCTATTACTAATCTCCTGAGAAAGCCAGACTTATTTGTTTACCTATTTTAGATCCAAGGGATCATTTGTTCCTCATTAAAGACAGATACAAATCCTTAAATTAAAAAAAAAAAAAGTTTTGTAATGTCTGGTACTTGGTTTCCCTACTGTGATTTTTAAGTATGAAAGTATAATTTAGTCTAGCAGAAAACCTCTTTACAGAACCAATTCTGCTCTAAAATTATCAATATCAATATGTAGGCCTTTTTGAGAAACTACTTTCCTTTCTGTGGCAATTATTTATCATAGAGATGATAAGGTTTCCTCCCTTTTATTTCTTAGTCTGTACAGGATTCAAAAGTTGTTGAGTTTCTTTCTTTTTTTTTTTTTTCCTTGCAGAGTTAAGTTGCTCATCACAAATTTTCTTTCCTTCCTTTTCTGCAATAAAAATGAATGCTAGTGATGTCAGCAATGGCAGCATTTGGAAGGTAAAGAGAAATACTGTGCTTTGCCCTGTCAACCGTCAGCTCTATGAGCAGTCAGCCTCTGCAAGTCTCCCGGTCTTACTAAAGAAAATGTGTGGAAAAGGAGAGCTAACCCTGCTGGGTGTACCCACACTCTATTTTATCATCAGGATTTACATTACTGCAGGACATTGCAGTTATAAATAAAAGCAGCAGTTTGTGACTCATGCTGAAGGACAATAAAGTATCTGCACCAGACAGAGTCACCTTCTTGTTCTATTAAGTTATCATTCCAATTTTCAATTCAAGTTTTCTGAAGCACTTATTTGATTTTTTCCCCTTTCAATGAGAGATGTCCTTATATTTTTATTTTCCTCTTTCAAAATTTCTACCAAAATTTTTGAATAATAGAACTTTTTTATCATGCCATATTTTAGAAATACATTTGTGTCCCTCCCACATTTTCAATACTTTTCCATTTATTAATTCATCTGACAATTCAATCCAAAAATAAATTTTGATAACCTGCTATATGCCATGTTCTGTGCTATTAATAGGACAAAAATGTTACATGAGTAACATCCTCTGAAAAAGGAACATCCACCTAGTGTGCCTGTAAAAAGGTATCACCTGTAGTATAGGTATTGGTCTTCAATAGACTGGAATATAAAAGTTATCTAAATAGTTTCTCTAAATCTCCAGATCCGTGAACTTCCTGATGTTCAAGCTGGTTTTAGAAAAGGCAGAGGAACCAGAGTCCGAATTGCAAACATCCACTGGATCATCAAAAAAGCAAGAGAGTTCCAGAAAAACATCTATTTCTGCTTTACTGACAATGCCAAAGCCTTTGACTGTGTGGATCACATTAAACTGTGGAAAATTCTGAAAGACATGGGAATACCAGACCACCTGATCTGCCTCTTGAGAAATTTGTATGCAGGTCAGGAAGCAACAGTTAGAACTGGACAGGGAACAACAGACTGGTTCCAAATAGGAAAAGGAGTTCATCAAGGCTGTATATTGTCACCCTGTTTATTTAACTTCTATGCAGAGTACATCATGAGAAACGCTGGACTGGAAGAAACACAAGCTGGAATCAAGATTGCCGGGAGAAATATCAATAACCTCAGATATGCAGATGACACCACCCTGATGGCAGAAAGTGAAGAGGAACTACAAAGCCTCTTGATGAAAGTGAAAGTGGAGAGTGAAAAAGTTGGCT
>NW_011494930.1:1510534-1528930 GCF_000754665.1 Bison bison bison
TGCCAACAAAGGTTCGTCTAGTCAAGGCTACGGTTTTTCCTGTGGTCATGTATGGATGTGAGAGTTGGACTGTGAAGAAGGCTGAGCACCAAAGAATTGATGCTTTTGAACTGTGGTATTGGAGAAGACTCTTGAGAGTCCTTGGACTGCAAGGAGATCCAACCAGTCCATTCTGAGGGAGATCAGCCCTGGGATTTCTCTGGAAGGAATGATGCTAAAGCTGAAACTCCAATACTTTGGTCACCTCATGTGAAGTGTTGACTCATTGGAAAAGACTCTGATGCTGAGAGGGATTGGGGGCAGGAGGAGAAGGGGACGACAGAGGATGAGATGGCTGGATGGCATCACTGACTCGATGGACGTGAATCTGGGTGACCTCCGGGAGTTGGTGATGGACAGGGAGGCCTGGTGTGCTGCGATTCATGCGGTCGCAAAGAGTCTGACGTGACTGAGCAACTGATCTGATCTGATCTGTGAGACTTTAAACACTAAATTCTTTGAGCCTCATTTCAAATTGATTGAATTAGACTTTCAAGTGGTAGGTGTTGACATTCAGGCTGTGAGTAATAAACCCAGGTGACTTTAATAATGCCTGTTGAGAACCATTGCTCCAAGATATTAAATAATTTGTATTTTCATTATAATGTGGGGGAAAGCAAACACTTAGAAATAAAACTTGATCAAGTGAACAGACTCTAACATTAAATATAGAAACTATTTTGTAATTATGTGATCAATGGGCTTACGTGATATCTCAGTTGGTAAAGAATCTGCCTGCAATGCAGGAGACCCTGGTTTCATATACCTGGGTCAGGAAAATCTGCCATCTTATCACACAAAAGGTGGTGGAGTAGAAGGACATATTCTCATCTTCTCCTGTGAGAACTCCAAAATGACAACTCACTGCTGAACAACCATTGACAGGAGAATGTTGGATCCCACCAAAAAACGATACCCCACATCCAAGGGAACAGGAGAAGCCCCAGCAAGACTGTATGAGGGGGAAAATCACATTTAGGACAAAACTCCATACCTGCCAGAGACACTCAAAGGGCTCAAGCAAAACTTTTATGTATCAGAACCCAGAGACCCCCACAGAGACTGAGAAGACCTGCCTTTGAGTGTTTGAGTGTCTCGTGCAGAGGTATGGGTCAGCAGAAGCCAGCAGCAGAGGCAGGGGCTCTGGGTGCAGCTACCTAGGTCACACAGCTTATGGAATAGGCCCTCTTGGAGGAGGTCACCATCAACCCCACCATAGAGCTGCTGAGCAGAACCCACAAACTGCAGAACAATTATACCAAATAAATTATTGCACTGTTAAGAAAGTTCTAGGATGCACAAAAGATTTCCCAACCTGGGGACCTGGCAAAGGGACTGAGAACCCCTAGGAAATTTGATTTTGGAAGCCAGTGGGATTTGATTATAGAACTTACACAGGACTGGGGAAACAGACTCTTGGAGAGCACAAACAAAACCTTGTGTGAAACCAGGACCCAGGAGAAAGGAGCAGTGACCCCACAAGAGACTTTCCTGTGAGTGTCCAGGAGTCTCTGGCAGAGCTGTGGGAACGCAGTTCCCTGCTTTATGGTCAGAGGCACTAAGTATGGCAGTACTTGCACAGGACACTTTGAAGATGGTCACCATTATCTTCATAACCCCTACCATAATTTGGTCTCAGGTCAAACAGCAGGGAGGGAACACAGCCCCATCTATCAACATAAAATTGGATTAAAGAAATACTGAGCATGTCCTGGCCCATAAGAAAAAGATCCATTTTCCAACACAATCAGTCTCTCCCATGAGAAAGCTTCCATAAGCCTCTTATCCTTACCCCTCAGAGGGCAGACAGGATGAAAAGCACAATAACAGAAAACTAATCATACTGGATCACATCAGTGATAGTCTTGTCTGATTCAAAGAAACTATGAGCCATGCCATGTAGGGCCACATGAGATGGACAGGTCACAGTGGAAAGTTCAGACTAAACTCAGTGCACTGGAGAAGGCAATGGCAAACCCCTTCAGTATTCTTGCCTTGAGACCCCATGAACAATATGAAAAGACATAAAGATATGAAGCTGAAAGATGAACTCCCCAGCTCCATAGGTGGCCAATATGCTACTGGATAAAAGTGAAGAAATAACTCCAGAAAGAATGAAGACAAGGAGCCAAGGCAAAAACAACACCCAGTTGTGGATGTGACTGGTGATGGAAGTAAAGTCTTATTCTGTAAAGAACAATATTGTATGGAAACCTGGAATGTTAGGTTTATGAATCAAAGTAAATTGAAAGTGGTCAAGAGGAGATTGCAAGACTGAACATCGACATTTTAGGAATCAGTGAGCTAAAATGTAGTGGAATGGATGAATTTAACTCAGATTACCATTATATCTACTACTGTGGGCAAGAATCCCTCAGAAGAAATGAAGTAGCCCTCATAGTCAACATAAGAGTCAAAAAGCAGTACCTGGATGCAATCTCAAAAATGACAGAATGATCTTTGTTCATTTCCAAGGCAATGAATCAATATCACAGTAATCCAAGTCTATGCCCTAACCAATAATGCTGAAGAAGCGAAAGTTGAATGGTTCGATGAAGACCTGCAAACACTTCTAGAACTAACACTCAAAAAAGATTTCCTTTTCATCATAAGGGACTGGAATGTAAAAATAAGAAGTCAAGAAATACCTGGCATAACAGGAAAATTTGGCCTTGGAGTACAGAATGAAGAATGGCAAAGGCTAACAGAGTTTTGCCAGGAGAATGCACTGGTAAGAGAAAACATCCTGTTCCAACAACGTAAGAGAAGACTCTACACATGGACATCAAAAGATGGTCAATAACTATATCAGACTGATTATATTCTTTGCAGCCAAAGATGGAGAAGCTCAATACAGTCAGCAAAAACAAGACCAGAATCTGACTGTTGCTCAGATCATGAACTCTTTATTGCCAAATTCAGAGTGAAATCGAAGATAGTAGGGAAAACCAATAGATCATTCAGGTATGACCTAAATCAACCCCCTTAGAATTATACAGTGGAAGTGACAAATAGATTCAAGAGAATAGATCTGATAGACTGGGTGCCTGAAGAACTATGGACCAAGGTTCTTGATGTTGTGCAGAAGTCAGTGATCAAAACCATCGCCAAGAAAAAGAAATGCAAAAAGATAAAATATTTGTCTGAGGAGGCCTTACAAATAGCTGAGAAAAGAAGAAACTAAAGACAAAAGAAAAAAGAAAAGATATACCCATTTGAATTTAGAGTTCCAAGAATAGGAAAGAGAGCTAAAAAAGCCTTCCTCATTGAGCAATGCAAAGAAATAGAGGAAACAAAATGGGAAAGACAAGCAATCACTTTAATAAAATTAGAGATACCAAGGGGTCATTTCATGCAAAGATGGGCTCAATAAAGGATAGAAATGGTATGGACCTAACAGAAGCAGAAGATGTTAAGAAGAGGTGGCAAGAATACACAGAACTGTATGAAAAAGAGCTTCATGACCCAGATAACCACGATGTTATGATCACTCACCTAGAGCCAGATATCCTGGAATGTGAAGTCAAGTGGGCCTTAGGAAGCATTACTACAAAAAAAAAAAAAGCTAATGGAGGTGATGGAATTCCAGTTGAGCTATTTCAAACCCTAAAAGATGATGCTGTTAAAGCGCTGCACTCAATATGCTAGCAAATTAGGAAAATACAGCAGGACCCACAAGACTAGAAAAGGTTAGTTTTCATTTCAATTCCAAAGACAGGTAATCCTAAGAATTTTCAGTACCTCACAATTGCACTCATCTCACATGATAGTAAAGTAATGCTCAAAATTTTCAAGCCAGGATTCAACGCTACATGAGCCATGAATTTCCAGATGCTCAAGCTGGATTTAAGAAAGGCAGAGGAACCAGAGATGGATCATCAAAAAAAAAAACAAAGATTCCCAGAGAAACATCTACTCCTGCTTTATTGCATATGTCAAAGTTTTTGACTCTGTGTGTTATAACACACTGTGGAAAATTCTTAAAGACCTGGAAACACCAGACCACCTGACCCTCCTCCTCAGAAATCTGTGTGCAGGTCAAGAAACAGCAGTTAGAACTGGACATGGAAGAAAAGACTGGTTCCAAATTGGGAAAGGAGTACATCAAAGCTGTATATTGTCACCCTGCTTATGTAACTTATATGCAGAGTACATCATGCAAAATGCCAGACTGGATGAAGCACAACCTGAAATCAAGATTGCTGGAAGAAATATCAATAACCTCAGATATGCAGATGACACCACCCTTATGGTAGAAATTGAAGAAGAACTAAAGAATCTCTTGGTGAAAGTGAAGGAGGGGAGTGAAAACGTTGGCTTAAAATTCAACATTCAAAAATTAAGATCATAGCATCCAGTACCATCACTTTGTGGCAAATAGATGGGGAAACAATGAAAACGAGAGACTATTTTTTAGTCTTCCAAATCACTGCAGATGGTGACGGAAGCCATGAAATTAAAAGACACTTGCTCCTTGGAAGAAAAGTTATGACCAATCTAGTCAGCATATTAAAAAGCAGAGACATTACTTTACCAACAAAGGTCTGTCTAGTCTAAGGTCAGTTTTTCCAGTAGTGCATATATGGATGTGAGAATTGCACTATAAACAAAGCTGAGCACCAAAGAATTGATGCTTTTGAACTATGGTGTTGGAGAAGACTCTTGATACTCCCTTAGATTTCAAGGAGATCAAGCCAGTCAATCATAAATGAAATCAGTCCTGTAAATCCATTTGAAGGACTGATGCTGAAGCTGAAATTCCATTACTTTGGCCACCTGATGCAACAAACTGACTCATTGGAAAAGACCCTGATGCAGGGAAAGATTGAAGGCAGGAGGAGAAGGGACAACAGAGGATGAGGTGGTTGGATGGCATCACCGGCTTGATTGAAATGAGTTTGAGCAAGCTCCAGGAGTTTGTGATGGACAGAGAAGCCTGGCATGCTGCAGTCCATGAGGTTGTAAATAGTTAGACACGAATGTGTGACTGAACAGGACTGATCTGATGGGATCAATGATTCCGTATATTTATTAGCACAGTATGCTACAATGCTTCAAAAAAAAAAAAAAAGAACTGTATTTAAGTGTATTCTAAAAATAGATATCTGTTATAAAATGAATTGTATTCACCATCCTCCAAAAATATGTATATTGAAACTCTAACCGTCAGTGGGAGTATATTTTGAGGTGAAGACTTCAAGGAGGTCATTAAGAATAAGTGATATAAGGGTAAGGCCTTTATCTGATTCGACAGATGTCCGTATAAGAAGCAGAAGAGCCACCAGCAATCTCTATCTGCCTGCAAGTACAGAAAAAAGTACATGTGAGAATATAGTAAGAAAGCAGCCACGTTGCAAACCCAGAAGAAAGATCTCACCAGAAAGCAACCCTCCTGGCATCTTGATCTTGGATTTGGTATCACAGAACAGTGAGAAAGAAATGCCTATTGTTTAAGCCATCAAGTCTGTAGTCTTCTATTATGGAAGCCCAAGTAGACTAATACAATATCTTAAGGCTTCTTATCCTGTCCTTCTCTTCAGAGGGAATGGGAAGAAACCAGACCTAAGTAAAGTATGTCATCTTGATTGAACATAGTGAAGCCAAAAGTAGTTACCTATTCCTGCAACAGTTAACAGGAAAAAGCAAGGTCAAAAAAAGAGACATGCCATATATAAAATGACAGTCCTAGCACGTTTCTCAAGACCCCCTGTTGCCGAAACTCTGTTCACCAGTGCTGAATAGAAACATGGAGACACAGCTTTGGGTGAAGTAGTTAAAAGAGTAGCTTTAATTTCTTTGCCAGGCAAAGGGGGTCACAGTGGACTAATGCCCTGTGACATTAGTCACATTAATCATGTGACCCAGTCTGGAAGGTGTAGTAAGGAGTTTCAAGGAGCGGGGGATGATCAGCTCATGTACAGTTCTTGGATTGGTTGGCATCAAGGTGAAGTTTCACATATCATCAACCTTCCGGTTTCAACTAGCCTAGGGTCTATGTTCTTGGGGGTCAGCAGTTTTCATATGGAGAGGGGTCTGTTTCCTCTAAAAACAACTTTAGAAATGTGTATCAGACCTTTATCTGTATCTTTCAGGGAGCTGGAAATTTGGTTATTCTGTAATATAGAAGAATTATGGTTTAAATTGTTACCAATTCCCTAGTGCAGTAGCTATTCTTTGTTTCTACATCTTCACATTTCCAAATCAATAACTCTTGAGTCAACATTTTACTTCACAAGAGAAGGACACAGGGCTTGTACACTATTTCACGTTCATCTTAACATACTAAAACTCTTAACATTTATTAATTAATTCAAAAACACTGATAACCAGCCTCTGTGTTAATTCCTGCTTGATCCTTTGAGGTTCTTTGTGAGTTACTACTAAAAGAGAAGAGAAATTTAACAGTGGCCAACAAGGGAGGAACATATGGCTACAAAGTACACAGCAAGACAGTTAAAGGCAGGTGGTCACCTGATGACAATAAATGGATTGGGCATCCACTTCAAATAAGGAAAGGAAACTTAAGATTAATATCAATACCCACAGGGCAGCACAATTTATTGTATAATATTTTATGATGCATTTGCCTCTTCTGTAGTCAAGTTTTATTAATTTTGGCAGAATAATATAGAAAAATACCCTGCCTATTTCATAGGAGAGGAAAAAGAAATAGGTAATTATTATCTATAGAGCATTTCTAACATGCTAAGCAATATGCCAACATTTTGTATCAAAGAGTCAGTATAATCTTAAAATGTAATGCAAGTCATTATTGAAAGTAATAATCCAAAAGAGGCCCAAATTATTGGTAAAATTTTAAAGCAAAAGAAAAAAATGTAAGTGGAAATTTGGAAATTCTGAGCCTGTGACCATATTAGGAATGAGTATATTGAACTTACTAATGTATTTTTCCACAATTGTATGTCTGTATTTGGTTTAGGGAGAGTCAACGGAATGATTTCCAGAACACAGTGGAATAGCTATTCCCTACAGTTTTTCTGTAACATACCCAGAAATGATGTATGACATACACCTAACATTCTGAATGGAGCAAAAAGAATTTTGTCTGTTTTGTTCAATGCTATTGAACAAAGCTGAAAAGTTATGTCCAGATGAAAAGCTGCACCTGGATATTTACAGTAGCTTTATTCATAGTTGTGTAATTTGGAAGGGACTAAGTTGCCCTTCACTACATGAATAGATAAATAAACTGTGGTATATTCAGACAATTGAATAGTATTTAATGCTACAAAGAAATGATCTATCAAACCTAAAAGGACATGAATAAATCTTAAATCATAAAAAACTACATATCGTCTGATTTCAACTATGACATTCCAGAAAGGCAAAACCATGGAGACAGTAAAAAGATCAGTGGTTAGCAGGAGTTAGGGGAAAGAGAGGAGGGATGAATAGAAGATTTTTAGGACAGTGAATCTACCCTGTACCATACTATCAATGGTGAATACTTGGCACTATGTGTGTGCTAAGTTGCTTCAGTCGTGTCCAGTGCTTTAGGACACTATGACTTGTAGCCTGCCAGGCTCCTCTATGGGATTCTCCAGACAAGAATACTGGAGTGGATTGCCGTGTCCTCCACCAGGGGATCTTCCTGACCCAGAGGTTGAACCTGCCTCTCTTATGTCTCCTGCATTGGCTGGCGAGTTCTTTACCTCTGAGTCACCAGGAAGCCCCACAAATCATTATACATATGTACAAACCCATAGAAGTTAAACCACCAAAGAACTAACTCATAAAAACTATGGACTTCAGATAATAATGGTGTGTCAGTGCAGGTTCATCTATTGTAACAGAAATACCACTCTGATGGGGATGTTGATAATGGGGGAAGCTATGCATATGTGAAGGCAGGGAGGTTATCAGAAATCTCTGTACCTTCCACTCAATTTTTCTGTGAAGATAAAATTATAAAATTTCTCTAAAAGATAAAGACTACTTAAAAATATAAAAAAGAATAAGTACTCTAAAAGATGTATCATATTTGTTCAAATAACCCATAAACTCACAAATAAATGATGAATAAAAATTGAAACAGTAGCTACCTCTGGGGAGGGAAGGACATAAAACATGTTTCAATTTTAACTGTAAAGATGAAATTACTTAAGCTGGGTGTAGCTTCATTTGTGTCTATCATATCATTTGCTATAAGTTTTGTATGCCTGAAATACTTCATGTCTAAACAAAATAATGAGAAACATATAGTGTGGAATAAATGGCAAAAACAGGCACAATATTGTAAAGTAATTACCCTTCAATTAATATTTAGAAATAATAATTTGCCAACAAAAAAATAAGTGAAATACCAATAATTTACAACTTCCATCCTCTGTAAATATTATTCCTCAAATAAGATCTGTAGGTACCCAAATTATGGATCCCTTTATTCTTTCCTGTCTTCCTGGTAACACAGCTTCCCTGCTCCCAGTTTCCTTCTTCACTTTCCCTGTATTATTCACTCCATAATCACACAGGGTTGTTCAGCTCTGTCTCCACCCTCACTTTTTGTCCCCCCAAACCTACTACAGAGCACAGCAAGCAGATAGCCCTCTAACTAACAGGTCTTCTTTCTACTCAAACACACAGACACACAGACACACACACACACATATATATATATATACAGAGTTTTCAAGACAATAAAAATATATTAATATATGCATATACAAGTATTTACACATATATATATATACAGAGTTTTCAAGACAATAAAAATATATTAATATATGCATATACAAGTATTTATATATTATATATATGAAAATGAATCTTCTGCAAGGCAGAGAACTATTTTATGCTATTCCTTTTTTCCCAGGATCTAGCACATATCTCTCTTGCCTGGAGAATCCCAGGGACGGGGGAACCTGGTAGGCTGCCATCTATGGGGGTTGCACAGAGTCAGACACAACTAAAGCAACTTAGCAGCAGCAGCACATATCTCAGTACATGACATGCATATGTGTGTGCTAAGTCTTTCTGTCACATCTGACTCTTTGCCACCTTATGGACTGTAGCCTACCAGGCTCCTCTGTCCCAGGTATTCTCCAGGCAACAATACTGGAGTGAGTTGCCATGTCTTCCTCCAGGGAGTCTTCCTGACCCAGGGATCAAAGCTGCATCTCTATGCCTTCTGCACTGGCAGACGGGTTGTTTACCACTAGTGCCACTGGGAAGCCCTTCAGTACATGACGAGACCTATTAAACACGAAGTCACTTGTTACTGGCATGACCTGTCTGGCCAGCACCTTAACAGGCTAGCTCTGAAAGGTCTGTCACTCATGTCCCTGTAGACATTACATTATTTGAGTTGTTGTTCAAACATATTTGCAAGAAAAAAATGTACTAGGGGGAGAAAACATTATAAATCATGGTTTAAAAATATAAAATCAAGAAGGGGGAAATACTGCTCAGATAAATATTGTCAATTTCCATAGAAAACAGTCTTCTTTAAATTTTATTTAAACAGTATTAAAATAATCTCTTATTGAATTTTAAAATATACTAAATAATACATTAAAGTAGTGAATATGGGAGAGATGCAGTTCATATATAAGAAGGCTGTCATAATTATGTTGCTTTTGAGGATGTATGTTCCTACCAAACAATAACAATATAGATGTTTGTGCCATTAGCTGTTTTCCTGATTTTCTGAACCCTAATCCAGTCTGCTTGCCACTAACCAAGTGCAAGCTACCAACAGCTCTTATGATCTGGTGGTTTGTTGCTTTGCAAACCTCAGATTTTTTTTTTTTTTTTGGTATATTTTTGCTTTGGCTTTCTCATTTCAACCAATAGGTGCCTGGAGTTGGGTTAGGTAAATTATTGATACATAGTAAATTCTGATTGAATTGAGATGCATTTGATAAGTCTTCTGTTGGGTTCCTTTGCCTAAAGGCTATCTACTCAGGAACACTGTCTGTAAGAGGTGAAAAACCTGTAAATTATGTGTCTTTGGTAAATTAGCAGCCTATTCTAGCTCCTTGAGTACATGGAAATGTTGTGCTTTATAAGATCTCTTTCAATTTTCACTAGAAAGTTAATTTAATTTAGAATTTGAATGATTTTATGCATCTCTTTCAATGTATTTACACCATCCTCTATTTTTTTGGCCTTTGTTGTTGTTGTTGTAGTTGTTTCAAAAGATTAATAATCAGATTTCACCCACAGTATATACTTTTCCCTAGATATTTTTATAAGCATGTAAGAATAAGTATGAAATAACAGCTGAATTGTAAGGTGTTTTGAAGAAAGAAACATTGAATATTCTTATCCAACAGGGATATGCTGCTAATACACAAAGAAAAAAAAATTGGCTTCAACACTCAGGATGATATTTTTGGATGACTTGAAAATATTGAAGAAAGTGAATAGCAAATGCACAAAATGACTTTTGGCTGATGTACTTATATTTTCTAAATATGGCTTTTACTGCTCTTTAGAAAATGCCATTTTAAGAACTGAATTTGAACTAAGAGGGTTAACTCATTAAAGGTTAGATCACTACACAAAAGGGCTTAAGGAAATATAAAACCTCTGTGTTGTGTATATCATAACTGAGAATAAAAGATGCAGGTTAAGGAAAGACTTTAATATCCCATGTCCTTTCATCATTGCTGTTTACTAGATCTTATTTTATTTGTGTCACCTAACTCACTTGAAACGTATTCAGAATTAGACTAAAATTACTTTGAATAATTTTCTAATTGCAGCAACTGCATGTGCTACTCTAAAGCCAAATAATTTATAGCTAATATCATTATAATCTTCTCTCTAACCACCATTTTGAGAGACAGCATAGGAAGTATAGGCTTTCCATATCTTCAGAGAAAGTGACACTTTATACCACTGGGAACTCAGAAAACACAATTTGGCACAAAAGAAAAATGTGTTAATGAGTAGCTTTACTCTGAGATTGTATATTTATTGGTCTATTTCATGTCAAAGGTCACAGATCTATGTTCCTGTTCCCTCTACCAATGTATACATGCACTGTGGATTTTGCTTATCATTTTCTAGTATATACAGACCTCTTAAAATGTTGTGCCCTCACATTTTGTCAAGTAAAATATAGGAAACCATTAAGATGGATCTGTGCTGATATATAGCACTCACTCAGTGGCAAAAGAAAAGTTGACCTCCATTTCAGTAAAAGCAAAATTCAGAGTCATCAGAGAAAAATGTTACCAAAACATATAAAAAAATTTAGGAATTAATGAACTAAATATGAAGCTAAAATACAATTAACAGAGAGAATAACTTCATTTTCTTCAATAAGGTTATTCAGAATCTCTTGGCTTCTACATTCTTTTTCATAATATGCCTCCTTCCCATATTTTCCTCTCAATATCCTGTTTTGATTTTGTCCACATTTTTCAGTCTTCATGGGGCTTTTTGTAGATTATGTGAGAAACTTGGGAGTAGCCTATCCTTTCTCTTTAATATGCTTTCCTTGTAACCATAGATTTTAAAGACCCAATTCTTCCAAGAGACTTCCTAGATTGAAGGAATATTGGATAGAAAAAAATTTCTATCCCTTTTTCTAATTGTCTCACCATATTGCAGTCTATAAATTCATTGGGTATTATAGCCATTTCTTATCATCAGCTGTATTTTAGCTTTTTAAGTTGTTGATGGTACTCAAGTTGTTCTACATTCTTTCTTTTTCTTTACATCTGTCTGAACAGGGCATTAACATCCTTTCAATTGGGAGTGCCAATCTTAAATGTTTTGAAAAGCCAAGTGGTAAAATGCTGCATATGTATGGAGTATCAGAAATTCAGAACATTAGAATTGGATACCTTTCTTAAAATTATTCAAATGTAAATTCCTAGAAAATATACCAGTCAAATTAAATATAAGATACTGCTACCATTTATAAAGGGACTTCCCTGATGGCACAGTGGTAAAGAATTTGCCTGCAATGCAGGAAATATGGGTTCAATCCTTTGGTCAGAAAGATCTCCTGGAGAAGGAAATGTCAATCCACTCCAGTATTCTTGCCTGGAAAATTCCATGGACAGAGGAGCCTGACAGCTACAGTTCAAAGGGTCACAAGAGTTGGTCAGGACTTAGGGACTGAATACACACACACCAGTTATAAAGCAATTTGTAGAGGAACAAACAGAATCATATACAATTAGAAGGAGATAAACAAAAAACAAGAAGTCTGCTTACCTCAAATGACTAAACTTTAAATTGAAGATTACCTTAAATATCATGGTAAGAACATTATCATCAATATTAAAATGAAAACAAATGGTCTCATATAGTTACACATAGTTCAGTATTCAAAAAAACATTTGAATACTAAGGTTCTGGATTGTTTTGCATGTTAGAAATAATTTACCAATCATCAACAAAAAGATTTATATATTGTAGTAGATTTGGTAAGAAAAAGAAATTTTTTCTCCATCTATGTAGATGATCTTGTCATCTGCAAACAATAAAAGTTTTACGTTTTCTTTTCCAGTCTAAAGAAATATACCATGTTCCTGGATCAAAAGAATCAATATAGTGAAAATGAGTATACTAATCAAAGCAATCTATAGATTCAATACAATCCATATCAAGCTACCAACGGTATTTTTCACAGAACTAGAACAAATAATTTCACAATTAGTATGGAAATACAAAAAAACTCAAATAGCCAAAGCAATCTTGAGAAAGAAGAATGAAACTGGAGGAATCAACTTGCCTGACTTCAGATTATACTACAAAGCTACAGTCATCAAGACAGTATGGTAATGGCATAAAGACAGAAACAGACCAGTGGAACAAAATAGAAAGCCCAGAGATAAATCCATGCACCTATGGACACCTTATCTTTGACAAAAGAGGCAAGAATATGCAATGGGGCAAGGACATCCTCTTTAACAAGTGGTGCTGGGAAAACTGGTCAACCACCTACAAAAGAATGAAACTAGAACACTTTCTAACACCATACAAAAATAAACTCAAAGTGGATTAAAGATCTAAATGTAAGACTAGAAACTGTAAAACTCCTAGAGGAAAACATAGGCAAAACACTCTCTGACATAAATCACACCAGGATCCTCTATGACCCACCTCCCAGAGTAATGGAAATAAAATCAAAAATAAACAAATGGGACCTAATTAAACTTAAAAGCTTTTGCAAAATGAAGGAAACTATAAGCAAGGTGAAAAGACAGTCTTCCAAATGGGAGAAAATAAAAGCTAATCAAGCAACAGACGTATAATTAATCTCAAAAATATACAAGCAGTTCCTGCAGCTCATTTCCAGAAAAATAAATGGCCCAATCAAAAAATGGGACAAAGAACTAAACAGACATTTCTCCAAAGAAGACATACAGATGACTAACAAACACATGAAAAGATGCTCAACATCACTCATTGTCTGAGAAATGCAAATCAAAACCACAATGAGGTACCATCTCACACTGGTCAGGATGGCTGCTATCAAAAAGTCTACAAACAATAAATGCTGGAGACAGTGTGGAGAAAAGGGAACCCTCTTACACTGTTGGTGGGAATGCAAACTAGTACAGCCACTATGGAGAACAGTGTGGAGATTCCCTAACAAACTGGAGATAGAACTGCCATACGACTCAGCAATCCCACTGCTGGACATACACATCGAGGAAACCAGAATTGAAAGAGACATGTGTACCCCAATGTTCATCACAGCACTGTTTCTGCTAGCCAGAACATGGAGGCAACCTAGATGTCCATCAGCAGACAAATGGATAAGAAAGCCGTGGTACATATACACCATGTAATATTACTCAGCAATTAAAAAGAATACATTTGAATCAGTTCTAATGAAGTGGATGAAACTGGATTCTATTATACAGAGTGAAGTAAGGCAGAAAGAAAAACACCAATACAGTATATTAATGCCTATATATGGAATTTAGAAATTGGTAACAATGACCCTATATGTGAGACAGCAAAAGAGGCACAGATGTAAAGAACAGACTTTTGGACTCTGTGCGAGAAGGCGAGGGTGGGATGATTTGAGAAAATAGCACTGAAGCACGTATATTATCATGTGTGAAATAGATCGCCAGTCTAGGTTTGATGCATGAGACAAGGTGCTCAGGACTGGTGCACCAGGATGACCCTGAGGGATGGGTAACATACCATATGCTTCATCTCTAAGGGAGAATATTACGGATGCTGAACCATATCAAGTTCAGTTCAGTTCACTTCAGTTGCTCAATTGTGTCTGACTCTTTGTGACCCCAGGGATTGCAGCATGCCAGGCCTCCCTGTCCTTCACCAACTCCCAGAGTTTACTCTAACTCATATCTATTGAGTAGGTAATGCCATCCAAGAATCTCATCCTCTGTCTTTCCCTTGTCCTCCCACCTTCAATCTTTCCCAGCATCAGGGTCTTTTCAAATGAGTCAGTTCTTTGCATCAGGGAGCCAAAGTATTGGAGTTTCAGCTTGAGCATCAGTCCTTCAGTAAATATTAAGGACTGATTTCCTTTAGGATGGGCTGGTATTATCTCTTTGAAGTCCAAGGACTAGCAAAGGACTGTGAAAAAGGACAGAATCATGACTAAACCAGCAGTTACAAGCAAAGATAGGTTTTGATTTTTGAACAGAATTAAGTGCTTCAGATTATAAACCTAAAGCCTCCTTTGCATATGTAAAGCATCACCTAACTGTGAATCTGATTTGTCATTTAGACAATTAAGAAGATATTATCAACATTAGTATTTGCCAGAAAGAATGAAAGAGGAAAAACAAACGAACAAACAAACAAGTGATATCATCTTATCAATCTCATGAGCTACAGGAGGCCTTTTTGGGAGGAAAGGGAAGGAGTGTGAGAAACACATTGAAGCCTTTCTCAGACTGTACAAGCAAAGATGTTGATCTTCAGCCAAGAAGCAACTGCAGAAGTCCTTGCTGGCAAAGGTAAAGGAAGCTCAGAGATTCTATTTAACACTGCTGTGTTAAACATAGTCTCTACATATATATCTAAGTTTCCACCCCAGTCCCATGTGGTCTGATCACATACTCATGCACAAGCTCAGCTGTGTCCACATGTGCTCTTAAACTCTCACACATGTATACTCCCACTCACATTTACTCATTCACACTGTCCTTCACACTCACACCTGTGTTCAACTGCACTTCCCATCCTATACCAGCAGAGATATCTAAATCCTATAGAAATTAAAAATAGTTTTGAAAATACCCCTCTTAAGAAAAAAAAAATTTAATTCCCAGCAGATGGATTGTGGACTTGATATTTATATTTTGAGAGGTTTCCATTGTAATAAAATCTATCAGTGTTTTTCATTCTATGCTGAGTCATTCATTTCTGATTGGAATACAGTTCCATTTTCCAAATTTGGCTAAATTAAACATATTTAAATAAAATTATGTATCAGAATGAGATAGATTTACAACTGGGAAAAACTGCAGTGTTTGCACATTTATTTTACCCTCTGAGACAGTGTCAATTCTGACAATTTTTTTCCTTCTTTTTTAAAATAAGTAAGCTGATATACTTTTTTTGACTATATGAATACTGTTAGGTATCTGACTCCTTCTCTTAATTAAAAAAAAATTAAATTAAAATTTATTGAATTAAAATAGATTTATAATGCTGTGTTACTTTCTGGGGCAATGAAAGTTGATTTTTATATATATTTATATATAAAATACATATATTATATATTTATATATATATACTTTTCAGATTACTTCACATTATAGATTACTACAAGGTATTGAATGTACTTTTTGTGGCATATAGCTCAGTTCAGTTCAGTCACTCAGTCATGTCTGACTCTTTGCAACCCCATAGACTTCAGCACAGCAGGCCTCACTTCAACCCCCTGAGCTTGCTCAAACTCATATCCATTGAATTGGTGATGTCATTCAACTATCTCATCCTCTGTTGTCTCCTTATCCCCCTGCCTTCAATCTTTCCCAGCATCAGGATCTTTTCAAATGAGTCAATTCTTCACATCAGGTGGCCAAAGTATTGGAGTTTCAGTTTCAGCATCAGTCCTTCCAGTGAATATTCAGGACTGATTTCCTTTAGGATTGACTGGTATTATCTCCTTGCAGCCCAAGGAACTCTCAAGAGACTTCTGCAACACCACAGTTCAAAAGCATCAATTCTTTGGTGCTCAGCTTTCTTTATAGTCCAACTTTCACATTCATACATGACTATTGGAAAAGCTATACCTTTGACAATATAGGTCTTTGTTGCCAAAGTTGTATCTCTGTTTTTTAATACACTGTCTAGATTGCCCATAGCTTTTCTACCAAGGAGCAACACCTTTTAATTTCATGGCTGCAGTCACCATTGGCAGTGATTTTGGAGCCCAAGAAAATAAAGTCTGTCATTGTTTCCCCATTTATTTGCCATGAAGTGATGGGACCAGATGTTATGATCTTAGTTTTTTGAATGCTGAGTTTTAAGCCAGTTTTTTCACTCTCCTCTTTCACTTTCATCAAGAGGCTCTTTCATTCCTCTTCCCTTTCTGCCATAAGGGTGGTGTCATCTGCATATCTGAGGTTGTTGATATGTCTCCCAGCAATCTTGATTCTAGCTCTTGCTTCATCCAACTCAGCATATTACACTCTGCATATAAGTTAAATAAGCAGGGTGATCATATACAGTCTTGACAAACTCCGTTCCCAATTTTGAACTAGTCCGTTGTTCCATGTCCTATTCTAACTGTTGCTTCTTGACCTTGATACAAATTTCTCAGGAGGAAGGTAAGGTGGTCTAGTATTCCCACCTCTTTAAGAATTTTCCACAGTTTTCTGTGATCCACAAAAAGCTTTAGCACAGTCAGTGAAGCAGAAGTAGATGTTTTTCTGGAATTCTCTTGCTCTTTTATGATCCAATGGATGTTGACAATTTTATCTCTGGTTCCTCTGCCTTTTTAAAATTCAGCTTGAACATCTATTTAATGTATAATAGTTTGTATCTGTTAATCATAAACTTTTAATTTATCCAACCCCCCTTCCCCTTTTGGTAACCTTAAGTTTGATTTCTGTGTCTGTTAGCATGTTTCTGTTTAGTAAATGAGTTCATTTGTATCATTCTTTTAAGATTTCACAGATAAGTGATTATTTGTCTTTCTCTGTCTGACTTACTTCTCTTAGTATGATAATCTCTAGATCCATCTAGATGTCTGACTCCTCTTAAGAGAAGAAGAAGCAAATGAAATATGAAGATTGGACTCTTTGAACTAAACAAGGGAAGAAAACACTAGCACTAGAACACATTTGTAATGTTTACTGGAATCTAAGCACTGTGCTAGACTACATAACAGGTATAATATAAACATATTTTCACTTAAGAAGACCAGGGCTTTATTCTTGCCTCTGGGGCAAGCAGCTGAGCAACACTGGATTCCAGTTACTCGTTCTGGCTCAAAGCTATGTCATTTAAAATTAAAGTCTACCAACAGTATTCTTCACAGAGCTAGAACAAATAATTTCACAATTTGTATGGAAATACAAAAAACCTCGAATAGCCAAAGCTATCTTGAGAAAGAAAAATGGAACTGGAGGAATCAACCTACCTGACTTCAGGCTCTACTACAAAGCCACAGTTATCAAGACAGTATGGTACTGGCACAAAGACAGAAATATAGATCAATGGAACAAAATAGAAAGCCCAGAGATAAATCCACGCACATACGGACACCTTATCTTTGACAAAGGAGGCAAGAATATACAATGGATTAAAGACAATCTCTTTAACAAGTGGTGCTGGGAAATCTGGTCAACCACTTGTAAAAGAATGAAACTAGAACACTTTCTAACACCATATACAAAAATAAACTACAAAATGGATTAAAGATCTCAACGTAAGACCAGAAACTATAAAACTCCTAGAGGAGAACATAGGCAAAACACTCTCTGACATACATCACAGCAGGATCCTCTATGACCCACCTCCCAGAATATTGGAAATAAAAGCAAAAATAAACAAATGGGACCTAATTAAACTTAAAAGCTTCTGCACATCAAAGGAAACTATTAGCAAGGTGAAAAGACAGCCTTCAGAATGGGAGAAAATAATAGCAAATGAAGCAACCGACAAACAACTAATCTCAAAAATATACAAGCAACTCCTACAGCTCAACTCCAGAAAAATAAATGACCCAATCAAAAAATGGGCCAAAGATCTAAATAGACATTTTTAGAAGACATACAGATGGCTAACAAACACATGAAAAGCTGCTCAACATCACTCATTATCAGAGAAATGCAAATCAAAACCACTATGAGATACCATTTCACACCAGTCAGAATGGCTGCGATCCAAAAGTCTACAAATAATAAATGCTGGAGAGGGTGTGGAGAAAAGGGAACC
>NW_011494930.1:1529056-1531094 GCF_000754665.1 Bison bison bison
AATCAGTTCTAATGAGGTGGATGAAACTGGAGCCTATTATACAGAGTGAAGTAAGCCAGAAGGAAAAACACCAATACAGTATACTAACGCATATATATGGAATTTAGAAAGATGGTAATGATAACCCTGTATACGAGACAGCAAAAGAGACACTGATGTATAGAACAGGATTATGGACTCTGTGGGAGAGGGAGAGGGTGGGAAGATCTGGGAGAATGGCATTGAAACATGTGAAATGTCATGTATGAAACGAGATGCCAGTCCAGGTTCAATGCACGATGCTGGATGCTTGGGGCTGGTGCACTGGGACAACCCAGAGGGATGGTATGGGGAGGGAAGAGGGAGGAGGGTTCAGGATGGGGAACCCATGAGAAATAAAGGAATAAAAAATTAAAATAAATAAATAAATAAATAAAAAATAAATAAAATAAAATTAAAGTCTTTAACTTTAATTTTAATTTTAGAAATTTAATTGATAGATCATTTATACTATCATATGCTGATTTAAATTTTTATCATTATATAGGATAATAAAACCTTCATTTGATAACTTTATTTACAAAATTATTTTTATGAGCATTATGGTCTATGGCACTGCATGTCCACATGTCCCTTCTCCAGTAGGTTTTAAAAAGTCCAACTTTTATTTTTCTTATATTTCCTTTAAAATTGAATTCTCTTTTTTGGAGTTAGAAAAATCTAGCCTCCATCTCATTATTTCTAAGTGCTTGTTTTCACTCATATTCAATGTAAAATAGCTAAAAATTTTACAGCCCCTGCTGTTTATGGAGTGCTTTCACAAATGTTAAATTGATCCACCTTCAAGGAATTGAAGAAGACCTTCAGAGTTTAGGATTTCTTGGTTAAAGAAAAAGGTGATAAGGAGGATTAGGAAGTCCACTGTTCTTCCTTCAATTTATGAACTAATAAAAGTGTCACACAGATGGAGATCAAGATATAAAATTGATATAACTAGTTTTGATAAAATCCAAAATGGCAATTTCATCTTAGATATCTAGACTCAAGGAAAGCTTTAACTATTTACTGCAGATCAGTGTCTATATTGTTTCCCCTGTTGCCAGCATAGCCTGAATGAGGATTTCCCCCATCACTACAGGCCAGGAATCCATCATGGAAGAAAGAGAACATCCATCCGTTAGGCAGGAAATTAGCCACAGGCAACTAAATGTCCAATGGCTGCCTAATCTCACCAAGCTATTTACCAGCCCCATGCCCAATATACCCCCATGAATATACTCCAAAATAGTCAAAGGACTTGAAAAATTCCCCACTGGCTGATTGGAGGGACTTTCCCTACTCTGACACATGTACATACATAACGCTAGCATGTACTTAGATAATCTTTAGTCACCATTGGACTCATTAAATATTTATAAATATTCCATGAATACATATATCTAATCATGACAGACTGAATTTGGGAAGGACATGTGAAGTAGAGTCTCTTGTTTTATGATCTGCAGTTTTCAAATAAGACTGTCAATCAACAACTTCCTGGATAATGCAAAAACCTTACCTTAAAAACCCTGCACCACAGCCCTCCGGGGCCATTGTCTTCCTTGGCCTGGCCCAACTTTCTCGTGAGGTGTTCTCTCTGTTTTCTCCTTCATTATCTTCAATAAAGCTTTTTTCAATGGGTAAGATCTCAGATTCTTATTTGCATCCTTACCAAGAACTGAGACTCATGGGAGGAGGGCTCACTAGATCCTCTACTAACACATTCAGAGAAGAGGCTGCTCCAAAAAATGAGGACCCAGAAAGGCTTAAATCCTGCATGCTATAGACTGAATGTCTGTGCCCTCCTCTACAGTTTATATCAGTTCAGTTCAGTTGCTCAGTCCGGTGAATCGAAGCACGCCAGGCCTCCCTGTCCGTCATCAACTCCCGGAGGACACTCAGACTCACATCCATTGAGTCAGTGATGCCATCCAGCCATCTCATCCTCTGTCGTCCCCTTCTCCTCCTGCCCCCAATCCCTCCCGGCATCAGAGTCTTTTCCAATGAGTCAACTCTTTGC
>NW_011494930.1:1531212-1532561 GCF_000754665.1 Bison bison bison
GCATCAATTCTTCGGCGCTCAGCCTTCTTCACAGTCCAACTCTCACATCCATACATGACCACAGGAAAAACCATAGCCTTGACTAGATGAACCTTTGTTGGCAAAGTAATGTCTGCTTTTGAATATGCTATCTAGTGTGGTCATAACTTTCCTTCCAAGGAGTAAGCATCTTTTAATTTCATGGCTGCAGTCACCATCTGCAGTGATTTTGGAGCCCCAAAAAATAAAGTCAGCCACTGTTTCCACTGTTTCTCCATCTATTTCCCATAAAGTGATGGGACCAGATGCCATGATCTTAGTTTTCTGAATGTTGAGCTTTAAGTCAACATTTTCACTCTCCTCTTTCATCAAGAGGCTTTTTAGTTACTCTTCACTTTCTGCCATAAGGATGTTGTCATCTGCATATCTGAGGTTATTGATATTTCTCCTGGCAATCTTGATTCCAACTTGCGCTTCTTCCAGACCAGCATTTCTCATGATATACTCTGCATATAAGTTAGTGCTAAGATTTGTAAGTCTGCTTGTAGAGTCAAATATCATTTGTTTATTCAGGATAAATTCCCATACATTCTTATATCACCTACTAGGCAACAGCACAGTCCTGAGTATATGAGTTATATTAAGGAAATAAACATTGAAAAACCCCATCCTTGATGGATCTTCTATGGCAGTAACCGATTTAATTGTTAGGTGTCATAAATGTAAATAGAATATAAATATGCAAAATATGTCATCCCATTCTTCACACAAATAATCTAGCTAGGTCTCAGGTAATTTTGTGAACCATGACTCTTTTTCCTAAACATGTACACATTTAATATCTGAAGAATAAAGAAAAACTATGAAACTAAGATTCTATTTGCTTTATTTATTTATTTATTTTTTAGGTAAAGATGGGCAGCTTTTGAAAAAATAAAATGAGAAGTTCTTATTTTTATGTGTGTGGCCAAGATTCAAACCAAGAAATATTTTATACAAAAATATATGCTCCATAGTGGCTGTACTAGTTTGCATTCCCACCAACAGTGTAAAAGGGTTCCCTTTTCTCCACACCCTCTCCAGCATTTATTATTTGTAGACTTTTGGATCACAGCCATTCTGACTGGTGTGAAATGGTACCTCATAGTGGTTTTGATTTGCATTTCTCTGATAATGAGTGATGTTGAGCATCTTTTCATGTGTTTGTTAGCCATCTGTATGTCTTTTTTGGAGAAATGTCTATTTAGTTCTTTGGCCCATTTTTTGATTGGGTCGTTTATTTTTCTGGAGTTGAGCTGTAGGAGTTGCTTGTATATTTTTGAGATTAGTTGTTTGTCGGTTGCTTCATTTGCTATTATTTTCTCCCATTC
>NW_011494930.1:1532661-1533018 GCF_000754665.1 Bison bison bison
GAATGGCAATGAAACATGTAAAATATCATGTAGGAAACGAGTTGCCAGTCCAGGTTCGATGCATGACGCTGGATGCTTGGGGCTGGTGTACTGGGACGGCCCAGAGGGATGGTATGGGGAGGGCGGAGGGAGGAGGGTTCGGGATGGGGAACACATGTATACCTGTGGCGGATTCATTTTGATATTTGGCAAAACTAATACAATTATGTAAAGTTATACACAATGGAGTATTACTCAGCCATTAAAAAGAATACATTTGAATCAGTTCTAATGAGGTGGATGAAACTGGAGACTATTATACAGAGTGAAGTAAGCCAGAAGGAAAAACATAAATACAGTATACTAACGCATGTATAT
>NW_011494930.1:1533310-1541880 GCF_000754665.1 Bison bison bison
AAAAAAAAAAAAAAAAAAGGATTAGCATTTCTACTTGTAATATTTGCAAAAAAGAAAAAAAAAAAAAAGGAAAAAAAAAATTAAATAAAATAAAATTAGAGAAAAAAAATAAATTCAAAAAAAAAAAAAAGAAACAAAAATATATGCTGCAGCCAGACCCCATGCAGACAGTGGAAGTGAAAGCCTTCCTTCACTTAGAGAAGTGAAATTCAAAGAAGTGAAATAAGACCAAGGAAATAGACTGAACAGCAAAGACATTCATTCATAGTGGAAATGTTCAGCAGGAGAAGGTCTCCAGAGAAGTTCCAGAACATAAGGAGAACAATGGGCTGGATATCGTCAAGCAGAGAAACCCAACATGGTAGCAACGTAGGTATGAAACTACAGACAATAGAGAACTTTAAAATAGATACATATATCCTTAACTGTGATTAGTTTTGTATAATACATAGATATCATTTTATATTGCATATATTTTATTTTTCCTACCTAACAAGCTTATAATAATAATAAGAGCATCTTCTTGTGTTTTCTCTTTCTGGAATATGAGATTCTGCCTTTAGAAATATATTAAAAATGTTTATACTTCTCTTTTTATAGGTCTTGTACCTTTCTTCTTAAATGTATTCTTAAGAATTATATACACTTTATCAAGACAATTTTCTTTTTTATTTGAGTATTTCATTTCTGTTTTTAGTTGGATATTTTTAGTGTCACTGACTAAGAATATTCAGGTTTCTTTTTCTTTCTTTTTTTTTTTTTTTTAGTGAAAAGTAAAACATCTCTACTTTTATTCTCACTTATTTTAGAATAAAAGGATGGCATTTTCTTCTCACCCCTTAACAGACTGAAAACATTATTTTTTTATATTTAAGAAAAGGAAAACTATAATTTTTTACTCATTAATGATTTAAGACCATAATTATAATAAGGCATCAAGTTCTGTGTAAAACAATAATATATTTTAGCAGAAGATAAAAGATAGGAGACAAGTGTTCACTAAGTGAGGCGGTGAAATAAATATGAAAGAGGAAATCTGAATACTGGGAAGAAAGAAAAAAACTGACTACATTAAAATTAATAGCAGAATTTCCCAACTGGGAGGCTTTGCTCTGCAAGTAAATCTTGCCCAAGAAAGGCAAGGATCAGCTGCCAGTTGAGTAAATACAGAAGGACTCTCCAGGAAATTGATTCATATGACCAGTAGTCCTGGGAGCTAAGACATCATTTACTATTGTACCTATTCTCACTTGACTGAGACTTTCTCAATATCTATTCTAAGGACTTCTGCCAAGTTACTCCTCATCAATATCTAAAGAAGACTTCTCACCAACTTTTCCCATTAATTCTTTCATTCTCTGTTCCTCCAAAATGTAGCTCATTTATGCCATACTAAGATTTTACTCAGTTTGTTTTTGTTGTTGTTGTTGTTTAGGGCAATGTGGATTCTATCCAATGAATGACTATAACAGCTTAAAGCATCTAGGAGGAGAGAGAAATATGTGTATCTAGGGGTCTAGGATTTGAAGGTATGATGACCAGAACAGGTTAAGGGATACCCCCATTATATTAGCACTTAAAAACAAACAAACAGCAGTTAGAGATCATCTAGCCATTTTACCATTCTATTGTCATTCATAAACACCATCTAGCTGAGTTTATTGGATTTTCTAAGCTCATCTTATTATAAAACCAAATCCACAGGATAACAATGGTAACTTTCGCTCCAGCACTACACATTTTGAAGTTCACTGAAACTCGGCTGGATTTGGGTGACATGCCCAGAACCAACCAGCCACTGTGGTCAAGGTAAGGTCTAGTTTACATGCTCCACTCTTTTATTCTTGGGTGAAATCAAACATATCAGAACCACAGGCACTGAGAATGTAGGAGAATGTCGATTTCCATAGGGACACACTTTAAGTTAAATTGTAAGAGGAAAAAAGTCTTAAGGAATAATATAATAGATTAACTATCCTCTAGGAAGTAAATGGCACCCCACTCCAGTACTCTTGCCTGGAAAATCCCAGGGGTGGAGGAGCCTGGTGGGCTGCAGTCCATGGGGTCACTAAAAGTCGGACATGACTGAGACTTCACTTTCACTTTTCACTTTCATGCATTGGAGAAGGAAATGGCAACCCACTCCAGTGTTCTTGCCTGGAGAATCCCAGGGATGGTGGAGCCTGGTGGGCTGCCGTCCATGGGGTTGCACAGAGTTGGACACGACTGAAGCGACAGCAGCAGCAGGAAGTAAGTAAAAACTTGATATCATTTAAAATGCCAAAATAAAATACAAAGACAATGATACTTTAATTAGAATCAAAATTTTAACTTGATTAAATGTTTTCAAAGTTTACATGGAGAAAAAATGGAAATAAGGAATTCTTGAAAAGTGAAACACTGAGTAAAGATTTGCTATACTCAAAAATAAAAGTTGTTATAAATCACCATAATAAAAAACAGTTCAGTGTCTTTGGAAAGGTAGCCAAATAAATATCTGTTACAGAGTCTAAGGATAAATCCAATTAAGATGTAAATGAGGGAGTCAGTGTGACATTTAGGTAAAGGAAGGGCTTGATTATACAAGTAAGTATAATGGGCCAGTAGTCAAAGAATGCTACATTTCTTTATTTCTATAAATCAAACATAATCTACTTAGAAAGTATGCAAAGTGGTAGGGAAGTCAATGTCAATGATTGGAAGGAGTGGACCGCTGATTTCCTAGGGTCTTAAAAGTGAGAATCTTTGTATTAGTGTACAAAACTGTGTAACAAATTACCATAAATTTAGCAGTTTAATACAGCACAGATTTCTTATCTCAGTTTATGTGGGTCAAACCTCTGGGCACAGTAAAACCAAATCCTCTCTTCAGGGTCTCACCAATATGGAATAATGATGCTAATTGGTCTGTGTTCTCATCTGGAGTTTGAAGTGTTCCTTCAAGCTTATCCAGGAAGTTGAAAGATTTCAGTCCTTTTGGAGGAGGTTCCTATTTTTGTGTGGTCAGTTGGGGTCATCCTCAGCTCTTAGAGGCTGTCCTAATGTCCTAGCCACGTGGCTCTAAAACAATACCAATATAGACCTTATTTTCAATGCCAACAGGAGAATCCCTGACAGTCCAATAAGAAGGTGTCTCACTTAACATAATGCTAAGTCACTTAACATAATGTTTTGTCACTTAATATAATGTTATCTCAAAATATTTTCCTCCATGTTAGCTACTACAAAATCTGATTAGATGGATTTCTGTGCACTTGGCAATTTCATCTCTTGAGTCTATAATTCACAGAACATTTACAACATATGCATGTAAAGGTTAAAATCCTAAAAGATGATTATATTAAAGTGCTGCACTCAATATGTCAGCAAATTTGGAAAACTAACAGTGGCCACAGGACTGGAAAAGGTCAGTTTTCATCCCAATTCTCAAAAAGGGAAATACTAAAGAATGTTCAAACTGCCAGATGATTGCACTCATCTCCCATGCTAATAAATTTGTGCTCAAAATTCTTCAAGCTAGGCTTCAGCAATACAAGAATCAAGAGCTTCCAGATGTTCAAGCTGGGTTTAGAAAAAGGCAGAGGAACCAGAGATCAAATTACTAACAGTCACTGGTTCATATAGAAAGCAAGACTTTTCAGAAAATCATCTACCTCTGTTTCATTGACTATGCTAAAGCCTTTGAGTGTATGGATCATAACAAACTGTGGAAAACTCTTAAAGGGATGGGAATACCAGACCATCTTACCTATCTCCTGAGAAACCTGTATGCAGGTGAACAAGCAACAGTTAGAACCTTATATGGAACAAATGACTGGTTCAAAATTGAGAAGGGAGTATGACAAGGCTGTTTATTGACACTCTATTTATTTAGCTTATATGTAGAGCATATCATGCAGAATGCCTGGCTGGATGAGTTACAAGCTGAAGTCTAGATTGCCAGGAGAAATATCAACAACCTCAAATATGCAAATTATACCACTTTAATGGCAGAAAGGGAAGAGGAACTAGACATCTTGATGAAAGAGGAAAGTGAAAGTGAAAGTAGCTCAGTTGTGTCCACTCTCTGCGACTCCATGGCCTAAACAGTCTGGAATTCTCTAAGCCAGAATAATGGAGTGAGTAGACTTTCTCTTCTCCAGGGGATCTTGGAGAGTGAAAAAGCTGGCTTAAAACTCAATATTTTAAAAACTAAGATCATGGCATTCATCCCCATTACTTCACAGCAAATAGAAGGGGAAAGGTGGAAGCAGTGACAGATTTCCTCTTCTTAGGGTTTAAAATCACTGTGGATGGTGACTTACAGCCATGAAATTAGAAGACTATTTCTTAGCAGAAAATCTATGACAATCCTAAACAATGTATTAAAAAGCAAGGACATCACTTTGCCAACAAAGGTCCATATAGTCAAGGCTATTGTCTTTCCAGTAGTCATGTACAGATTTGAGAGTTAGACCATCAGGAGGGTAGAGTGCTTTCAAACTGTGGTGCTGGAGAAGACTTCTGAGCATCCCTGAACATCAAGGAGGTCAAACCAGTCAATCCTAAAGGAAATCAATCCTGAATACTCATTGGAAGTACTCATGCTGAAGCTGAAGCTCCAATACTTTGGCCACCTGACGCAAAGAGCTGATTCATTAGAAAAGACCCTGATGCCAAGAAAGACTGAAGGCAGAAGAAGAAGAGGGCATCAAGGAAGAGATAGTTGGATGGTATCACTGATTGAAAGGGCATCAACTTCAGCAAACTCCAGAAGATGGTGAAGGACAGGGAAGCCTGGCATGCTGCAGTCCATGAAGTGGCAAATAGTTGAACACAAATTAGTGACTAAATGACAACATGTAAAATTTCAGCCATTATAATGAGACAGCAAAGGAATAATACTTCTTATTATCTCTAATTTTTTTATAAAATGTAAACAATCATGAATTAATTAAGCCTAGATTATCTTTCCAGGTAAACAGGACATATAACAAAAATAGATAAATAAAAAGATCAAAGAACAAACTAAACTAAAATGAAATTATTCATTTGGTAAAAACTATAATAAACAGTATTTAAATGCAAATGATAGACAAATAGAAAATAAAACATTATTGTATATAACAGAGAAGTACGTACAATAAACAATTTTAAATTAATGCAGTTTCTATAAATTAATAAGTAAAATATTTTAATGGAAAAATAATAAAAGCTATGAACAAATAATTCACAGAATAGAAAATTCAAAAGGACAATAACCATATCATTAGATGTCTAGCATTACTAGAAATTAGGAAATTGCAAATTAAATCAGTAATAAAATATCATTTTTTACCATTGCACTGAAAGATATAGAGGAAAAAATATCCTTACTCACTGTTGATGGTACAGTATATTATAAAAAATTTAGGAGGCAATCTAGCAGTATTTTTAAAATTTAAAGTATATGTACTCTTAGAACCAACATTTTTCTTCTGTGAACTTTCTCTACACATATGAAATTATCAATAATTGAGAGAAATCAGCATGACTGAAATTAATTTTAAAATTCCAGTAACAATGTTAGTACTTAAGTATAGAAAAATGATTGAAAATGCATTGAGTTCATTTAATATAAAGCTGTAAAGTATTGAAAGATAACAAGTTAAATGTATATTAAATGCATATTAATTTGGAAGGATGTCCACTGCATATTTTTAAGGGAGAACAATTAAGTTAAAAGTTTTGAAAATTATCTTACATTTTTGAGGATAAATCAAATGAAACAATAATTTTATTATGTATGTATTTGAACAGAGGTACTATTTTTAAAGATATAGTTTATACCAAAATGTTAATAACCTTTAGGTCTGTTTTTCAGTACTCACCCAATATAAGTGCTTTTAAATTTTGCAGGAGTATATTTCTACCATCTAAAAATCATATATCAGTGAGTTGAGATGACCTTAACCTAAGAATAAGTTCCACTGTATGTCTTAGATAAGCTTGATCCTTGGGCTCTAACTCCCATAGTGTTTTGCTTTTGCCTTCTACACAAAACTGCTCTCTGACCACAATACTTTGTCAATACCTGAGACTACTTCTGCATTTCCAAATCTATATATGTAACTGCTTATTGATCTCTACTAAATATTGACTGTTTCAAAGAATATTAATTTTTTTAAGTTATTTTTTTGAAGCCAAACAACATGCATGCTAAGTCATTTCAGTCGTGTCTGACTCTTTGAAACCCCATGGACTGTAGCTGACCAGGCTCCTCTATCCATGGGATTCTCTAGGCAAGAATACTGAAGTGGGTTGCCATTTCTTTTTCCATGGAATCTGTCTGACACAGGGATCTAACCTGCATCTCTTATGTCTCCTGCATTGGCAGATGAGTTCTTTACCACTAGCGCCACCTGGGAAGTCCAGCCAAACATACTAGAGAGGACAAATGTAACCATCATGTGTTGAATAACTATTCCGTGCACAAAACTAGCTAGTAGCTTTCAGTGTCCATAAATGTGAAACTTATTCATTCAAACACTTCTTTGTAGAGCAGTGAGTAGAATCCTGATTAGTAGGCATACACACAAGAAAAATACTAACATAAATGGCGATGACAACAACAAAAGAGTGAATGAATTTGATTCAAAATAGAGTTAAGGGACATTCCCAGAAGCAACGTAAATGGACCAAAATTGTTTATTTTCCCATATGTTAAACACTCCATTTTCCCTCTAGCAGCTTGTGTCTATTCTCGTTTCTTAAGTAGGCCTGAAACAAGATCTGATCTCTATAAATTAAAATTTTGAAGGCAGGATGCAAGACAGCCACTTAGAAAATCAAAGTTTTATATTTTCAGTCTTCTTTATCCACAATCAGCTAAAAAATATCTAGTTTATTTTTCCCAGTCACATTTTACTCCTATTCAAAAGATTCTTGTGTAAATTTGACAAATTTAGATATTTTTTTCTTTTGTTTTTTCATACTGTCTTAGTCCACTCGGGCTACCATAACATACCACATGCTGGGTGGCAGAAACAACAGAACTTTCTCCTAGGAAAGCTTAAGATCAAGCTAGCAGCAGGTATGGTTTCTGGTGAGACCTCTTTTGCTAGCTTGTAGATGCCCACTTTTTTTTTTTTGCTGTTTCTTCACATGACTTTTCCTGAGTCTGTTTGCAGAGAAATAGAAAAATCTCTCTCTTCTTCTTATAAGCCACTGATACTATTGGATTAGTACCATACCCTTATGATCACATTCAATTTTATATACCTCCTAAAAGCCTGATTTCCAAATGCAGTCATTTTAGAAATTAGAGCTTTAACATGTGGATTTGGGGTAGGGAGCCAGAACTCAAAGATACCAATGTTTAACATTTTAATTATTTATTTCAGAGTAATTAATCTATGAATGGGGCTTCCTGAATGGCTCAGTGGTAAAGAATCTGCTTGTGAGGCAGAAGACGCAGAAGACGCTGCAGATTCAATCCCTGGGTTGGAAAGATCCCTTAGAGAAGGGCATGATAACCCACTCCAGTATTCTTGCTTGGAGAATTCCATGTCAGAAGAATCTGGCAGGCTACAGTCCATATGGTCGCTCAGAGGCAGACACGACTGAAGCAACTGAGTACACCCGCAATCTATTAATACCTATTATATGCAGAGAAAGTAGAGGTTACAGTGTTGTACACAATTATTAAAATAATGATACCATATATGTCTGTGTATTCATTCATCAATTTACTCTTTCGACAAACATTTTCAGAAACCTATTCTAGTCATATGAAACATAAAAGCCCAAATAATAAGTGAGTAATTTCAGTTTGTATAATTTGAGGAGAATTTGGGACATTTCTATTGTCATATCAAATGATCAGTCACCACTACTTTTGGTTACCTGTTCTATACTCAACATTCTAGGATGCATTTGGGGGAATGAAAATGGAAGCACATAATACACATTTTGATGTTGAAAATATAATATGCTCATAAATCTTTTAGTGGGGAATTATTTGGAATTATCAGCAATCATTACTATTTCAGTTTTGACTATGCCAAAGCCTTTGACTGTGTGGATCACAATAAACTGGGGGAAATTCTGAAAGAGATGGAAATACCAGACCACCTGATCTGCCTCTTGAGAAATTTGTATGCAGGTCAGGAAGCAACAGTTAGAACTGGACATGGAACAACAGACTGGTTCCAAATAGGAAAAGGAGTACGTCAAGGCTGTATATTGTCACCCTGTTTATTTAACTTACATGCAGAGTACATCATGAGAAACGCTGGACTGGAAGAAACACAAGCTGGAATCAAGATAGCCTGGAGAAATATCAATAACCTCAGATATGCAGATGACACCACCCTTATGGCAGAAAGTGAAGAGGAACTAAAAAGCCTCTTGATGAAAGTGAAAGTGGAGAGTGAAAAAGTTGGCTTAAAGCTCAACATTCAGCAAACGAAGATCACGGCATCCAGTCCCATCACTTCATGGGAAATAGATGGGAAAGCAGTGGAAACAGTGTCAGACTTTATTTTTCTGGGCTCCAAAATCACTGCAGATGGTGACTGCAGCCATGAAATTAAAAGACGCTTACTCCTTGG
>NW_011494930.1:1541988-1542402 GCF_000754665.1 Bison bison bison
ATCACCAACTCCCAGAGTTTACTCAAACTCATGTCCGTTGAGTCGGTGATGCCATCGAACCATCTCATCCTCTGTCATCCCCTTCTCCTCCTGCCTTCAATCTTTCCCAACATCAGGGTCTTTTCAAATGAGTCAGCTCTTTGCATGAGGTGGCCAAAGTATTGGAGTTTCAGCTTCAACATCAGTCCTTCCAATGAACACCTAGGAACGATTTCCTTTAGGATGGACTGGTTGGATCTCCTTGCAGTCCAAGGGACCCTCAAGAGTCTTCTCCAACACTACAGTTCAAAAGCATCAATGCTTCTGCACTCAGTTTTCTTTATAGTCCAACTCTCACATCCATACATGACCACTGGAAAAACCATAGCCTTAACTAGATGGACCTTTGTTGACAAAGTAATGTCTCTGCTTTTT
>NW_011494930.1:1542502-1543911 GCF_000754665.1 Bison bison bison
CAAGGCTATGGTTTTTCCTGTGGTCATGTATGGATGTGAGAGTTAGACTGTGAAGAAGGCTGAGCGCTGAAGAATTGATGCTTTTGAACTGTGGTGTTGGAGAAGACTCTAGACAGCCCTTGGACTGCAAGGAGATCCAACCAGTCCATTCTGAAGGAGATCAGCCCTGGGATTTCTTTGGAAGGAATGATGCTAAAGCTGAAACTCCAGTACTTTGGCCACGTCATGCAAAGAGTTGACTCATTGGAAAAGACTCTGATGCTGGGAGGGATTGGGGGCAAGAGGAGAAGGGAACAACAGAGGATGAGATGGCTGGAAGGCATCACTGACTCGATGGACGTGAGTCTGAGTGAACTCCAGGAGTTAGTGATGGACAGGGAGGCCTGGCGTGCTGCGATTCATGGGGTCGCAGAGTCGGACACGACTAAGTGACTGATCTTATATGATCTGATGTCTACAACAATGCTGTGTAATAATCAGTCATGACACTTCCATGGCATATTTAGTGAGAGGATTATTTCCACTCTTGAGACTGTCAGCTGGGCAGTTCTGCTGACTGACTTGGGCTCAGTGGAGTCCACATATTCACCTGTGGTTAGCTGTTAGTTGTTATGCTTTACTGATCTTGGGTAGGTTCTTTCACACTTCTGGGCTTGTAGCTGGAAAAAAATGATCTCATTTGGTTCCACTTGATGCACAGTAAGGATAGCCAGGGTAGGGTTTAGAAAGAGAAAATGGAATTCTGGAAAGCCTAATAACCTGAGTCTGAGAACTGTCACAGCATCATTTCCTTATAATCCACTATGCAAAACATGTTACAAGGCCAGGCCAAATCCTATGAGTAAAGAAAATGAGTGCATCATTTGTGAAGTGAAAAATTGCATTGCAAAGTATGTAGATACTGGGGTTGACTGATAAATAGGTGAAGAATTAGGACCATTTTTTCAATCAATATAGTACCGTAACACACATAAAACCTGGGGAAAACATAAACTTAATTTGTTAAATCACTTTACTTCATAGATAACCAGAGAAATTACCAAATGAATCCACAGATATACTCAAGCTTGCAGATCACAGACAGGAAAATAAGCTCAGTCAGTTCAGTTCAGTTCAGGCACTCAGATGTGTCCAACTCTTTGTGACCCCATGAACTGCAGCACATCAGGCCTCCTTGTCCATCACCAACTCCCAGAGTTTACTCAAACTCATGTCCGTTGAGTCGGTGATGCCATCGAACCATCTCATCCTCTGTCATCCCCTTCTCCTCCTGCCTTCAATCTTTCCCAACATCAGGGTCTTTTCAAATGAGTCAGCTCTTTGCATGAGGTGGCCAAAGTATTGGAGTTTCAGCTTCAACATCAGTCCTTCCAATGAACACCTAGGACTGATCTCCTTTAGGATGGACT
>NW_011494930.1:1544011-1547159 GCF_000754665.1 Bison bison bison
CACATCCATACATGACCACTGGAAAAACCATAGCCTTAACTAGATGGACCTTTGTTGACAAAGTAATGTCTCTGCTTTTTAATATGCTGTCTGGGTTGTTCATAACTTTCCTTCCAAGGAGTAAGTGTCTTTTAATTTTATGGCTGCAGTCACCATCTGCAGTGATTTTGGAGCCCAAAGAAATAAAGTCAGCCACTATTTCCACTGTTTCCCCATCTATGTGCCATGAAGTGATAGGACTGGATGCAATGATCTTAGTTTTCTTAATGTTGAGTTTTAAGCCAACTTTTCAGTCTCCTCTTTCACTTTCATCAAGAGGCTCTTTAGTTCCTCTTCCCTTTCTCCCATAAGGGTGGTGCCAACTGCATATCTGAGGTTACTGATATTTCTCCCGGCCATCTTGATTCCACCTTGTGCTTCATCCAGCCCAGCGTTTCTCATGATGTCCTCTACATATAAGTTAAATAAAGTACTTTGACATACTCCTTTTCCTGTTTGGGCCAGTCTGCTGTTCTATGTCCAGTTCTGTTTCTTCCTGACCTGCATATAGATTTCTCAAGAGGGAGGTCAGATGGTCTGGTATTCCCAACTCTTTCAGAATTTTCCACAGTTCATTGTGATCCACAGTCAAAGGCTTTGGCATAGTCAATAAAGCAGAAATAGATGTATTTCTGACACTCTCTTGCTTTTTCAATGATCCACAAGATGTTGGCAATTTGATCTCTGGCTCCACTCCCTTTTCTAAAACCATCTTCAGCATCTGGAAGTTTATGGTTCACGTATTGCTGAAGCCTGGCTTGGAGGATTTTAAACATCACTTTGCTAGCGTGTGAGATAAGGGCAATTGTGTGGTAGTTTAAGCATTCTTTGGTATTGCCTTTCTTTGGGATTGGAATGAAAACTGACCTTTTCCAGTCCTTTGGCAACTGCTGAGTTCTCCAAATTTGCTGGCATACTGAGCACAGCACTTTCACAGCATCATCTTTCAGGATTTAAAATACCTCAACTGAATTCCATCCCCTCCAGAAGCTTTGTTCATAGTGATGCTTTCTAAGGCCCACTTGACTTCACATTCCAGGATGTCTGGCCCTAGGTGAGTGATCACACCATCGTGATTTTCTGGGTCATGAAGATGTTTTCTGTACAGTTCTTCCATGTATTCTTGCCACCTTTTCTTAATATCTTCTGCTTCTGTTAGGTCCCTACAATTTCTGTCCTTTATTGAGCCCATATTGTATGAAATATTCCCATGGTATCTCCAATTTTCTTGAAGAGATCTCTAGTTTTTCCCATTCTATTATTGTCTTCTATTTCTTTGCACTGATCACTGAGGAAGGCTTTCTTAACTCTCCTTGCTATTCTTTGGAACTCTGCATTCAAATGGTTATATCTTTCCTTTTCTCCTTTGCTTTTCACTTCTCTTCTTTTCACAGCTATTGGTAAGGCCTCCTCAGACAGCCATTTTGCTTTTTTGCATTGTTTCTTCTTGGGAATGGTCTTGATCCCTGTCTCCTGTACAATGTCACCAACCTGCATCCATGGTTCATCAGGTACTCTGTCTATCAGACCTAGCCACTTAGGTCTATTTCTCACTCCCACTTTATAATCATAAGGAATATGACTTAGATCATATCTGAATGCTCTAGTATTTCCCCTACTTTCTTCAATTTCAGCCTGAATTTGGCAATAAGGAATTCATGATCTGAGCCACAGTCAGCTCCTGGTCTTGTTTTTGCTGACTGTATTGAGCTTCTCCATCTTTGGCTGCAAAGAATATAATAAATCTGACTTAGTTATTGACCATCTGTTGATGTCCATGTGTAGAGTCTTCTCTTGTGTTGTGGAAAGAGGGTGTTTGCTATGACCAGTACATTCTCTTGGCAAAACTCTGTTAGCCTTTGCCCTGCTTCATTCTTTACTCCAAAGCCAAATTTGCCTGTTACTCCAGATGTTGCTTGACTTCCTACTTTTTCATTGCAGTCCCCTCTAATGAAAGGACATCTTTTTTGGGGAGTCAACACTAAATATCATGATGGAGATGCAGAAATGGTGCAGTCGGTTGCATATAAATTTGCATGTTGAGTGTTTGGCTGGAAAGGGGTAAGCTCTGAAGCTCCTCTCTGTGGAAATTCTTTTTTAGCATCTTAAAGCACAGTGTTTCATCCAACTTGGGAAGGAAATATTTGAATTTGATTCCTTAAAGTTTCATAATAACATGTTAAATATGTCAAGATATTATTTTTCTAGAATTAAATTATTTTTATAATAAATTAAACTTTTATTAATAAAAACATAACTTCACAGGAATTACTTAAATGTATTTTTAAAATATGTTTTTATGATGGATTATATAAGACAGGATAAATGAGCTGCCTGCGATTTTGATTCAACTTTCAACCACGTTAATTCTAAACATTCTGATGTTTACACATGATCAGCCCTGTGTTATAGTCAGTCATGTTTAAATTAATTAAATGAATGAAAATAATGAATTTGAATAATGAAATATTAAAAAAGCTCACTCCACAAATAACAATTTATAATGATGTGTGCAGAATAGCTCTTTAATATAAGGATTTAGTTGTAGTCATCTTGTACACTAATGCCAAATCTCAATACTTGTAAAAAGAAAGATCTAAGTAATTACCCAATCCCATAAAAGAGCCCTCATTAAATTTTATATTATTTTAATCAGATATAGTAATAAAATGTATATGAGCATTTCTATCTTCAAAAAACATATACAGCATCTTAAATATGTATCAGTTCAGTTCAGTGCTCAGTCATGTCTGACTGTTTGTGGGCCTATGGACTGCACCAGGCCAGGCCTTCCCTGTTCATCACCAACTCCCGGAGTTCACTCAGACTCACGTCCATCGAGTCAGTGATGCCATCCAGCCATCTCATCCTCTGTCATCCCCTTCTCCTCCTGCCCCCAATCCCTCCCAGCATCAGAGTCTTTTCCAATGAGTCAACTCTTCGCATGAGGTGGGCCAAAGTACTGGAGTTTCAGCTTTAGCATCATTCCTTCCAAAGAAATTCCAGGGCTGATCTCCTTCAGAATGGACTGGTTGGATCTCCTTGCAGTCCAAGGGACTCTCAAGAGTCTTCTCCAACACCACAGTTCAAAAGCATCAATTCTTTGGTG
>NW_011494930.1:1547259-1554039 GCF_000754665.1 Bison bison bison
ATCTTGGTTGGATCTCCTTGCAGTCCAAGGGACTCTCAAGAGTCTTCTCCAACACCACAGTTCAAAAGCATCAATTCTTTGGTGCTCAGCCTTCTTCACAGTCCAAATCTCACATCCATACATGACCACTGGAAAAACCATAGCCTTGACTAGATGAACCTTTGTTGGCAAAGTAATGTCTCTGCTTTTGAATAGGCTATCTAGTTTGGTCACAACTTTCCTTCCAAGGAGTAAGCGTCTTTTAATTTCATGGCTGCAGTCACCATCTGCAGTGATTTTCGAGCCCTGAAAAATAAAGTCTGACACTGTTTCCACTGCTTCCCCATCTATTTCCCATGAAGTGATGGGACTGGATGCCGTCATCTTCGTTTTCTGAATGAATTAGAATGAATAGGTGTATATATCTATAACTAAAATTTGAATTCCAAGGAAAGCTAAAACTTCCAATGTTTATCTATTGCATCATTTGCCTTTTTTGTACAAAACCAGGCTAGGAATAAAAAGAACTAAAACCTAAATATTTTTGGAGTTTTCTCTTTTACACAAAAGGTAATTGTCTTATCAGAGATTTCTATAAACTTCTTTGTGTGATCATCCTGAGAGAGTTCTGATAATAAAGGGGGTGATGGTAATGGCTGCTGCTGCTGCTGCTGCTGCTAAGTCACGTCAGTCGTGTCTGACTCTGTGCATCCCCATAGACGGCAGCCCACCAGGCTCTGCCGTCCTTGGGATTCTCCAGGCAAGAACACTGGAGTGGGTTGCCATGTCTCTCTCCAATGCATGAAAGTGAAAGTGAAGTCGTTCAGTTGTGCCCGACTCTTTGCGACCCATGGACTGCAGCCTACCAGGCTCCTCCGTCCATGGGATTTTCCAGGCAAGAGTACTGGAGTGGGGTGCCATTGCCTTCTCCGGATGGTAATGGAAGTCAGACAATAAAAATAATTTCTTGAAGTTTTTTATTTTTTGTCCCACTCAGTGTCAGTTGTATACTTTGTCCCATGACCTTTATATTGTCATTAAATTGCTACTACAAGCATGCTTTGCTTCCCATTTGCCTTCACTCACGGCTTGAGTGAGTGATGCTTCAGTCAGTGGCTTCAGAGACTGAATCCCATGGACAGAATCCCAAGGACAGAGGAGCCTGGCTGGCTACAGTCCATGGGGTTGCAAAAAATCAGACATGACTGAAGCAACTGAGTATACACACACACACACACACACACACACATATATATATATAGTTTATTACAGTTACTTCAGAGAACACTGATTAATTTTTTCCACAATATTTTTGCTAGGAAATGTGATGTTATGAAAACAAACTTCCATTCTCAACAGTTTATAATCTGTAAGTGTGACATATTCACCTTATTTTCAAGATGGGATAGAGATAGGTAAAAATCTGAAACATAAATATGGGTATAGAAATTATATGTATAAAAAAAAAAAGAAATTATATGTATAGATGTGGATACATAAATGAAAACCAGAGCAAGTCATATAGTTGTTTGCAAAAACAATCATCACTGGAGATTTCAGACAGAGAAATTAGCATTGACTTCATGGAATGAATGACCTTTAGCAACAGATATACTCACTTGAAAAGACAAATGAAGAATTTAGAAAGACTTTATAAAATAGTTTCATACTTTATCAGTTTTTATTGTTTCCTAAGAAAAAGCTAATACTTTTCAGATATCTTTTTTCCTGATTGTTAAGAAGACTGTCTAGAGATGAGTATCTTTCTAAAATATTGATGTAACATTGCTTTATAACATTATGTTTCATGTGTACAACATTATATTCTGATTTCTGTATACACTAAAGTGTGCTCATCTCCAAAAATTTTGTTTTCCATCTGTCAACATACAATTTCCCCTCTTTACCCATTTGTTCTCCCTCTCTTACCTCTGGTAACCACTAATATGATCTCTGCATCTACGTCTGTTTTTGTCTGGTGTGTTTTGTTCATTTTTTAATGTCCCATATATGAGTGAAATCATAAAATATTTGCCTTTTCCATCTGATTTATTTCACTTGGTGTAATACCCTTAAGGTCCACTAATATTGTTGCAAATGGTAGGATTTTATCTTTCTTATGGCTGAGTAGTATTCCACTGTTTATATATACCACATCTTCTTTATCCATTCATCCATCAATAGGTTTTTTCCATATTTCAGCTATTATAAATAATGTTGTGATGAACTTTGGAGAACCTGTTTTCTTTCAAATTAAAATTTTTGTGATTTTCAGAAAAATACCCAGAAGAGGAATATTTAGATAGTATGGTAGCTCTCTCTTCTTAAAATTGAGGAAATTTTCTTACATTTTTCAATACAGGCTGCAGTACTTTAATTTCCCAGTAAGGTGTACATTTTCTTCAAGTCCTTAGTAACACATCATTTCTTGATTTTATGATAATAGTCACTTTAATTAACATGATATCTCACTCTGGTTTTGACTTACAATTCCATAATAATTAGTGATGGTAAACATCTTTTTCTATGACTGTTGGCTATGTGTATGCCCTCTTTGGAAAAAAAAAAAAAACATAAAATCTATTCAGATCCTCTGCCCACTTTTCAGTTGAGTTGTTTTGTGGTTGTATATGTGAAAGTGAAAGTGGAGAGTGAAAAAGTTGGCTTAAATCTCAACATTCAGAAAACAAAAATCATGGCATCTGGTCCCATCACTTAATGGGAAATAGATGGGGAAACAGTGGAAACAGTGTCAGACTTGATTTTGGGGGGGCTCGAAAATCACTGCAGATGGTGACTGCAGCCATGAAATTAAAAGACGCTTACTCCTTGGAAGGAAAGTTGTGACCAACCTAGATAGCATATTCAAAAGCAGAGACATTACTTTGCCAACTAAGGTCTGTCTAGTCAAGGCTATGGTTTTTCCAGTGGTCATGTATGGATGTGAGAGTTGGACTGTGAAGAAGGATGAGCACCAGAGAATTGATGCTTTTGAACTGTGGTATTGCAGAAGACTCTTGAGAGTCCCTTGGACTGCAAGGAGATCCAACCAGTCCATTCTGAAGGAGATCAGCCCTGGAATTTCTTTGGAAGGAATGATGCTAAAGCTGAAACTCCAGTACCTTGGCCAACTCATGCAAAGAGTTGACTCATTGGAAAAGACTCTGATGCTGGGAGGGATTGGGGGCAGGAGGAGAAGGGGATGACAGAGGATGAGATGACAGAGGATGGCATCACTGACACAATGGACGTGAGTCTGAGTGAACTCTGGGAATTGGTGTTGGACAGGGAGGCCTGGCGTGCTGCGATTCATGGGGTGGCAAAGAGTCGGACATGACTGAGTGACTGGACTGAACTGAACTGAAGTTGTTTATATAGTTTGGATATAAGCCCTTTATCAGACATAGGATTTGCATGTTGGGAGCTTAGGCATTACTGACAAAATGCAGGCATGGCCCCAACCCCCTCTCCTCATCTTGCAGGCACAGCCCCAGGATGAAGGAGTTAAGCCTTGTGATTCTGATTTGTTCTTTGCTTTCTTCGGTTGAGTTGGCTGCAAAAAATGTTAAGGTGCTTGAGAGAAGCATGAGAAAGCACAAAGCCTTCTACAGTTGTGCCTAGAAAATAATCTATAAAATAACCATTGACATTTATTCAAGGATCTTTACAAATAATGTCCCAGGATGAGCATGTAGGCCACAGCTTGAGGCCATGGGAAGGATTGTTATCTGAGACCTGTTTGTGAGGGAAATGTTTATGGCAAAAGAAGATTGCTGAGTTTAGAGTTTAGAAATAAATAAGAATAGCTAGAAGCCTTTTTAGGAGATAGTGATCTTAAGATGCTAGTGGCAAACAGGATTTAGAAAGATAAGAAATAAACTGAGGAATGTAGCATGAGTTACAATGTAATCTAAGGTTAAGTACAATAAATCTGGGTGGGGAAAACTAAAAATGTCAAACCTCTGACCTAATGCTTTTGTCAAAGTATAAAAGAGAACCTGAAGCTTGAAATAAACATGTAGTTCCATACTATGAGTCAGAGGCTACATCATCATCCACCGACACCTCTCACCCCTTCAGGCTGATTCCCTGGCTGCTGGAGCTGGACTCCAGCAAATGGTGCCCTCAAACACGGACATCTGAAGGGTAAGTAACTTCGTGACTGCAATGTGAAGCAGTTAGGATTGTACCTATGGGTGCCTGGCACCCCTCTGCAGTTTAGGCAGGGTGAGGAGGGTACAGAAGGAATAAGAATATTCTCTAGGAAAATGGGTCTCTCTGCATCCAAGAATAGACAAATGTTTATTGAAATATTACTTCACATGTTAGCCCATAGAGGTGTTAAAGTAAGCACAGGAAGACTGTCTAAATTTCTAATTTTTGTCCAAGAGCAATGTCCATGGTTCCCTGAGGAGGATACTGTAAATCTAGAAACCTGGATTAAGGTTGGAGATCAGTTACATTTGTGTTATACTTTGCATGGGCCAGAAAAAGTTCCTATAGATGCTTTTGATCTGTGGAATATGATTAGGAACGTCCTGGACCCTCAGCATGAGGATGTTAGACAGCCCATGGGAAAGGCTACAGCAGTGGATGGTGGGTATCCGCCTTCTGCGCAGATCATGTTTTCTGCCACTGACAAAAAAAAGGAGGGAGACTGTGCTCTACCTCTGGAGGAGGGGGAGGACTTGCAGGACGCTGCGGCCGGGTGCCCTAGTGAGGCCCCTCATCCTCTACTCAAACCTTTAAAATTTATCCATCACGTTCTGATTTATGGCGATCCCCGTCACCTCCGTTTGCACCTCCCAGGGCCCAGGAGTTCCCCACTTTGCCCCCAAAGCCTCCCAGAGCATTGCCTGAGGCTGAGGAAGATAGAGTTCTCTGAAACAAAGGGGCTTTTGAAGCAGGCACATGCACAATAAACAGAGCATGCTCCTTGGAGAAAATCCCCTCAGGGGGGCCTCACCCAGGCTATGAGAAAAAGGATTAATCCTAATAGAAACGATTCTACAAATAAAAAGTGTTTCTCTTGTGGCCAAATGGGCCATTTTTGCTGGCAATGTCCTGCCAAGCAGGGACAACAAGCCATGCCAATACAGACTAAAATCAACCCTCCAAAGACACCTTGCCCCCAGTGCCAGAAGGGGTATCATTGGGCAAAAGACTGTAGATCTAAATTCCATAAGTATGGGACTACGCTCACCCCCCAAGTACAAGGAATTAATTTTTCCCAGTTTCAGGGAAACGGGAAGCAGGGGCAGCCCCAGCCCCAGACAACAATAGGGGCAGTGGAGTTGAATGCCTTTATTCCCTTTGTTCCATCTCAGAACTCCTTAGAGCAACCCCAGGTAGTGCAGGACTGGACCTCAGTTCCACCACCGCAGCAATATTAACCCCTGATGTATTGGTTACTCCGATTCCAATAGGTGTGGCTGGCCCCCTGCTGCCGCCTGCCAAAACTGTGCAAACAAAGGTCAAAGAATAGCACAGCTTTTGCTTTTACCTTATTATCAGACAGGAAGAACCTTGAATTTTCAAGCTAAGGGCCCCAGAGGATTTGGATCTAGTGATCTAGCCTTTTAGGTGCAGGAAATTACAGCTTGTAGGCCTTTGAAAGATCTTTTAATTCAAGGAAATAGAATGTCAGGGCTGTTGGGTACTGGAGCAGATGTCTCTTGCATTGCTGGAAAAGATTGGCCCTAGTCCTGGCTGACACACCTGACCAATGCCAGCTTGGTAGGAATAGAGTCAGTGCCCTTGGTTGCTAAGAGCTCACAAATTTTGACATGGTCAGATGAGAAGGGGGCACAAGGCACAAGGCATCCATATGTGATCCCTTCACTACCTTTTTCTTTATGGGGGTGAGATATATTATCTCTGGGGTCACAAAGAGTCAGACATGACTGAGCGACTGATCTGATCTGATCTGATATATTATCTCATATGGGAATGTTTTTATACAGCCCAGATGAAAAGGTTACTAACCAAATGCTGCAAATGAGGTATAATCCTGACAAGGGGCTTGGTAAAGATCAGCAGGGAATTGTTTCTCCATTAGAAATGGTTCCTAACAAGAATAGAGAAGGTTTAGGATATTCAAATTTATCCTAGAGGCTGTTGCTCTTGCTGCCAATCCCATTACCTGGAAATCTGATGATCCGGTATGGGTGGAGCAATGGCCCTTAACAGCTGAAAAGCTGCAGACAGCTGAGGATTTAGTTATGGAACAAACAGCAGCTGGCCATATAGAGCCTTCTAATAGCCCCTGGAATACTCCTATTTTTGTCATTAAGAAGAAATCAAGAAAATGGAGATTGTTACAAGATTTGAGAGCTATAAACGCAACTATGGAAGACATGGGGACCCTTCAGCCAGGTATCCCTTCCCCAGTAGCTGTGCCCTTTCAATATAATGTGATAGTTATAGATCTACAGGATTGTTTCTTTACCATACCCCTGGCTGTTCAGGATTGTAAAAGGTTTGCTTTCAGTCTCCCTTCAGCTAATTTTAAACAGCCCTATAGAAGGTTTCAATGGAAGGTTTTGCTTCAGGGAATGAAAAATAGCCCCACCTTGTGTCAAAAATTTGTGGATCAAGCTGTGCAGAATGTTAGAAGGTATAAAGATCTATATTTGATACATTATATGGATGATATTTTGGCTGCCCATAAGGATAGAGCCTTGTTGCAACAAATCTTATCTGAATTGATTGAGGCCTTGGAAAACTGGGGTTTGAGGATAGCTCCAGATAAGATACGAGCAAATCTTCCTCTCTCTTATTTAGGGGGGGGAGGGGGTGTTA
>NW_011494930.1:1554139-1567944 GCF_000754665.1 Bison bison bison
TTTTTTTGGGGGGGGGGGGGTGTTAAATACCCATACTGTGAGTCATGCCCCTTTACTAACTTTAAATGATTTTCAGAAATTATTAGGGGATATTAATTGGATACACCCACATTTAAAACTGACTACTGCAGATTTAAAGCCTCTGTTTGATTGCTTAAAAGGATATCCTGATCCCAGTTCTAAGACAAAATTGACTAGTGAGGCGGAGTCGGCTCTTGTTAAAGTGGATGAGGCTTTAAATGATCAGTTAATTAGGACTAATATTACCAGAGGATGGGATTTAATTATTCTTGCCATGGAACATACACCTACAGGATGCTTGTGGAAAGAAGGCCCATTGGAATGGCTCCATCTACCAGTGAACCCAAGAAAAATAGTTTTGTCTTATCCCAGCTTGGTGGCACAATTAATTGTAAAAGGTAGAAAAAGAAGCGTGGAACTTTTAGGAAAGGAAGTAGAAAATATAGTGATTCCATTTAATAATGATCAACTGCAATTTCTTTAAAAACATAGTGATGATTGGCAAGTTGCCCTGATAGATTTCAGGGGTCAAATTTTGTTTCATTTGCCCTCAAGCCCCCTTTTGCATTTTTAAAGAACAAATTCTGTGATTTTTCTGAGGAAATTTTCTATTCAGCCTTTGGAAGGGGCAATTTTAGTTTTCACAGATGGTTCATCTAATGGTAAAATAGTCACAATTATTAATGGAAAATCCCATGTTCAGGTAACTGAAGAGACATCAGCCCAGAGAGCTGAGGTAAGAGTGGTTATTTGGGCTTTTCAGCATTTGAGAGACCATACCTTCAATCTTTTGACTGACTCCCGATATATTGTAGGGTTGTTTCCTCATATTGAGACTGCTAATATTCTGGAAAATAAGATTAGCATCTTCTCCATGTTATCTGATTTACAGAAGGAGATTAAGCATAGAGTTAAGAAATATTTTGTGGGGCATATTAGAGCCCATTCTGGCTAGCCTGGCCCTTTACATGAAGGAAATGCTTTGGCAGATGCATTAACTAAAGTAATTCCTTTAAACTTACATGAAAAGATTGACAAGGCCAAAAATTCTCACAAAATTCACCATCAAAATGCAGCTGGTTTAAGGTATGAATTTCATATCCCCAGGGAGGCACTGGAGAAGGCAATGGCACCCCACTCCAGTACTCTTGCCTGGAAAATCCCATGGACAGAGGAGCCTGGTAGACTGCAGTCCATGGGGTCGCTAGGAGTCAGATACAACTGTATAACTTTCAAGTAGACAACCTGATCGACTTCACTTTCACTTTTCACTTTCATAAATTGGAGAAGGAAATGGCAAGCCACTCCAGTGTTCTTGCCTGGAGAATCCCAGGGACAGGGGAGCCTGGTGGGCTGCCATCTCTGGGGTCACACAGAGTCAGACACGACTGAAGTGACTTAGCAGGGGAGGCACATAGACAAATAGTTAAGTTATGTCCAAATTGCCCGACATCTAATCCATCTCTACCATTAGGAGTAAATCCCCAAGGCCTTAGGCCTAATGCTGTCTGGCAAATGGATGTAACTCATACCTCAGCCTTTGGAAAAATGTCCTTTGTGCATGTTACCGTGGATACCTTTTCTCATGTTATTACAGCCTCTGCTAGGTGAAACAGCAAAAGATGTAATTTAGCACTTGTTTCAATGCTTTTCCCAAATAGGACTCCCTGAACAGATAAAAACAGATAATGCCCCAGCTTATACTTCTGCTGCTTTTAGGAGATTTTGTCAACAATTTTCTATAATGCATTCAACAGGAATACCTTATAATCCCCAAGGCCAAGCCATAGTAGAAAGGGCGCACCAGACTTTAAAAAATCAGATAGCTAAATTAAGGCAGGGAGAATTTAAGTATTCCTCTCCACATTGTGTTCTACACCATGCCTTGTTTGTAATTAATCATTTAAACATGGACACACAGGGGCAGACTGCAGTGATGAGACACTGGATTCCTGAAGGGGCTGCGACTGGGCCCCTGGTTAAGTGGAAGGACCTCCTTACCAGAGAATGGAAAGGGCCAGATGTGCTGTTAACTTGCGGGAGAAGGTATGCTCGTGTGTTTCCATAGGATTCCACTTCTCCTGTGTGTACTCCTGACAGACTGATTCGTCATGTCCAGTCCCATGAGATCTCCACGATCATGAAGACCCCCGAGGTCACTGAGATCCCTGGAGTCCTGGAGTCCGGGACTGAGGGAAGATGGGGAGATCAGAAGCTCGTTGAGTTCGGACCTGAAGGAGCCAAGGAGAAGCCGAAGGGCGAGTGACCCTTCACCTGAGGCTTCACCGCCAGTACATCGCTTCAGGCACCTGGCACTTCAGGAGAGACATGCTGATCGAGTCGAGCCGTATTCTGCTCCATCTTGTCGCCATCATCGTACTCAAGCAACTACCTCCAGCACGGTGCCAACTTGGGGCCAGCTGAAGCACCTCACTCAGCAGGCTGAAGAATTAATAGAAAGGGGGAGACATGAGGCCACTCCTATGGTAATGTTTGTGGCTATGCTTGCTGTGCTGGCTTTTCAGCCAAGGCCCTCCAGCACAGAAAAAGTTCATTGGGCCTTTTTGCCTAATCCACCTTCTTTTCAGACTGTTGATTGGATGAACGAGCCCATTCATGTTTTTGTTAATGATACTCATCTTTTGGGCGGGGCTTCCATTTATCCTAATAATGCTAAAGCAGTGGTAAGCGCTCCCTTCAATTTTTCAGGCGTGTCCGTTTATCTACCTATTTGCTTCGCCATACCTTTCTCCTTACAAGGATCAACTCCGGTTTTGAATGGATGCCTTAGCACTTCCTTGAAAGGCATGCTTACTGATTCTCCGAAAAGCAATGGCAAGAGAGACTTTTGGTCCTTACAGCTGTTGATGTTGGGGGCACAAGAAAAACTATATGATGCCACAAAACAGGCAGCCCCTCATTTAAAGGACTTTCTGAGCTGTGTACTCCCCTCTCCAGATTCTGATGAACAGGGACTACAGGCCTGGGAAAGCATAAGCAGAATTTCTGGCTTTCCTCTTTGGAAAGAATGCATGTACACCATAAAGTTATCTATTCCCATTGTTGCCACCAGACATTTTCTGACCAAATGAGGGTGCCCCTATCTTTCAAATCAACGATTGAACTTGATTTTTGCAAAACTTTATAGATCTATATCAGAGAAGGCCATGGCACCCTACTCCAGCACTCTTGCCTAGAAAATACCATGGATGGAGAAGCCTGTTGGGCTGCAGTCCATGGGGTCTCTAAGAGTCGGACACGACTGAGCAATTTCACTTTCACTTTCCACTTTCATGCATTGGAGAAGGAAATGGCAACCACTCCAGTGGTCTTGCCTGGAGAATCCCAGGGATGGGGCAGCCTAATGGGCTGCCATCTATGGGATCCCAAAGAGTCGGACACAACTGAAGCGACGTAGCAGCAGCGTAGATCCATATGGGATGATTCATTCATCCCTTATCCTTTAGCAAATACTAGGTGACATGTTAATGGATGGGTTCCTCCTTTAGTGTATTTCGATGGAACAAGTCCCATGCAGCCTGAATTATGGAGAGCATTGGCTGCTATGGCACCTGTGACTTTACACAGACCTTTAAATGAACAAAGACATATTGTACAGGCCTGCATACATTCTCGCTATGCCTTTTTGTTGACCAGAAACTGGAATGATTTGGGAGTTTTTGAAGGAGAAAATGTTTATAATGTTGAATGTGTGAATTGTTGATGGGAATGATTATAGTAATTATAAAGCTGTGATGATTGTAAAGCAACAACCATATTTGATGGTTCCTGTAAAATTAGAGGGACAATGGCTTGATGATCTTGCATTGAAAGTTTTGTATGAATTTAATAGCCTAATTTCTCAACCTAAGAGATTCATTGCAGCTCTGATTGTGGGAATAACTGCCTTGATTGCCATAATTGCTTCAGATACGGTTTCTGCTGTTGCCCTGTCAAAAGAAGTTCATACTGCCTCATTTGTTGATCAGCTGTCCAAAAATGTCTCTGTAGCTCTTACTACACAGGAAATTATAGATAGAAAAATAGAAAATAAGGTCAGTGCTTTAGAAGAAGCAGTGCTGCTTATAGGGCAAGATATTACAAATTTAAAAATTAAGTTCTCTTTAAGGTGCCATGCTTAATTTAAAATGATGTGTGTTACCCCTCTACTAGTTTGATGTTAGTATACAGAAATACAACAGATTTTGTATCCTGCAACTTTATTCATTTTTTAATTTCTAATAAATTTTTAGTTCTCATGAAGTGTTTAGGGTTTCCTATATATAAAATTATATTATCTGAAAATAGTGGCAGATTTACTTCTTTATATATATATATATATATTTTTTTTTTTTTTTTTCCTTGCCTAATTGTTGTGACTGGGACTTCAAATACTATGTTGAATAAGAGTAACAAGAGTGGGCATTCTTATCTTAATCTTGATTTTAGAAGAATATATTTCAATGTTTCACCATTGAATATGATGTGGCTATAGGTTTATCATATATGATCTTTATTATGTTGAGGTACATCCTTTCTATACCCACTTTATTGAGAGGTGTTGAATTTTATCAAGTAATTTTTCTGCATCTATTGAGGTGATAGTATGATTCATAGCCTTCATTTTGATAATGTGTATCATAAGATTGTTATGTGGATTTTGAGCCATTCTTGAATCCCTGGAATTAATACAACTTGATCAGGCTTTATGACATTTTTAGTGTATTGTTGTATTCAATTTGTTTATATTTTGTTGAGAATTTTTACATCTTTTTTCATCAGTGATATTGGCCTATAATTTGTGTGTGTGTGTGTTGCCTCTCTGTGTATTTGGTATCAAGGTGACATTGGCTTCTTACATTAGGAAATCTTCCTTCTCTTCCTTTGAAATGTTTTGATGATAGGCATTAAAATCGTTGAATATTTGGTAGAATTGACCTGTGATACTGTCTTGTCCTGAACTTTTGGATTTGGGGATATTTTTATTACTGTTTCAATCTCTGAACTAATGACTAGTCTATTTAGACTTTCTGTGTGTTCATGATTCAGTACTGGAAGATTGTATAATTTTAAGAATTTGTCCCTTTCCTCTAGGTTGTCCAATATGGTGGCATATATATGTGCATAATATTCTCTTACAATTCTTTATTTCTTTGGAATATATTTTTAAAATTATTTTTTATCTTAATTGGAGGCTAATTTACTTTATAATATTATGGTGGTTCTTCCATACATTGATATGAGTCAGCCATGGGTGTACATGTGTTCCCCCAACCTGAACCCCCCTCCTACCTCCCTTCCTGTCCCATCCCACTGGGCTGTCCATAGTTTTGACTAGACAGACCTTTGTTGGCAAAGTAATGTCTCTGCTTTTTAATATGTGGTCTAGGTTGGTAAAAAAATTTACTTCCAAGGAGCAAGCATCTTTTAATTTCATGGCTGCAGTCACCATCTGCATGATTTTGGAGCCCAAAACACTAAAGTTTCTCACTGTTTCCATTGTTCCCCCATCAATTTGCCATGAAATAATGTGACTGGATGCTGGTCATTTTTTGAATGTTGAGTTTTAAGCCAGCTTTTTCATTCTCCTCTTTCACTTTCACCAAGAGGGTCTTTAGTTCTTTGCTTTCTGCCATAAGGATGGTATCATCTGCTTATCTGAGTTTATTGATATTTCTCCTGGCAATCTTGTTTCCAACTTGTGCTTCATCCAGCCTGGCATTTCGCATGATGTACTCTGCATATAAGTTAAATAAGCAGGATAACAATGTACAGCCTTGACGTACTCCTTTCCCAATTTGGAACCAGTCTCTTATTCCACGTCTGGTTCTAACTGGTGCTTCTTGGACTGCATCCAGATTTCTCAGGAGGCAGGTAAGGTGGTCTGATATTCCCATCTCTTGAAGAATTTTCCACTGTTTGTTGTGATCCACACAAAGGCTTTGGCATAGTCAATAGAGCAAATGTAGAATGTAGATGTTTTTCTGGACCTCTCTTGCTTTTTTGATGATCCAGTGGAAATTGGCAATCTGATCTCTGGTTCCTGTGCCTTTTTTTAAATACAATTTGAACATCTGGAATTTTGTGGTTCATGTATTGTTGAAGCCTAGTTAATTTTTGCCAAATTGAAGTAGGAATAGTTCTCCTTTTTTCCCCCTTTTACCTTTATGCTATAGTTGCTTAACAATTTATTCTGACATAGAGCTACAAGTTTCTCCTTCTCTCTATCACTATAATGAAGGTTCTGTGTATTTTTGCCTTTTCATTTCAGACAGAAAAGCTCTTTCAACTTTTCTTACAAGGCAAATCAAATGTTGCTGAAGTATCTCAGCCTTTGTTTATCTTGGAAAATCCATATTTTCCCTTCGTATCTGAAGGATAGCCATGCTGGACAGAATATTGTTGGCTATTTTTAATTTTCAATATTTTGAATATGTTAGTTCACACACCTGGCCTGAAGAGCTTCCGCTGAGAACTTTGCTGATAGCTTAATGGACATTCCTTATTAGGTTACTATCATTTTATCCTGATTGTCTTAGAGCAGTCTGTCTTTGTAATTGACTTTTGACAGTTTTAATATCACATTCTTGAAGAAAATCTTTTTGCATTTTCATAATTAGATGTTCTCTTAGAAATGCATCTTAGATAGCTCTAGATATTCTTGAATACCCAATTCTTTCCCCAGATTTGGGAAGTTACTAGATGCTATCACCGGAGAAGGCAATGGCATCCCACTCCAGTACTCCTGCCTGGAAAATCCCATGGACAGAGAAGCCTGGAAGGCTGTAGTCCATGGGGTCACTGAGGGTCGGACACTGAGCGACTTCACTTTCACTTTTCACTTTCATGCATTGGAGAAGGAAATGGCAACCCACTCCAGTGTTCTTGCCTGGAGAATCCCAGGGATGGGGCAGCCTGGTGGGCTGCTGTCTATGGGGTTACACAGAGTCAGACACAACTGAAGTGACTTAGCAGCAGTGGCAGCAGATGCTATTACTTTAAATAAAATTTGCTCCCTTCTTCTTCTCTTTGCCTTTACTTTATTTTTATTTATTTATTTAATTTATTAATTACTTAAAAAATTTTTAACATTTAATTGGAGGCTAATTACGTTACAATATTGTAGTGGTTTTGTCATACATTAACATGAACCCGCCACAGGTGTACATGTGTTCCCATCCTGAAACCCCCACCCACTTCCCTCCCCATCCCATCCCTCTGGGTCATTCTAGTGCACCAGCCCCGAGCACCCTGTCTCATGCATCAAACCTAGAATGGCAATTCGTTTCACATATGATAATATAAATGTTTCAGTGCCATTCACCCAAATCATCCCATGCTCGCCCTCTCCCACAGAGTCCAAAAGACTGTTCTATACATTTGTGTCTCTTTTGCTGTCTCACATATAGGGTTATCTTCCAGTCAGTTCAGTTCAGTCGCTCAGTCTTGTCTGACTCTTTGCGATCCTATGAATCGCAGCACGCCAGGCCTCCCTGTCCATCACCAACTCCCGGAGTTCACTCAGACTCACATCCATCGAGTCAGTGATGCCATTCAGCCGTCTCATCCTCTGCCGTCCCCTTATCCTCCTGCCCCCAATCCCTCCCAGCATCAGGGTCTTTTCCAGTGAGTCATCTCTTCGCATGAGATGGCCAAAGTACTGGAGTTTTAGCTTTAACATGATTCCTTCCAAAGAAATCCCAGGTCTGATCTCCTTCAGAATGGACTGGTTGGGTCTCCTTGCAGTCCAAGGCACTCTCAAGAGTCTTCTCCAACACCACAGTTCAAAAGCATCAATTCTTTGGTGCTCAGCCTTCTTCACAGTCCAACTCTCACATCCATACATGACCACAGGAAAAACCATAGCCTTGGCTAGATGGACCTTTGTTGGCAAAGTAATGTCCTTTACCACCTTTCTAAATTCCATATATATGTGTTAGTACACTATATTCATGTTTTTCTTTCTGGCTTACTTCACTGTGTATAATAGGCTGCAGTTTCATCCACCTCATTAGAACTGACTCAAATGTATCGTTTTTAATGGCTTAGTAATACTCTATTGTGTATATGTACCACTGCTTTCTTATCCATTCGTCTGTTGATGGGACATCTAGATTGCTATTATAAACAGTGCTGCAATGAACATGGGGTACATGTGACTCTTTCAATTCTGGTTTCCTTGGTGTGTATGCCCAGCAGTGGGATGGCTGGGTCATATGGCAGTTCTATTTCCATGTTTTTAAGGAATCTCCACACTGTTCTCCATAGTGGATGTACTAGTTTGCATTCCCACCAACAGTGTAAGAGGATTCCCTTTTCTCCCCACCCTCTCCAGCATTTATTGCTTGTAAACTTTTGGATCGTAGCCATTCTGACTGGGGTGAAATATACCTCATTGTGGTTTTGATTTGCATTTCTCTGATAATGAGTGATGTTGAACATCTTTTTATGTGTTTGTTAGCCATCTGTATGTCTCCTTTGGAGAAATGTCTGTTTAGTTCTTTGTCTCACTTTTTGATTGGGTCGTTTATTTTTCTGGAATTGAGCTGCATGAGCTGCTTGTATATTTTTGAGATTAATTATTTGTCAGTTGCTCCATTTGCTGTTATTTTCTCCCATTCTGAAGGCTGAATTTTCACCTTGCTCATAGTTTCCTTTGTTGTGCAAAAGCTTTTAAGTTTATTTAGGTCCCATTTGTTTATTTTTGCTTTTATTTCCAATATTCTGGGAGGTGGGTCATAGAGGATCCTGCTGTGATTTATGTCAGAACGTGTTTTACCCATGGTTTCCTCTAGGAGTTTTATAGTTTCTGGTCTTATGTTTATATCTTTAATCCATTTTGAGTTTATTTTTGTGTATGGTGTTAGAAAGTGTTCTAGTTTCATTCTTTTACAAGAATGAAACTTTTACATTCTTTTACATTCTTTCCCATCACCACTTGTTAAAGAGATTATCTTTTCTCCATTGTATATTCTTGCCTCCTTTGTTGAAGATAAGTTGTCCATAGATGCGTGGATTTATGTCTGGGCTTTCTATTTTGTTCCATTGATCTATATTTCTGTCTTTGTGCCAGTACCATATTGTTTTGATGACTGTGGCTCTAGTACAGGCTGAAGTCAGGCAGGTTGAACATTGGGGTACATGTACCTCTTTCAATTCTGGTTTCCTTGGTGTGTATGCCCAACAGTGGGATGGCTGGGTCATATGGCAGTTCTATTTCCATTTTTCTAAGGAATCTCGTTCCATTCTTCTTTCTCAAGATTGCTTTGGCTATTTGAGTTTTTTTTTGTTGTTTGTTTGTTTGTTTTTGTATTTCCATACAAATTGTGAAATTATTTGTTCTAATTCTGTGAAAAATACATTGGTAGCTTCATAGGGATTGCATTGAATTTATAGATTACTTTGGGTAGTAAACTCATTTTCACTATATTGATTCTTCTGATCCATGAACATGGTATATTTCTTCATCTATTTATGTCCTTTTTTATTTATTTCACCAGTGTTTTATAGTTTTCTATATATAGGTCTTTTGTTTCTTTAGGTAGATATATTGCTAAGTATTCTTTTCGTTGCAATGGTGAATTGAATTGTTTCCTTAATTTCTCTTTCTGTTTTCTCATTGTTAGTGTATAGGAATACAAGGGATTTCTGTGTGTTAATTTTATATCCTGAAACTTTACTATTTTCATTGATTAGCTCTAGTAATTTTCTGGTGGAGTCTTTAGGGTTTTCTATGGACAGGATCTTGTCATCTGCAAAAAGTGAGAGTTTTACTTCTTCTTTTCCAATCTGAATTCCTTTTATTTATTTTCCTGCTCTCATTGCTGTGGCCCAAACTTCCAAAACTATGTTGAATACTAGTGAGAGTGGGCACCTTTGTCTTGTTCCTGGCTTTAGAGGAAATGTGTTCAATTTTTCACCTTTGAGGATAATGTTTGCTGTGGGTTTGTCATATATAGCTTTTATTATGTTGATGTATGTTCACTCTATTCCTGCTTTCTGGAGGGTTTTTATCATAAATGGATGTTGAATTTTGTCAAAGGCTTTCTCTGCATCTATTGAGATAATCATATGATTTTTATCTTTCAATTTGTTAATATGGTGTATTACGTTGATTGATTTGGAGATATTGAATAATCCTTGGCTCCCTGGGATAAAGCCCACTTGGTCGTGATGCATGATCTTTTTAATATGCTGTTGGATTCTGTTTGCTAGAATTTTGTTAACGATTTTTGCATCTGTGTTCATTAGTGATATTGCCCTGTAGTTTTCTTTTCTTTGTGGCATCTTTGTCTGGTTTTAATATTAGGGTGATGGTGGGCTCATAGAATAAGTTTGGAAATTTAACTTCCTCTGCAATTTTCTGGAAGAGTTTGAGTTGGATAGGTGTTAGCTCTTCTCTAAATTTTTGGTAGAATTCAGCTGTGAAGCCATCTGGTCCCAGGCTTTTGTTTGCTGGAAGATTTCTGGTTACAGTTTCAATTTCTGTGCTTATGATGGATCTGTTAAGATTTTCTATTTTTCTGGTTCAGTTTTGGAAAGTTGTACTTTTCTAAGAATTTTTCCATTTCTTCCAAGTTGTTCGTTTTCAAGGCATGTAGTTCCTGATAGTAATCTCTTATGATCCTTTGTATTTCTGTGTTGTCTGTTGTGATCTCTCCATTTTCATTTCTAATTCTATTGATTTGATTCTTCTCCCTTTGTTTCTTGATGAGTATGGCTAATGGCTTGCCAATTTTTATTTATCTTCTCAAGGAACCAGCTTTTGGCTTTGTTGATTTTTGCTATGGTCTCTTTTGTTTCTTTTGCATTTATTTCTGCCCTAATTTTTAAGATTTCTCTCCTTCTACTAACACTGGGGTTCTTCATTCCTTCCTTTTCTAGTTGCTTTAGGTGTAGAGTTAGGTTATTTATTTTACTTTTTTCTTGTTTCTTGAGGTATGCCTGTGTTGCTATGAACCTTCCCATTATCACTGCTTTAACACTGTTCCATAGGTTTTGGGTTGTTGTGTTTTCATTTTCTTTCATTTCTATGCATTTTTTAAATTTCTTCTGTGATTTGTTGGCTATTCAGCAGCGTGTTGTTCAGCCTGCATATGTTTGAGTTTTTAACAGTTTTTCTCCGGTAATTGACATCTAATCTTACTGAATTGTGGTCAGAAAAGATGCTTGGAAGATTTCAATTTTTTTGAATTTACAAAGGCTAGATTTATGGCCCAGGATGTAATGTATCCTGGGAAGGTTCCATGTGCACTTGAGAAAAAGATGAAATTCATTATTTTGGGGTGAAACGTCCTATAGATATATCAATCAGGTCTAACTCTTCTATTGTATCATTTAAAATTTGTGTTTCCTTGTTAGTTTTCTGTTTAGTTGATCTATCCATAGGTGTGAGTGGGGTATTAAAGTCTCCCACTATTATTGTGTTTTTGTTAATTTCACCTTTCATATTTGTTAGCATTTGTATTACATATTGCAGTGCTCCTATGTTGAGTGCAAAGATATTTATAATTGTTATATCTTCTGGGATTGATCCTATGTTCATTATGTAGTGTTCTTCTTTGTCTCTTTTCACAGCCTGTATTTTAAAGTCTATTTTATCTGATATGAGTATGGTTACTCCTGCTTTCTTTGGTCTTTATTTGCATGTAATGTCTTTTTCCAGCCCTTCACTTTCAATCTGTATGTGTCCCTTGTTTAGAGGTGGGTCTCTTGTAGACAACATCTATAGGGGTCTTGTTTTTGTATCCATTCAGCTAGTCTTTGATTTTGGTTGGGGCATTCAACCCATTTACATTTAAGGTAATTATTGATAAGTATGATCCTGTTGCCATTTACTTTACAGTTTTGTGTTTGAGTTTGTACACCCTTTCTGTGTTTCCTGTCTAAAGAAGATCCTTTAGCATTTGTTGGAGAGCTGGTTTGGTGGTGCAAATTCTCTCAGCTTTTGCTTGTCTGTAAAGCTTTTGATTTCTCCTTCATATATGATCCTTGAAGATCCTATGAGATCTTCAATGAGATCCTTGCTGGTACAGTAATCTGAGCTGTAGGTTATTTTCTTTCATTACTTTAATTATGTCCTTCTATTCCCTTCTGGCCTGGAGAGTTTCTATAGAAAAATCAGCTGTTATCCTTACGGGAATCCCCTTGTCTGTTATTTGTTGTTTTTCCCTTATTGCTTTTAATATTTGTTCTTTGTGTTTGATCTTTGTTAATTTGATTAATATGTGTCTTAGGGTGTTTTGTCTTGGGTTTATCCTGTTTGGGACTCTCTGGGTTTCTTGAACTTGGGTGATAATTCCTTCCCCATTTTAGGGAAGTTTTCAACTATTACCTCCTCAAGTGCTTTCTAATGGTCTTCCTTTTTGTCTTCCTCTTCTGGGACTCTTATGATTTGAATGTTGGGGCGTTTAACATTGTCCCAGGGGTCTCTGAGGTTGTCCTCATTTCTTTTAATTCTTTTTTCTTTTTTCCTCTCTGTTTCATGTATTTTTACCATTCTATCTTCTACCTCACTAAGCTATCTTCTGCCTCTGTTATTCTACTGTTGGTTCCCTCCAGAGTGTTTTTTATCTCATTTATTGCATTATTCACTATATATTGACTCTTTTTTATTTCTTCTACATCCTTGTTAAACATTTCTTGCATCTTCTAAATCCTTGTCTCCAGGCTGTTTATCTGTAACTTAATTTTGTTTTCAAGATTTTGAATCATTTTCACTATCGTTATTCAGAATGCTTTATCAGGATGATTCCCTATCTCTTCCTCTTTTGTTTGGTTTGGTGGGCATTTATCCTGTTTCTTTACCTGCTGAGTATTTCTCTGCCTTTTCATCTTGTTTATATTGCTGTGTTTGGGGTGGCATTTCCATATTCTGGGAGATTGTGGTTCTTTTTACTGTGGAGGTTCCTTACTGTGGGTGGGGTTGGATGGGTGGCTTGTCAAGGTTTCCTGGTTAGGGAAAATCGTGTGGGTGTTCTTGTGGGTAGAGCTGGATTTCTTCTCTCGGGAGTGCAATGAAGTGTCCAGTAGTGAGTTTTGAGATGTCAGTGGGTTTGGAGTGACTTTCAGTTCAGTTCAGTCGCTCAGTGATGTCTGACTCTTGCGACCCCATGAATTGCAGCATGCAAAGCCTCCCTGCCCATCACCAACTCCCAGAGTTCACACAAAATCATGTCCATCGAGTTGGTGATGCCATCCAGCCATCTCATCCTCTGTCATCTCCTTCTCCCCCTCCTCCCAATCCCTCCCAGCATCAGAGTCTTTTCCAATGAGTCAACTCTTCACATGAGGTGGCCAAAGTACTGAAATTTCAGCTTTAGCATCATTCTTTCCAAAGAACACCCAGGGCTGATCTCCTTTAGAATGGACTGGTTGGATCTCCTTGCAGTCCAAGGGACTCCCAAGAGTCTTCTCCAAAACCACAGTTCAAAAGCATCAATTCCTTGGTTCTCAGCTTTCTTCACAGTCCAACTCTCATATCCATACATGACCACTGGAAAAACATAGCCTTGACTAGACTGACCTTTGTTGACAAAGTAGTGTCTCTGCTTTTCAATATGCTATCTAGGTTGGTCACAACTTTCCCTCCAAGGAGTAATCGTCTTTTAATTTCATGGCTGCAACCACCATCTGCAGTGATTTTGGAGCCCAAAAAAATGAAGTATGACACTGTTTCCACTCTTTCCCCATTTATTTCCCATGAAGTGATGAGACCAGATGCCATGATCTTCGTTTTCTGAATGTTGAGCTTTAAGCCAACTTTTTCACTTCTCCTCTTTCAC
>NW_011494930.1:1568044-1587181 GCF_000754665.1 Bison bison bison
TTTAGTTCCTCTTCACTTGCTGCCATAAGGGTGGTGTCATCTGCATATCTGAGGTTATTGATATTTCTCGCTGCAATCTCGATTCCAGCTTGTGCTTATTCCAGCCCAGCATTTCTCATGATGTACTCTGCATAGAAGTTAAATAAGCAGGGTGACAATATACAGCCTTGACGTACTCCTTTTCCTATTTGGAACCAGTCTGTTGTTCCATGTCCAGTTCTAACTGTTGCTTCCTGACCTGCATACAAATTTCTCAAGAGGCAGATCAGGTGGTCTGGTATTCCCATCTCTTTCAGAATTTTCCACAGCTTACTGTGATCCACATAGTCAAAGGCTTTGGCATAGTCAATAAAGCAGAAATAGATGTTTTTCTGGAACTCTCTTGCCTTTTCCATGATCCAGTGGATGTCTGCATTTCGGACTCTGGTTCTTCTGCCTTTTCTAAAACCAGCTTGAACATCTGCAAGTTCATGGTTCACGTATTGCTGAAGCCTGGCTTGGAGAATTTTGACCATTATTTTACTAGCGTGTGAGGTGAGTGCAATTGTGCACTAGTTTGAGCATTCTTTGGCATTGCCTTTCTTTGGGATCAGAATGAAGACTGACCTTTTCCAGTCCTGTGGCCACTGCTGGGTTTTCCAAATTTGCAGTGTCTTTGGAGTGACTTTGGGCAGCCTGTATATTGAAGCTCAGGGCTATGTTCCTGTGTTGCTAGAGAATTTGCATGGTATGTCTTGCTTTGGAACTAGTTGGCCCTTGGGTGGTGCTTGGTTTCAGTGTAGGTATGGAGGCTTTTGATGAGCTCCTATTGATTAATGTTCCCTGGGGTCAGGAGTTCTCTGGTGTTCTCAGCATTTGCACTTAAGCCTCCTGACTCTGGTTTTCAGTCTTATTCTTACAGTAGCCTCAAGACTTCTCCATCTATACAGCACCAATGATAAAACACCTAGATTAATGATGAAAACTTTGTCCACATTGAGGGATACCCAGAGAGGTACACAGAGTTACATGCAGAAGAGAAGAGGGAGGAAGGAGATGGAGGTGACCAGGAGGAGAAGAGGGGGAAACAAAAAGGGAAAGAGCAAGCTAGCTAGTAATCACTTCCCTATGTGCAGTTCATGGGGTCGCTAAGAGTCAGACACGACTGAGCAACTTCACTTTTACTTTTCGTTTTCATGCACTGGAGAAGGAAATGGCAACCCACTCCATTGTTCTTCCCTGGAGAATCCCAGGGACAGGGAAGACTGGTGGGCTGCCATCTATGGAGTCACACAGAGTCATACATGACTGAAGTGACTTAGCAGCAGCAGCAGCAGCATGTGCTCTCCACAGTCTGGACCCTTCAGAGATGTTCACAGAGCTATACAGAGAAGAGAAGAGGGAGGAAAGAGACAGAGGTGGCCAGGAGGATAAAAGGGGGACTCAAAAGGAGAGAGACAAATCCAGCCAATAATCAGTTCCCTAGTGTTCTCCATAGCCTGGAACACACAAAGAGATTCACAGAGTTGGGTAGAGAAGAAAAAGGGGAGGGTGGAGATTGAGGCAACCTGGTGGAGAAAAAGGAGGGTCAAAGGGAGAGAGAGCAATCAAGCCAGTAATCTCACTCCCAAGTAAAAATGGGTACTGAAGATTGGGTTCTTAAAGGTACAAAATTGATAGCAAATACCAAAAAGCAAAGATTAAAAATCTAGAGTAGCGGTTAGATTTCAAAAATACAATATTAAAAAAACAGAACAAAGTCACAAAAATTATAAAATATATATGTATGAAGTTTGCTTTAAAAATGGGGTCTTTTTTTTTTTTTTTGAAAGGTAACAGTAGGTTATAAAAATGAAAATTAAAGGAATAATAGAGGACATAAAAATTTAAAAAAATGATAATAGTAAAAATATATCTAGGACTTTCTCTGGAGCTGTTGTGGACAGTGTGGGGTCAGTTCATTTTCAGATCATTCCTTGATCTGGTTTATACTTCTCATGATCTATAGGCCCCTTTCTATGTATTCGGTGCTAACTACAGGGTTTTAATCTATTACACCTGTCACTTCCAAAGCTGTTCCCTCTGTTTATTTTAGCTTCTTCTGCTTGCTGGTCTCTTCAGTGTCTAATTTCCTGACAGAAGGAGGCAGTGGTGGTCACTTTTTTTAGGCTCACTTGTTCAGGTATGCTGTGGGGAGGGAGGAACACTGCAAATCAATATCACTGGCATATGCAAGCATCTAGGCTGCTGGGAGTTGCCGTTAGGCACATAATCTGTGGGGTTTAATTATTTATTTATTTATTTATTTTTCCTCCGGGTTATGTTGCCCTATGAGATTCCAAGGCTTGCCACAGACCTGCAAGTGAGAGTGTTTCCTGGTGTTTGGAAACTTCTCTCTTTTTAAAGACTCCCTTCCCAGGATGGATCTCCATCCCTGCCTCCTTTGTCTCTCTTTTTATCTTTTATATTTTGTCGTACCTCCTTTCTAAGAAAATAGGCTGTCTTTATGGGTGCCTAATGTCCTCTGCCAGCATTCAGACGTTGTTTTGTAGAATTAGATCAGCGTTCAAATGTTCTTTTAATAAATTTGTGGTGGAGAAAATGGTGTCCCCGTCCTATTCCTTCACCATCTTAGGACCGCCCTCCACCACCCACCTTTACTTATTTTGTCCATTCTAATGGGGTTGAATAGTTCTCTTAAAATTTCTTTGTTTTTTAAGATGTTCTGATTTCTTATTTGGCTTGTATCCTTCCTAGATTTCTACCTTGGAGCTCACTAATTCTCTCTTCCAAATAGTCTGTTCTATATTTATTGCTTTCTAATGTCTCAGTTAGCTGTGAAAAGAATAGAAGTGAAAAGCTAAGGAGAAAAGGAAAGATATAAGCATCTGAATGCAGAGTTCCAAAGAATAGCAAAAAGAGATAAGAAAGTCTTCCTCAGTGATCAATGCAAAGAAACAGAGGAAAACAATAGAATGGGAAAGACTAGAGATCTCTTCAAGAACATTAGAGATACCAAGGGAACATTTCATTCAAAGATGGGCTCGATAAAGGACAGAAATGGTATGGACCTAACAGAAGCAGAAGATATTAAGAAGAGGTGGCAAGAATACACAGAAGAATGATACAAAAAAGATCTTCATGACCCAAATAATCACAATGGTGTGATCACTCATCTGGAGTCAGACATCCTGGAATGTGAAGTCAAGTGGGCCTTAGAAAGCATCATTATGAACAAAGGTAGTGGAGGTGATGGAATTCCAGTTGAGCTATTTCAAGTCCTGAAAGATGATGCTGTGAAAGTGCTGCACTCAATATGCCAGCCTATTTGGAAAACTCAGCAGTGGCCACGGGACTGGAAAAGGTCAGTTTTCATTCCAATCCCAAAGAAAGGTAATGCCAAAAAATGCTCAAAGTACCGTACAATTGCACTCCTCTCACATGCTAGTAAAGTAATGCTCAAAATTCTCCAAGCCAGGCTTCAGCAATACATGAACCATGAACTTGCAGATGTTCAAGCTGGTTTTAGAAAAGGCAGAAGAACCAGAGTCCGAAATGCAAACATCCACTGGATCATGGAAAAGGCAAGAGAGTTCCAGAAAAACATCTATTTCTGCTTTATTGACTATGCCAAAGCCTTTGACTATGTGGATCACAGTAAGCTGTGGAAAATTCTGAAAGAGATGGGAATACCAGACCACCTGATCTGCCTCTTGAGAAATTTGTATGCAGGTCAGGAAGCAACAGTTAGAACTGGACATGGAACAACAGACTGGTTCCAAATAGGAAAAGGAGTATGTCAAGGCTGTACATTGTCACCCTGCTTATTTAACTTCTATGCAGAGTACATCATGAGAAACGCTGGACTGGAAGAAACACAAGCTGGAATCAAGATTGCAGCGAGAAATATCAATAACCTCAGATATGCAGATGACACCACCCTTATGGCAGCAAGTGAAGAGAAATAAAAAAGCCTCTTGATGAAAGTGAAAGAAGAGAGTGAAAAAGTTGGCTTAAAGCTCAACATTCAGAAAACGAAGATCATGGCATCTGGTCCCATCACTTCATGGGAAATAGGTGGGTAAACAGTGGAAACAGTGTCAGACTTTATTTTGGGGGGCTCAAAAATCACTGCAGATGGTGACTGCTGCAATGAAATTAAAAGACGCTTACTCCTTGGAAGCAAAGTTATGACCAACCTAGATAGCATATTCAAAAGCAGAGACATTACTTTGCCATCTAAGGTCCATCTAGTCAAGGCTATGTTTTTTCCAGTGGTCATGTATGGATGTGAGAGTTGGACTGGGAAGAAAGCTGAGCTCCAAAGAATTGATGCTTTTGAACTGTGGTGTTGGAGAAGACTCTGAGTGTCCCTTGGACTACAAAGAGATCCAACCAGTCCATTCTGAAGGAGATCAGCCCTGGGATTTCTTTGGAAGGAATGATGCTAAAGCTGAAACTCCAGTACTTTGGCCACCTCTTGCAAAGAGTTGACTCATTAGAAAAGACTCTGATGCTGGGAGGGATTGGGAGCAGGAGGAGAAGGGTACGACAGAGGATGAGATGGCTGGATGGCATCACCGACTCGATGGAGGTGAATCTCAGTGAACTCCGGGAGTTGGTGATGGACAGGGAGGCCTGACGTGCTGCAATTCATGGGCTCGCAAAGAGTTGGACATCACTGAGTGACTGTACTGAACTGAACTGAAGCTCATTGAACTGTGTTTCTACATTTTATTTTAGCTCATTGAATCTCATGACAGATATTTTGAATTCTTTATCAATTTGCTTGCAATTTCCATGACGTTAAGTTTGTTTTTTTGGAAGACTGTTATTTTCTTTTTGTGATACCATGTTACTATGGTCTTTCATAATGAATGCTTGATGAGATTTACCTCTTGCAGCACATTTGAAGTAGAGAGCACGTTTCTTCTTAGGTAAACCTTATTTACTTGATTCTAACAATGCAATAGATTGGTAGTTAGAGATCCTTTTTTTAATATTTTTTAGTAAAAATACATGTTACATCACAAATTTTACACTTCTTTTAGTTGATCTGTGTTTAGCTGTATTTGAGGATTAACATTTTCCATTCTCATAGGCTCTGCCAGAGGTCCATCCATCATCCCTGCTTGTTACTCCAGTGTTGCTGGCGCCTTGCTGCTGCTAGTGTTGCTGCTGACATCACTGACTGCACTACCAGGATGGTGAGTGCCTCTGGTACTGCCAGGTTTGCCGGGGTCACAGGCACCACTACTATGGGAGAAGCAGGGTGTTACAGGGAGCTCTAGTCACAGGTACCTCCACTAGGCCCAGGGTTGTCTCCTTCCAGCTTGCCACTGCTACAGAAAGGGATGGAGGATCACAGACGCCTCTGTGACTCGAGGTGTCAGAATCCTGTTACTGCTGCTCAGTTCCCTGTGGCTGTGGGTGAAACTATAACCTAGAGGCTTGAGTAATGTGGGCTACCTCTGCTGCTGCTACTAGGGTCTCTGGAGCTGTGGCTTCAGCTGCCACAACTGTGAGGCCAGGATTGCAAGCACTGTCTCCACTGTTTCCTCAATTTTTCCTCCTCTGTGTGTTCTAGTCCACTGATTTTTAGAAGGTATAGGTATGTGGAACTCTCCAGAGTCCTGATGTGTTGGACAGAGGGAGCTTTGTTAAGTTTTGAACACTTTTCTGGGTGTAGATCGAAGAGGGAGGGACAATGGTTACATGTCACAATACCATGTTACTGACAAATTAAATAGTATAATACATACTACTAACATATCAAAGCATATAAATATTATTATTCTTGATAATAATGATGATGGAGGTAATGATGATGATGATGATAATAATGGAAAATTTATTAAGCTTTTACTCTGCACTAGGGACAGATTGTTTTTTAATATACATAAAGTCACTTAATTCATACAACAAATTTATGAGGCTAGTCATATGAGCAATATTATCAACTGTTTTAAAACAAAAGAAACTGGAGACTGTAGGAGTTTTAAACTCTTGTATGATTTTAAATGCTAACTTGTAATAAGGTTGTAAATCATGACTTATCAAAATTTAGACCCCACGCCTTTACAGCAATTTTCTTTGTATTAGTAAGCAATGCAATACTACTAATACTAGTAAGTCATCAAATTATACAGCATAATTAAAAAAAGAATAATAGGTAAATTTAGTCTTAAAGTATGTACAATTTTACTTTTAGTTTGTTATTATTATTAGGCTACAAACCCTAAATAGGATCTGGTTACGTAGGTAATAAACATGGAGTGAAGGTACTGAATCAAACTCATTTGTGGCCATAATCATGAATCTGCTATACATTCAACATAGATGATAAAATCAACCCACTACTACAGGTTGGCTACTTGCTTCTATGGGGAAATTATCTTTAATTTCACATCACTTCATGAGAACAATAAAGGAAAAAATGTTATATACCCAAAAGAAACAGAAACTATTAAGAAGAGATGCTTTCTTTGGCAGAAAATATTAGGAATACACAAAAGAACTATATGAAAAAGATCTTAATGACACAGATAACCACAGTGGTGTGATCATTCACCTAGAGCCAGACATCCTGGAATGTGAAGTCAAGTGGGCATTAGGAAACATCACTATGAACAAAGCTAGTGGAGGTGATGAAATTCCAGTTGTGTTGTTTCATATCCTAAAAGATGATGATGTTAAAGTGCCGCTCTCCATATGCCAGTAAACTCAGAAAACTCAGCAGTGATCACAGAACCGGAAATGGTCAGTTTTCATTTCAATCCCAAAGAAAGGCAAAGCCAAAGAATGTTTAAACCACTGCACAATTGCACTCATCTCACACACCAGCAAAGTAATGTTCAAATTTCTCCAAGCCAGGCTTCAACAGTACATGAACCTGGAACTTCCAAATGTTCAAGCTCATTCAGAAAAGGCAGAGGATTTAGAGATCAAATTTACAATATCCACTGGATCACAGAAAAAGTAAGAGAGTTCCAGAAAAACATCTACTTCTGCTTTATCAGTTCAGTTCAGTTCAGTCATTCAGTCATGTTCAACTATTTGTGACCCCATGGACAGAAGCACGCCAGGCCTCCCTGTCCATCACCAACTTCTAGAGACTGCTCAAACTCATGTCCACTGAGTCATTTATGACATCCAACCATCTCATCCTCTCTCATCACCTTCTCCTCCTGCCTTCAATCTTTCCCAGCATCAGAGTCTTTTCCAATGAGTCATTTCTTCACATCAGATGACCAAAGTAATGAACTTTCAGTTTCAGCATCACTCCTTCCAATGAATTTTCTGGACTGATTTCCTTTAGAATGGGCTGGTTGGATCTCCTTATTCTCCAAGGGACTCTCAAGAGTCTTCCCCAACACTGCAGTTCAAAAGCATCAATTCTTTGGTGCTCAACTTTCTTTATAGTCTAACTCTCACATCCATACATGACTACTGGAAAAACTATACCTTTGACTAGGCAGACCTTTGTCAGTAAAGTAATGTCTTTGCTTTTAATATGCTGTCTAGGTTGGTCATAACTTTTCTTCCAAGGAGCAAGCTTCTTTTAATTTTGTGGCTTTAGTCACCATCTGCAGTGAGTTTGAAGCCCCCAAAAATAAAGTCTGTCACTGTTTCCATTGCTTCACCATCAATTTGCCATGAAGTGATGGGAATAGATGCCATGATCCTAGTTTTCTGAATATTAAGTTTTATTGGTTTATTTTTCTTGAGTTTCATTTCTGCTTTATTGACTATGCCAAAGCCTTTGACTGAATGGATCACAACAAACTGGAAAATTCTCAAAGAGATGGGAATAATAGACCACCTGACTTGCCTCTTGAGAAATATGTATGCAGGTCAGGAAGCAATAGTTAGAACTGAACTTGGAATAGCAGCCTGGTACCAAATTGGGAAAAGAGTATGACAAGGCTGTATATTGTCTCCCTGCTTATTTAACTTACATACAGAATACATCATGAGAAATGCTGGGCGGGATGAAGCACAAGCTAGAATAAAGAATGCCAGGAGAAATATCAGTAACCTCAGATAAGCAGATGACACCACCCTACTGCTAGAAAGCAAAGAGGAACTGAAGAACCTCTTGATGAAAGTGAAAGAGGAGAGTGAAAAAGCTGGCTTAACATTCAACATTCAAAAAATGCAGACATGTGGCATCCAGTCCCATCACTTCATGGCAAAAATATTGGGAAACAAGAGAAACAGTAACAGACTTCATTTTCTTTTTTTTTTTTTTAATTTTATTTTATTTTTAAACTTTACAATATTGTATTAGTTTTGCCAAATATGGAAATGAATCCACCACAGGTATACCCGCGTTCCCCATCCTGAACCCTCCACCCTCCTCCCTCCCCTCCCCTCTTGAGCTGTAAAATCACCGCAGATGGTGAGTGCAGCCATGAAATTAAAAGACACTTGCTCTTTGGAAGAAAAGCCATGACCAACCTAGACAGTATGTTAAAAAGCAGAGACATTACTTTGCCAAAGGTCCATCTAGTTAAAGGTATGGTTTTCCCATACTTTTCCATTGAATCTGAAACTCCAATACTTTGGCCACCTGATGTGAAGAACTGACTGCTTAGGCAAGACTTTGATGCTGGGAAAGATTGAAAGCAGGAGAAGGAGGAGAAGACACAAGATGTGATGGTTTGATGACATCACTGACTCGATGGACATGAGTTTGAGCAAGTTCTGGGAACTGGATATAGACAGGGAATCCTGGGGTGCTACTGTCCATGGGGTCACAAAAAGTCGGACATGACTAAGCAACTGAAGTGAACTGAAAGTTATAACTTGAACAGTAAAAATTGAAGTTCCCCAAAGTTTCAAATGTTTTATAGTTAACACGGTGACATCACAAAATGACAACTAGTTTCCTGATATAGAATTCAGTGTATGTCTATAGAACAACTATTGGTACATTTTTAAAACACCATTAGTGGTAAGTTATTAATGGACCTTTTAAATAATTCTAATTCATTATATTTTCTTTCATTTTGAGTCAGGAATTCTTGTGATGATTGTCATTTTAAGCTGTGAAGACTTTTCTCACCGGATTTTTCTCATTTGCAGGATGCGAATATTATTACCTATTTCATTGTGAGAATCCTATTAAAATGTGTATTATTTACTGCTCAGTCATGTCTGACTCTTTGCAACTCCATGGACTGTAAACCACCAGTTTCTTCTGTCCATGGGGTTTTCCAGGCAAGAATCCTGGAGTGGGTATCTATTTCCTGCTCAAAGGCATCCTATCAACCCACAGATAGAACCTGGGTCTCTAGCATTGCAGACAGATTCTTCTGTCTGAGACATCAGGGAAGCCCCATTTACCTAAATAAGTATACTCAAAATATGTACTTGATTATCTAGAAATGAAATAAGCTACTTTTTTAAAAATTGTGAGTTTTATCTCAGTATTTTATTAAGAAATGATAAAAATATTTTAACATCTTTTTCATCAGAATGATATAAATATGTAAATAAATTTCTAATGAAAGACTGCTTTAGTCCTCAAATGGTTTTACTTTTCAAAGCAGCACACAATTTTAACTGGAAACCTCCTCAAACAAGGCATATATATATATCTTGTTATACCATGGTCCTTTTAAACCAAATGAAAAAATAATTATCAGCTTCTTAGGAAGACACTTAGTATAGACTGATCTTTTCAATCAACATAAAAATGACATATTGTCTATCTATAATTTTAAGTATATAGAGGCAATTAAATTTTACTATAATAGTTTTGTTCTTATTCTGGTATTCAGAACATTGAAGATTTTTAAGTGTTTGAGAATTCTCAGTCTAGACCTAATAAAAAAATAACATAAAATTAAAAAGAAACAATTAACAAAAATTAGTTATAAATTATTTATAACATTTAAAAAATATCTTGCTCTGTGCCAGGCATGCAGTTAAATACTTTCCATGCATTGCTATGTTTAATCTAATCCCAACATAGTAAGAAAATATATGTAGTTCTATCATCATATCTATTTAAACAGGCGTGTACTGATAGTTAATGATCAAAGTATATATCTTAAAGCCAAAATTTTATTATTTGACAATGAGACAATGTAAATGATCCATTTCATTGCTCCCCATCATAATGCTATTGTATTTAACATTTATAATATTGAAGTTTAGAGTTTTACTTATTTGTAAGTCTTGGCTGTTTTTTCTTTCTCCTGAGTTTATTGATTAGAAACAAAAATTTTTATATTGTGCTGTTTGTCTTTTTATTTTAACAAAGTTTAATCTTTAAAATAAGCTTTCAAAAAAATAAATAAGTAAAATAAAATAAAATAAGCTTTCAGTTAAGCAGAGATGTGTGTGTGTGTTTTCATTTTTGTCAAATTGAAACCTTAACTGTTTCTTCAATTACTGTCTTCAGTTCAGTTCAGTCGCTCAGTCATGTCCGACTCTTTGCAACCCCATGAACTGCAGCACACCAGGCCTCCGTGTCCATCACCAACTCTCGGAGTCCACCCAAACCCATGTTCATTGTGTTGGTGATGCCATCCAACCATCTCCTCCTCTGTCATCCCCTTCTCCTCCTGCCCTCTATTGTTCCCAGCATCAGGGTCTTTTCAAATGAGTCAACTCTCTGCATCAGGTGGCCAAAGTATTGGAGTTTCAGCTTCAACACCAGTCCCTCCAATGAACACCCAGGACTAATCTCTTTTAGGATGGACTGGTTGGATCTCCTTGCAGTCCAAGGGACTCTCAAGAGTCTTCTCCAACACCACAGTTCAAAAGCATCAATTCTTCTGTGCTCAACTTTCTTTATAGTCCAACTCTCACATCCATACATGACTAATGGAAAATCACAAAAACCTATAATTATAACTTTAGTATATATGTACCCCAGGAAGGTCATCACACAGCTGTATAAAATACAATTAACTGATACTTCCCTGGTGGCTCAGAGTGTAAAGAGTCTGCCTACAATGTGGGAGACGTGGGTTCGACCCCTGGGTTGGGAAGATTCCCTGGAGAAGGCAGTGGCAACCCACTCGAGTACTCTTGCCTGGAAAATCCCATGGACTGAGAAGCCTGGTAGGCTACAGTCCATGGGCTCGCAAAGAGTCGGACACAACTGAGCTACTTTACTTCACTTTAGTGCCTGAGGATATCTTTTGAGATTAAAATATGGAACTTACAAAAATTAGCTATTTTCTATATACATTCCAAATCTTTATAACAAAATTATTCTAATTTTATTCCATCCAATTTAAGAATAATATTTGAAGAAGGCCCTAATTTGTTCTCATGTAATAAACGTTGATAATTTAACTTTGAGACATGTTTTAATGGACACTAAATGATATTTTGTTTATTTGCTTCCTTAAGTATGAGCCCTGGCAATCTCAATCCAGGTTAGGCTTTTCTAATGGCTTTGTGTTACAAATAATCAGAATATAATGGACTCAGAATAGCTCTTTCAGAAAACATGAAAGTTCCACCTTGAGCATTTTTTGTTTTGTTTTGGAAATTTTTATTTCCTGTTTCCTAAAGTTTTGTTTGAATCAAGATATGAGGCATATATGCAACTGAATTTTTATAGGTTGGGAAAATATCATCTCTAATGTTATACTTCAACATAATGACAACATAAACCAATGAATATTTCTTGCAGTCAGAAGTCCTGGAGACAGATATCAAATATTAATGCAGTGACAATTACTGCCTCAAGTATGTACTACATATGTTTGAAGAGTCTTTTTTTTTTTTTTTAACCTCAAATTATAGTTCTTAAATTCGTGGAAAAACATTACTTATTAGAATTCTAAAGATATAAATTTTTATACCTATTAAGTTTTACTTAATACCCCCCAGGATTTATTTACAATATTCTAAGGTTATCTAGGCTCCTATAGAAAAGTTTCCAGTTCTGACTGATGACTATAATATACTGTAGAAGTCTTAAGCAATGCAGAATTCTAAGTTAGTAGATCAGAGATAAAGTCCAATAATAAGTTTTTCAAAATGTTCCATAGGAAGTAATTCCACTTGTAGTAATGGTAGAATAGCACATAACACAGACTTAGACTCTTGCAGATAAAAATTAAAATGTCTGCACAGAATGTTTCCAATGACATAGCTTTTTAAATACACTGGTAAGTGGCCATAAGCAGACAGAAACTGCAGTCTAACCTTGGAACAGGGTACAAATTGGATGGAATTTGCAACTATGTAACTTTTTGCCTAAGTGGGAGCACTCTTTAATGGGCCTTCCCAAGAGAGCTGAAAAGTAATCAGAAAACTATAATCTTACTGACTTGGGGAGTCAGAGTGTGGCTTTTGCGGTTTTCAGAAGTGAGTGGAAAGTGAGCTAAAAAGAGCTACTATTCCAGAAAGAAAGAGCTACTGATCACGCCAGTCAGAATGGCTGTGATCCAAAAGTCTACAAGCAATAAAAAAAGAAAGAAAGAAAGAAAGAGCTACTGAGACCAGGTACAAAATATGCATATGAACGCTGCCTGCCTTGTCTGAACTTACTATATGCTTTAAGCAGGCTCCAGTGTACTCAAAAGAAAGCAATGACTAGAAGACTAAAATAACAAAGTGGAGAATTTTGCTGCAAACTACAGCTTCAGAGTCAGAGTTTAGAGTTTGAGTTTAGCCAATTTTTCTGCATGACATACTTTAGAGAAAGAAAACAGAATCCAGATCCATATCAGATTATGCATAATGTTCAAGATATAATTTTCTTGTTAAGAACTCCCTGGGTCTAGATAGTTTTACTGGAATTCTATTGGGTATTAGAAATAAAAGATAAAGCTAATCTTGCACAAAGTCTATTCAAAATAAGAATAAAGAAACCATCCTTAATTGCTTTATGTAGCCAGGATAATCGAGAAATTAAAATGAGAAGACATTAAAGAAGAAAACTGCTGACTTGTATTGCCAATAAACATGGTTAAAAATAATAACAAAAGTACTCATTACAGGGGAGTGAGGGAAGAGCAGAAGACCTGGTTTCACCTCCTTTTAACCATGCAGATGACAAACCTACTAGCTGACACACTTATGTTATATGTTTCAAGAAAAGTTCTAGACATTGGAATTTTTAAACAAGATATAACTGGCCCAGAATTGTGTCTAGTGTACAAAAACAAACTTCAACATTAGGGGAAAAATGTTACCTATGTCAGTTGAATATTCTAAAACAAAATTAATTCTTTCCTAAATATTTCCAATTATTATCTAGGTTTAGAAGCCACTGTAATCTTAGATTACTTTTACCTATTTGTCAGTTAGCTCAGAAGGGCAGCAGGAGGATTTCAATTATTCTTAGATACTGACTTCAAAGACTAATCAGAAAATGACAAGACAGTTGTTCATAATAAAGTTTTTCATTATGCCACCTGCTAACATTCCTCCACTATCAGAGCAGAGGTCACCACTAACAGGAAATTTCTCTTTCTTCTTAGCTGTTCCACCCACTTATTCAGCCATTATTCACTTACTAATGAGCATATAAAATACCTGGAATTTTTAATATTTTTAATGTTTCAGATGTCTATAACAATTAACAAAATTACTTTGAAGATATAAAATATGTAGACATTATTTATTATGTCATAAATGTACCTATACTTTTACCCAGTGCTTTCATGCCAAATAATTATGTTGAAAGCAAACAATATTTTTGATTCACTTAATAAAAAAAAAGTGCAGCACCAGAGATTAGCATCATAATAAAGTTAATATTTTTAAGCTCTCATTATTTGCCAGCCATCATGGCAAGGGTTTATATACTTTATACCAGTTAATCCTCAGAACTGTACTGTAAACATTTTTATTATCTCTTTTCTCAGCAGAGCAAAAATAATGTGAACTTTTCAGGTAATTTTGATATACTATGACTTATAACTTTATGAAGCATTACCTTAGACAAATTGTTTCAAATGTGCATTTAATTAAAGATTCTCAGGTGAAAATTCAGATCTATTTATTTTTAAAATAAGGCATGTTATTTGTACAGACATCAGAGATATAGAATTCTGCCCTTGAATGGTACTTTAAAGAAACTGAAAGTTTATGAACAGTTCTACATAGATCTGATAGAGTCAATTACTTTTCGTCACATATTGCTCACGATTTCATCAGTTATACTGGATTGGGCAAAAAGTTCATTTGGGTTTTTGTAGTATCTTAGCAGTGGCACTGCACTCCAGTACTCTTGCCTAGGAAATCCCATAGATGGAGGAGCCTGGTGTGCTGCAGTCCATGGGGTCGCGAAAAGTCGGACATGACTGAGCGACTTCACTTTCACTTTTCACTTTCATGCATTGGAGAAGGAAATGGCAACCCACTCCAGTGTTCTTGCCTGGAGAATCCCAGGGATAGGGAAGCCTGGTGGGCCGCCATCTATGAGGTGGCACAGAGTCGGACACGACTGATGTGACAGCAAATGCAGCAGCTGCAGCAGCAATATCTTATGAGAGAACCACGGCGGCTGCGACAGACCACGCAGAAGGTCAGGGGTGGTGACCGGAAGTGCCAGGCTGTGACTGCGCAGGAGCAGCCAAGAGGAGCTACCCCAAGTCTCAGGTCAGGAGCAGCGGACGAGAAGAGCAACCCCATGTCCAAGGAACAGGGGCTGTGCGGGCGCAGGAGGGCCAAGAGGAGCTACTCCAAGTTCAAGGTCAGGAAGGGCGACTCATCCAAGGTAAGGAGCAGGGGCTGGAGCAGCCGTGAAGATATACCCCATGTTCAAGGTAAGAGAAACCCAAGTTAAGGTGGTAGGTATTGCAAGAGGGCATCAGATGGCAGACACACTGAAATGATAATCACAGAAAACTAGCCAATCTGATCACACCAACCACAGCCTTGTCTAACTCAATGAAACTAAGCCAAGCTGTGTGGGGCCAGGGAAGACGGACGAGTCATGGTGGAGAGGTCTGACAGAATGTGGTCCACTGGACAAGGGAATGGTAAACCACTTCAGTATTTTTGCCTTGAGAACCCCGTGAACAGTATGAAAAGGCAAAATGATAGGATACTGAAGAGGAACTCCCCAGATCGATAGGTGCCCAATATGCTACTGGAATCAGTGAAGAAATAACTCCAGAAAGAATGAAGGGATGGAGCCAAAGGAAAAAAAAAATAGTTTTGGATGTCACTAGTGATAGAAGCAAGGTCTGATGCTGTAAGAGCAATATTGCATAGGAAGCTGGAATGTTAAGTCCATGAATCATGGAAAATCAGAAGTGGTCAAACAGGAGATAGCAAGAGCGAACGTCACCGTTCTGGGAATCAGAGAACTAAAATGGACTGGAATGAGTGAATTTAACTCAGATGACCATTCTATCTACTACTGTGGGCAGGAATCCCCCAGAAGAAATGGAGTAGCCATCATGGTCAACAAAAGAGTCCAAAATGCAGTACTTAGATGCCATCTCAAAAATGACAGAATGACCTCTGTTTGTTTCCATGGGAAACCATTCAATATCACGGTAATGCAAGCCTGTGCCCCAACGAGTAACGCTGAAGAAGCTGAAGTTGAACGGTTCTATGAAGACCTACAAGACCTTTTAAAACAAACACCCAAAAAAGATGTCCTTTTCATTATAGGGGACTGGAATGCAAAAGTAGGAAGTCAAGAAACACCTGGAGTAACAGGTAAATTTGGCCTTGGAGTACAGAATGAAACAGGACAAAGACTAATAGAGTTTTGCCAGGAGAACGCACTGGTCATAGCAAACACCCTCTTCAAACAACACAAGAGAAGACTCTAGATATGGACATTACCAGATGGTCAACACGAAAGCATATTGGTTATATTTTTGCTGCCAAAGGTGGAGAAGCTCTATAAAGTCAGCAAAAACAAGATGGGGAGCTGATTGTGGCTCAGATCATGAACCCCTTATTACCAAATTCAGACTTAAATTGAAGACAGTAGGGAAAACCACTAGGCCATTCAGGTGTGTCCTAAATCAAATCTCTTATGATTATACAGTGAAAGTGAGAAATAGATTTAAGGGACTAGATCTGATAGAGTGCCTGATGAACTATGGACAAGGTTTGTGACATTGTACAGGAGACAGGGATCAAGGCCTTCCCCATGGAAAAGAAATGTAAAAAAGCAAAATGGCTGTTTGAGAAGGCCTTACAAATAGCTATGAAAAGAAGAGAAGTGAAAAGCAAAGGAGAAAAGGAAAGATATAAGCATCTGAATGCAGAGTTCCAAAGAATAGCAAGGAGAGATAAGAAAGCCTTCCTCAGAGATCAATGCAAAGCAATAGAGGAAAACAACAGAATGGGAAAGACTAGAGATCTCTTCAAGAACATTAGAGATACCAAGTGAACATTTCATGCAAAGATGGGCTTGATAAAGGACAGAAATGGTAGGCACATAACAGAAGCAGAAGATATTAAGAAGAGGTGGCAAGAATACACAGAAGAACTGTACAAAAAAGATATTCAAGACCCAGATAATCACGATGGTGTGATCACCATCACCTGGAGCCAGACATCCTAGAATGTGAAGTCAAGTGGGCCTTAAAAAGCATCACTATGAACAAAGGTAGTGGAGGTGATGGAATTCCAGTTGAGCTATTTCAAGTCCTGAAAGATGATGCTGTGAAAGTGAGGCACTCAATATGCCAGCAAATTTGGAAAACTCAGCAGTGGCCACAGGACTGCAAAAGGTCAGTTTAGTTCCAATCCCAAAGAAAGGCAATGCCAAAGAATGCTCAAACTACCACAGAATTGCACTTGTCTCACATGCTAGTAAAGTAATGCTCAAACTTTTCCAAGGTAGGCTTCTGCAATATGTGAACTGTGAACTTCCAGATGTTCAAGCTGGTTTTAGAAAAGGCAGAGGAACCAGAGATCAAATTTCCAACACCCATGGATCATGGAAAAAGCAAGAGAGTTCCAGAAAAACATCTATTTCTGCTTTATTGACTATGCCAAACCCTTTGACTGTGTGGATCACAATAAACTGTGGAAAACTCTTCAAGATATGGGCATACGAGACCACTTGACCTGCCTCTTGAGAGATCGGTATTAAGATCAGGAAACAACAGTTAGAACTAGACATGGAACAACAGACTGGTTCCAAATAGGAAAAGGAGTACGTCAAGGCTGTATATTGTCACCCTGCTTGTTTAATTTATATGCAGAGTACATCAAGAAAAACACTGGGCTGGAAGAAGCACAAGCTGGAATCAAGATTGCTGGGAGAAATATCAATAACCTCAGATATGCACATGACACCACCCTTATGGCAGAAAATGAAGAGGAACTAAAGAGCCTCTTGATGAAAGTGAAAGAGGAGAGTGAAAAAGTTGGCTTAAAGCTCAACATTCAGAAAACAAAGATCATGGCATCTGGTCCCATCACTTCATGGGAAATAGATGGGGAAACAGTGGAAACAGTGTCAGACTTTATTTTTCTGGGCTCCAAAATCACTGCAGATGGTGACTGCAGCCATGAAATTAAAAGACGCTTACTCCTTGGAAGGAAAGTTATGACATATTAAAGTTATATATATGTATATGCATATGCATATACTTTAATATGCATATAAAGTTATGCATATTAAAAAGCAGAGACATTACTTTGTCAACAAAGGTCCATCTAGTCAAGGCTATGGTTTTTCCAGTGATCATGTATGGATGTGAGAGTTGGACTGTGAAGAAAACTGAGTACTGAGGAATTGATGCTTTTGAACTGTGGTGTTGGAGAAGACTCTTGAGAGTCCCTTGGACTGCAAGGAGATTCAACCAGTCCATCCTAAAGGAGATCAGTCCTGGATGTTCATTGGTAGGTCTGATGCTGAAGCTGAAACTCCAATATTTTGGCCACCTCTTGCGAAGAGTTGACTCATTGAAAAGGCCCTGATGCTGGGAGGGATTGGGGGCAGGAGGAGAAGGGGCTGACAGAGGATGAGATGGCTGGATGGCATCACCGATTCAATGGACATGAGTCTGGGTAAACTTTGGGAGTTGGTGATGGATAGGGAGGCCTGGCATGCTGGGATTCATTGTGTCTCAGAGTCTGACAAGACTGAGTGAATGAATGGAATGAGCTTAATTGAGTATTATGGAAATACTGGGATGAAATTTTTGGCCAACCCATTATAACCATGGGTAATATTTTGCTACTGAATTGTCACATGATACTTCGGAAAACAGTTCATTTTGATAAGTAGTGTTAATTGCTGTGGACAAATCAATCTTGTGGGACATTGGTCATTTCATATTTGTGAGTCAATGAAAACAGTAGCAGGACTAACAGACCTACTAAAGTGGTAAAAACATGACTCAGACACTACACGGAAATAATGCCTTAGAAAGAATTCTTTCAAAGAGCAAGAAAGACATTGTAATGTAATCCTGTTAGTGGATCTGGAGAGTCAAAGAGGACCTTCACTTGTGGGCCTCAGTTCTTTGTAAGGACACTAAGAAGAATCTGAGGTCTTATCCATGCCAAAAATTTATTGAAGAAATAATACCTCAAGGGAGAGATGGGCCAAGTCAAGAGAGGCACTGGCCCCAGGTTGATGAGGTACAGGTTTTTCAAGACAGGACTTTTGCACATTCATCCAGGTGTGTGAGAACTAAGCATTTTGACTGACAGTTGCAATTTACATAATAGTAAGCTCTATTGGCCAGGTCTTTCCCACAATTCAGTCTGTTATAATCAGATGTATGTTTACATGTATAGAATATTTTATGGACCCTAAATGGACTCCCAGCTGCCTAAGGTCACTTGAGGACACAGTTGTGCATCAAAAGTGTATGTGTTAAAGTTGGGAAAGTCCCTATGGTTAGTTTGTATCCACTGTGCACCTAAGGTGAATGTACTAGAGTTATTAAAGTCTCTGTGGTTATTTTGTAGCATATCTATGAGTTCTTCTGGGCCACAATGGGGCATGTCTAGGGTGGCGTTTAGAGATCAAGTTGAATTTTTTTTTTTTTGGCTAGGCTGTCCATCATTCAGTTCAGTTCAGTTCAGTTCAGTCGCTCAGTCCTGTCCAACTCTTTGCCACCCCATGAATTGCAGCACGCCAGGCCTCCCTGTCCATCACCAACTCCCGGAGCTTACCCAAACTCATGTCCATTGAGTCAGTGATGCCATCCAGCCATCTCATCCTCTGTCACGCCCCTTCTCCTCCTGCCCCCA
>NW_011494930.1:1587281-1591309 GCF_000754665.1 Bison bison bison
CCTCAGCATCAGTCCCTCCAATGAACATCCAGGACTGATCTCCTTTAGGATGGACTGGCTGAATCTCCTTGCAGTCCAAGGGACTCTCAAGAGTCTTCTCCAACACCACAATTCAAAAGCATCAATTCTTCAGCCCTCAGCTTTCTTCCCAGTCCAACTCTCACATCCATACATGACCACTGAAAAACCATAGCCTTGACTAGATGGACCTTTGTTGGCAAAGTAATCTCTGCTTTTGAATATGCTCTCTAGGTTGGTCATACCTTTCCTTCCAAGGAGTAACTGTCTTTTAATTTCCTGGGTGCAATCACCATCTGCAGTGATTTTGGAACCCCCAAAAATAAAGTCTGGCATTGTTTCCACTGTTTCCCCATCTTTTTCCTATGAAGTGATGGGACCAGATGCCATGATCTTTGTTTTCTGAATGTTGAGCTTTAAGCCAACATTTTCTCCTTCTCTTTCACTGTCATCAAGAGGCTCTTTAGTTCCTCTTCATTTTCTGCCATAAGGGTGGTGTCATGTGCATATCTGAGGTTATTGATATTTCTCCCAGCAATCTTGATTCCAGCTTTTGCTTCTTTCAGCCCAGCATTTCTCATGATATACTCTGCATATAAGTTAAATAAGCAGGGTGACAATATACAGCCTTGATGTACTCCTTTTCCTATTTGGAACCAGTCTGTTGTTCCATGTCCAATTCTAACTGTTGCTTCTTGACCCTTCATTGCTCATGCCTAAATTCCTAACTAAATATCCACCAAAGTATCAGGCCATATATATGTCATCAGGGGTGAAACAGGTGGAAAAATTAGGAAATAAACTCTTATAAATATCTGAGTTGGTGTATAATGTTGCCAAGCTACCCCAGAATCTAGAGATACTAACTGTGGACTAATAATTACTGGATCTGATTCATCTGAAGTAAAGTGTTTGTCTCTCAGTCATTTCTGACTCTTTGTGACCCCATGGACTGTCACCCTCCAAGCTCCTCTGTACATGGAATTTTCTAGACAAGAATACTGGAGCGAGTTGCCATTCCCTTCTCCAGGGGATCTTCCTGACCCAGGGACTGAACATGGGTCTCCTGCATTGCAGACAAATGCTTTACTTCTCAGACACCAGGGAAGCCTCAATTCAACTAGCTGCCCCTAGATAATAAAGTCTCTCAATATCTAGGAGTCTAGTCACATGAGAAGGACAGAAAAAAAAAAAAAGGAGGTAGAGGGGACTCTTGATTTAATACCTCTATAAGTTTATGTTATATTTTCATTTCCTTGGGCGTTTTTCAAAATTATGCACTAAAAGCACATATAGAGGGAAATTGGCATGCTGCACTCTATGGGGTAGCAAAGAGTCACCAACATGACTGAGCAACTGAACAACAAAAACAAAAGGGAAACTAAAAGATTGTGTATTTATGTAGAGGATTTTGTAAAATGTGTCAGTATTACTCAAACACATGTATTGATGACTTAGCCAGTTGTTAAACAAGACTACTGCCTAGTTTTGTGTATAGGGTTTTAGTGGAACACAGTCACACTTATTTTTCACATATTGTTTGTGATCGCTTTCATGCTACCCAGACAAAGCTAGGGGAGATCATGTGGACTTTTTATTATATTGTACCTTACAAAAAGTTTGCTGTCCCATGCATCCAACAGGCTGTGTCAATATTTAAGGACTGCATAATGCTGGAGAGAAATCTTCCCTTCAGTTCTAATTTTGCTATGTGATAATATTCCTTTTAAAAACAAACAAACAAACAAACAGCCTCTTGACCTATATGTTGCTTATTTCCCCATGGCTGAAGAGTAAGTTATATGGCTGATAGATGATGCTCATTGCCGTATGTTGCTGCTTTGGATGGAGCTAACCCACTAAGAGGCTGTAAATCATAGGACTTCAATCTTCGTCTTTAAAAAAAAAAAAAAAATTAAACTACTCTACTCTCCAGACTTGTGAATGAATAATTCTAGATATGTTTATTGCTCTGCAGACTCTCATTTTGCTGTGGAATTCTCTCACAAACTTTACTGGGGACATGGGAAGTATCTGCAAACCTACTTTTTCTTTTCCCAAGAAAAGTTCTCAATCAACTTTATTAGAAATAACGTGATATACTAATCTCTATCTACTGGAATTATCTATTATTTATTGTTTTAAAAATTGTTATTAGGAAGAAGGGTGCAACTAATTTGGCATCTATGATTCTAAGTTTCACTGTATCAAATGCCACATGTTGTTGCCACTCAAATTGATTACATTTTCCTGGGATGACCAACAAGTTAAAATATAGTTTAAAATTCCATCTCAGAAATATGGAATACTAAAATACATACTATGGAAAAAAAAAGAAAAGAATTTAGAAAATACTTAGAAAGAGATGAGCATTGAATGTGACTAGGAATATCCTTCACAGGTAGGGTGTATTCTGTATGTTTTATGGATAGAGTAGAAAGAAATATGTTAGGATTCCAGATAAAGCAATTAAGAGGAAAATATGCAACTATGAAAGAATTTGAAAAGTATGTTAATTAGTTTGGTATATCTAAAATATAGAATGAAACTAAAGAAGAGGATGAGGAAAGACTGAAATGGAAAACATGAACAAGATCATCAGCCTTAAAAGAGTAACAAATAATCATGGTTTTGCTTTGTAGATATATTGAATTCATTTTCCTCTGTAAATACTATTCCTCTTACCCTTTCAACCTTTGTAATTAAGTGTAATTCAAATTGACCTCCATTACCAGCTCAGGGATATTTGTAACTTTGCCACTTTGACCCCATACTCCTGGGTGCAGATCTTGATTCAGATTAGAGCCAATGAGGGGAAAAAATGAATATTTTTTTCTGAGAGTTCAGTGAAAATAAACTCATATTATTTATGGGAAATGATCTGGGAAGTTTATAATTATTAGAATTAATTATAGCTCTTGTGAAACCACCAAGGAAAAGCTTATCTGAAAAAAGGAACTAGCACAGTGGAGGCCAAACTGTTAAATTAAAAAGAAATCTTTTGATAGAATGTAATCCCTGGGTCAAGCGGTATTTGAAATCAAGTCTGCTTCCAAAGCTTTGTGCAAGAATAAATTCTCTTTTTTATTTAAGACAGTTTGCATCAGATTTTGTACAACAGACTTATTGGGGGTATTTAGCATAGGTCTTCAAGAAATCTGGGAAGGTGAAACAAATAAAAGGATTGTAAATATAAGTATGCTTTGTTTTTTGGTTTTTTTTTAAAATATAAATTTATTTATTTTAATTGGAGGTTAATTACTTTAAAATATTGTATTGGTTTTGCCATACATCAACATGAATCTGCCACGGGTATACATGTGTTCCCCATCCCCCACTCCCTTCTCATGCCATCCCTCTGGGTCGTCCCAGTGGGCCAGACCCAAGAATCCAGTATCATGCATCGAACCTGGACTGACGATTCGTTTCGTATATGATATTATACATGTTTCAATGCCATTGTCCCAAATCATCCCACCCTTGCCCTCTCCCACAGAGTCCAAAAGACTGGTCTATACATCTGTGTCTCTTTTGCTGTCTCGCATACAAGGTTATCGTTACCGTCCTTATAAATTCCATTTATATGCGTTGAGTTCAGTTCAGTTCAGTCGCTCAGTCCTGTCCCACTCTTTGCGACCCCATGAATTGCAGCATGCCAGGCCTCCCTGTCCATCACCAACTCCCAGAGTTCACCCAGACTCACGGCCATCGAGTCAGCGATGCCAGCCAGCCATCTCATCCTCTGTTGTCCCCTTCTCCTCCCGCCCCTAATCCCTCCCAGCATCAGAGTCTTTTCCAATGAGTCAACTCTTCGCATGAGGTGGCCAAAGTACTGGAGTTTCAGCTTAAGCATCATTCCTTCCAAAGAAATCCCAGGGCTGATCTCCTTCAGAATGGACTGGTTGGATCTCCTTGCAGTCCAAGGGACTCTCAAGAGTCTTCTCCAACACCACAGTTCAAAAGCATCAATTCTTCAGTGCTCAGCCTTCTTCACAGTCCAACTCTCACAT
>NW_011494930.1:1591542-1592236 GCF_000754665.1 Bison bison bison
GACTTCACTCTGTATAATAAGCTCCAGTTTCATCCACCTCATTAGAACTGATTCAAATGTATTATTTTTAATGGCTGTGTAATACTCCATTGTGCATATGTGCCACAGCTTTCTTATCCATTCATCTACTGGTGGACATCTAGGTTGCTTCCATGTCCTGGCTATTATAAACAGTGCTGCAATGAACATTGGGGTACACGTGTCTCTTTCGATTCTGGTTTCCTCGGTGTGTATGCCCAGCAGTGGGATTGCTGGGTCATAAGGCAGTTCTATTTCCAGTTTTTTAAGGGATCTGAAAGTGCTGCACTCAATATGCCAGCAAATTTGGAAAACTCAGCAGTGGCCACAGCCTGGAAAAGGTCAGTTTTCATTCCAATCCCAAAGAAAGACAATGCCAAAGAATGCTCAAACTACCACACAATTTCACTCATCTCACATGCTAGTAAAGTAATGCTCAAAATTCTCCAAATCAGGCTTCAGCAATATGTGAACCGTGAACTTCCTGATGTTCAAGCTGGTTTTAGAAAAGGCAGAGGAACCAGAGATCAAATTGCCAACATCTGCTGGATCATAGAAAAAGCAAGAGAGTTCCAGAAAAACATCTATTTCTGCTTTATTGACTATGCCAAAGCCTTTGACTATGTGGATCACAATAAACTGTGGAAAATTCTGAAAGAGATGGGAATACCAGACC
>NW_011494930.1:1592336-1607746 GCF_000754665.1 Bison bison bison
CTGGACATGGAACAACAGATTGGTTCCAAATAGGAAATGGAGTACGTCAAGGCTGTATATTGTCACCCTGTTTATTTAACTTATATGCAGAGTACATCATGAGAAACACTGGACTGGAAGAAACACAAACTGGAATCAAGATTGCTGGGAGAAATATCAATAACCTCAGATATGCAGATAACACCACCCTTATGGCAGAAAGTGAAGAGGAACTCAAAAGCCTCTTGAGGAAAGTGAAAGTGGAGAGTGAAAAAGTTGGCTTAAGGCTCAACATTCAGAAAACAAAGATTATGGCATCTGGTCCCACCACTTCATGGGAAATAGAAGGGGAAACAGTGGAAACAGTGTCAGACTTTATTTTTCTGAGCTCCAAAATCACTGCAGATGGTGACCGCAGCCATGAAATTAAAAGACGCTTACTCCTTGGAAGGAAAGTTATGACCAACCTAGATAGCATATTCAAAAGCAGAGCCATTACTTTGCCAACAAAGGTTCGTCTAGTCAAGGCTATGGTTTTTCCTGTGGTCATGTATGGATGTGAGAGTTGGACTGTGAAGAAGGCTGAGCACTGAAGAATTGATGCTTTTGAACTGTGGTGTTGGAGAAGACTCTGGAGAGTCCCCTGGACTACAAGGAAATCCAACCAGTCCATTCTGAAGGAGATCAGCCCTGGGATTTCTTTGGAAGGAATGATGCTCAAGCTGAAACTCCTGTACTTTGGCCACCTCATGCGAAGAATTGACTCATTGGAAAAGACTCTGATGCTGGGAGGGATTGGGAGCAGGAGGAGAAGGGGGCGCCAGTGGATGAGATGGCTGGATGGTATCACTGACTCGATAGAGGTGAATCTCAGTGAACTCCAGGAGTTGGTGATGGACAGGGAGGCGTGGTGTGCTGCGATTCATGGGGTCGCAAAGAGTCGGACACGACTGAGCAACTCATCTGATCTGATCTGACACTGTTCTCCATAGTGGCTGTACTAGTTTGCATTCCCACCAACAGTGTAAGAGCTATGCTTTGATTGAGTTGTTAATTAAGTCATAGAAAGATCAGTGAGAGAATAGTATCTCTAAAATGCTGTAATTACATGTTTTAGTCTCCTGGCCAAAGTTCTTTAATGACTGTGGTAGGCAGAATAATGGTTCTCCAATATTGCCCATATTTTAATTCTTTGACTATTTTAATATATTATTTCAAATGGCAAATGGAAATTAGCAGGTGTGATTACATTATGGAAATAAAGATTATTAGTCATCTTATATTAATCAAGTGGATACAGTCTAGTCATATGAGACACTAAACCTGAAAAATTTCCAGTTATAGTGAGAGAAAAGTGACTGTGGAAGAATACTCAGAGAAATGTGGCATTGCATAATTTGAAGACAGACAATGGATGCTAAGCCAAGGAGTATGAGTCACCTCTTGAAGCTGAAAAGGCTGATACATGTATTCTTTGCTAAAGCATCCAAAAAGGAACACAACACTGTCAATACCTTGATTGTAGCCAGGTGAGATTCCACCTTGGGCTTCCAAGTTCCAGAAGTTTAAACAATACATTTGTGCTATTTGAAGTCACTGTTAGTGTAATTTTTTATAGTTTCCATATGAAACTAATACAATGATCCTCTAAAATTTTACTTAGCTACCAAGACTCATGACACAGCACTTCTTGCCCCATGAGATTATCTTACTCGTCTAAACAAATTATTCTATTTCAGGAATCTGTCCCTTTTCTTGTATCCACATCACACTTGCTTTCCATTTGCCTTCACCTAGAACTTCAAAACCTGGTTCAAGAATTATTTTCTCAGAAACATTTCCAGATACCCTGCTGTATATATATATTTCTCTCACCCATGCACTCTCATTTCCCCTGAGCTTATTAGTACAGACACCACATTGTGCAGTAGTCATGATACTTTAATATGTGAACATCTCACAAGATATAAATGTTTAAAAAAATTAATATTAATAAAATGTCTTCACTGGAGCATATGTTCAATTTTTTGTTGACTGAATAGATGAATGATATAAGGATAAATTACAGCTGTTTGTTATGGGCACCCAAAAAGGCCCCAAGTTTCAATGATTCACTTGGAAGACTTGTAGGTACCACAGCTATGTGTGTTATAGGAAATGTATATAAAGCATGAGCAGCAAAGGAAAAAAAAAAAAAAGAAGAACATATTATATGTTTCCAAGAAAATCAGGTACAATCTTCCAAGAGTCTTTACCCGGTGGAATCACAACAGGATGCACTTAAATCCCTTGGCAGTGAATTGGGGCAACATTTATAAAATATTATTTAACAGGGAAATTCATCTGAGACTAAATGCCCATGGTTTTTTATTGGAAGCTGATCATGATCATGATTTGACTGACTTATAACAATATTCTATATACACAAAAGAAGAGCAGGTTTTCACTCTAAACAACATTGTTCATTCAATCAGTGTAGGCACAGTGAGGCACCTTAGAAGTTAATGGTGGAAATCCTCCTGAAATCCAAGTTTGCAGATGCAAGCCAAGGATAATACTTCAGGTCTGCTCTATTGAATCTTTCCTATAAGGGCTATTGTATCATCTAGAGGCAGAAATGCTGTCTGAATGTATCACTTTGGATATAAATAGTCTTATTTTAGCTGAGAAAGTACTCTCTGACTACAGATACTGAGTATCTAATACACTGATACAGATAGGGAAGCTCATCTATAAATATGAGTAGGTAACCAGGAATCACAAAATATTTGATGAAAAATAGAAATACAAATACAACAATAAAATAATTAACTACTGTAGAAACACAGTAAACAAAAGAGAGCATATAAATATGTCTGAACTTAAATGACTGCCAGTTTATTATAAAACAAAGAGATATAGTTATAGGTCAATATATATAAACTCCATGGTAATGAAAATAAGAATCCTATAAAAGTGCACAAAAACTAGAAAGAAAGAAACATAAGCATTCTGGTAAAGAAAATCACCAAATCATGAAGGAATAAGCAAAAAGAAGAAAATAACAGAAAAGAACTACAAAAACAAGCATAAAAAAGTAACAAAATGGCAAAAAGTATAAACCTATCAATCATTATTTTAAATGCCACTGGACTAAATGTTCAAAAAAAAGATATAAAGTGGTAGATTAGTTTAAAAAATGTATTTGCTGCTTACAAGAGACTCACTTCTGAGCTAAGGAAGCATACAAACTGAATACAAATGAGGACTGGATAAAGATATTTTAAGAAAATAGAAATTACATTGAAAATGAAATAGCAATACTTAGATTAAGTAGTTTTTAAAAAATTTCATAACTAAAGACAAAAAGAGGCACTATATAATGATAAAGAAATCAAAGCATGAAGAACATATTATATTCCTCAACATTCATGCACATTATATTTAAGCTCCCAAATAAATAAAGGAAATATTAATGGACATAAAAGAAGAAACTGTCAGTAGTGCAATAAAAATAGGGGACTTTGACAGCACATGTATATCAAAGGATAGATTATCTAGACAGAAATTAAATAAGAAAAGAGTGACCATAAATGAGACATTAAACCACTTGGACTTGCCACAGGACATTTCACCCAGAAACAAAACATATTATTTGCATGTATGCATTGAATGTTCTAAAGGAGATCAGCCCTGGGATTTCTTTGGAAGGAATGATGCTTAAGCTGAAACTCCAGTACTTTGGCCACCTCATGCGAAGAGTTGACTCATTGGAAAAGACTCTGATGCTGGGAGGGATTGGGGGCAGGAGGAGAAGGGGATGACAGAAGATGAGATAGCTGGATGGCATCACCGACTCGATGGACATGAGTTTGAGTGAACCCCGGGAGTTGGTGATGGACAGGGAGGCCTAGCGTGCTGCGATTCATGGGGTTGCAAAGAGTCAGACACGACTGAGCAACTGAACTGAACTGAACTGAACTGATGGAATGTTATCCAGGCTATTTTACCTGCTAGACCACAAAATGTGTCTCAAGAAATTTAAAAGGATATAAATTATATCAAGGTTTTTTCTGACCACATTAGGATGAAACTGATAATCATGTACAGAAATAAAACTAGGAAATGAAAAAAAAATGGGATTAAATAGTATGTTACTAAAAAAATGGGTAAATGAAGAAATGAAAGAGAGAATACCTTGAGACAAATAAGAATGGAAGCATAGCTCTCATTCCAAAATCTATGGAATGTACAGTTGTGTGGCAGGAACCAACACAACACTGTAAAAATTTTAAAAATAATTAAAGCTATTCATACCCAGAAAAGCAGTTCTGAGGTTTACAGTGATACAGACTTCTTCAAGAAATAATTAAAATTTCAAACAAACAATCTAACCTACCACCTAAGATAAACACACACACACACACACACACACACACACCACAAGTACAGAGCCCAAATTTAGCTGGAAGAAGGAAAAACTAAAGATCATAGAGGGAATAAAATTTAGACCAAAAAAAGAATAAATAAAATAAAGGGGTGTTTTTTATTCAATCTTTTAAAAATTGAGGTAAAAGTTACATAATATGAAACAAACTATTTTAACCATACTTAACAGTGGCACTAAGTATAATGTGTTCACATTGTTGTGCATGCATCTCACCATTATCTATCTCCTGAATTTTTCACCTTCCTAGACTGAAATTCTGTCCCAGTTAAGCATTAGCTCACCATTTCCCTTTCCCTTTTCACATCCCCAGCCCCTGACATCTATCAATATACTTTCTGACGCTATGAATTTGACTATTCTAGGGTACCTCATATACAGGAAATCAAACAGCATCTGTATGCACCTAATAAGTGTTGGAATGCATTCTTATGATTAACTTACTGTGTCTAAAGCAGACTGTGCCTTCTTTTTCCCCTCTGTGCTATAAAATAGGTCCTCATTAGTTACCTATGAAAAGATAACAAACTGACAAACTTTTAACCAGAAACACAAAGAAAAGAAAGAAGACACAAATAAATAAAATAAGAAATAAGAGATGAAAGAGGAGAAATAATAAATACCACAGAAATAAAAATAATAATAATAAGAGAATACTACTAACTGTTATGTGCCAACAAATGGACAATGTAAAAGAAATTGACAAATGTCTAGAAATGTGCAACCTGCCAAAGCTGAATCAAGAAGAAACAATTTGAACAGACCAATAACTAGTAGTAAAAGAAAAAAAAGTTTCCAGTAAACACAACTCCAAGAAAAGATGGCTTAATGGATAATTCTACTAAACATAAAAAGAAGAATAATACCTATAATTCTCAAACTATTCAAAAAATGGAACTAGTGTGAACACTCTCAAATTCACTGTACAAGGCCATTATTATCCTGTTAACAAAACCAGAAAAAAAGATACCATAGAGAAGGAATCACCAGCCAATAACTTTGATAAATATAGCTGCAAATATCCTTATTGCTGTTCATTGTTCAGTCACTAAGTCATGTCCCACTCTTTGCAACTACATAGGCTGTAGTACACCAGACTTCCCTGTCATTCACTATCTTGTTAAATTTGCTCAAACTCATGCCCATCAAGTCAGTGATGCCATCCAACCATCTCATCCTCTTTCAACACCTTCTCCTCCTGCTCTTAATCTTCCCCAACATCAGGGTCTTTTCCAATGAGCCCGCTGTTAACATCAAGTGGCCAAAGATTTGGAGCTTCAGCATCAGTGCTTACAATGAATTTTCAGGGGTGATTTCCTTTAGAATTGACTGGTTTGATCCCCTTTCAGTCTAAGAACGCTGAAGAGTCTTCTCCAGCATGACAACACAAATGTATCAATTCTTTGGCACTCAGCTTTCTTTATGGTCCAAAATGAAATCCATACATGATTACTACAAAAAAGCATAACTTTGAATATACAGACATTTAAGAGCAAAGTGATGGCTCTGCATTTTAATATGCAGATGATAACACTATAATGGCATAAAACAAAGAGGAAATAAAGAGCCATTGATGAAGGTGAAAAAGCTGCCTTAAAACTCAACATTCAAAAAACAAAGATCATGGAAACTGGACCCATTCAGTTCAGTTTAGTTCAGTCGATCAGTCATGTCCAACTCTTGTGACCCCATGGACTGCATGCAGTGCACCAGGCCTCCCTGTTCATCCCCAACTCCCAGAGTTTACACAAACTCATGTCCAACCATGGCATCCTCTGTTGTCCCCTTCTCCTCCCACCTTCAATCTTTCCCAGCATCAGGGTCTTTTCAAATGAGTCAGTTCTTTACATCAGGTGGCCAAAGTATTGGAGTTTCAGCTACAAAATCAGTCCTTCCAATGAATATTCAACTGATTTCCTTTAAGATGGACTGGTTAGATCTCCTTACAGTCCAAGGGACTCTCAAGAGTTTTCACCAACATCACAGTTTAAAAGCATTAATTCTTTGGAACTTAGCTTTCTTTATAGTCCAACTGTCACATCCATACATGACTACTGGAAAAACTATAGCCTTAACCATATGGACCTTTGTTTGCAAAGTAACGTCTCTGCTTTTTAATGTGCTGTCTAAGTTGATCATAACTTTTCTTCCAAGGAGGAAATGTCTTTTAATTTCATAGCTCCAGTCACCATCTGCAGTTACTTTGGAGCTCCCCAAAATAAAGTCTGTCCCTGTTTCCATTGTTTACCTGCCTATTTGCCATGAAGTGATGGGACTGGATGCCATGATCTTAGTTTTCTGAATGTTGAGCTTTAACCCAACTTTTTCACTCTCCACTTGCACTTTCAACAAGAGGCTCTTTAGTTCTTTACTTTCTGTAGTAAGGATGGTGTCATCTGCATATATGAAGATATTGATATTTCTCCTGGCAATCTTGATTCCAGCTTGTGCTTCATCCAGCCCAGCCTTTCTCGTGATGTGAATATATTCTCATATTGTGTATATATTTAATATATAAGTTAAATAAGCAGAGTGACAATATACAGCCTTAATATACTCCTTTCCCAATTTGGAAGCAGTCTGTTGTTCTATGTCTAGTTCTAACTGTTGCTTCCTGACCTGCATACAGATTTCTCAAGAGGCAGGTCAGGTGGTCTGGTATTCCCATCTCTTTCAGAGTTTTCCACAGTTTGTGGTGATCCACACAGTCAAAGGCGTTGGCATAGTCAGTAAAGCAAAAAGAGATGTTTTTCCGGAACTCTCTTGCTCTCTCAATAATCCAGTGGATTCTGGCAATTTTCTCTCTGGCTCCTATGCCTTTTCTAAAACCAGCTTGAACATCTGGAAGTTCATGGATCACATACTGTTGAAGCCTGGCTTGGAGAATTTTGAGCATTACTTTGCTAGCGTGTGAGATGAGTGCAATTGTGTGGTAGTTTGAGCATTCTTTGGCATTGCCTTTATTTGGGATTGGAATGAAAACTGACTTTTTCCAGTCCTATGGCCACTGCTGAATTTTCCAAATTTGCTGGCATATTGTGTGCAACACTTTCATAGCATCATCTTTCAGGATTTGAAATAGCTCAACTGGAATTCCAAACCTCCACTAGCTTTATTCGTAGTGATACTTCCTAAGGTCCACTTGAGTTCACATTCCAGAATGTCTGGCTCTAGGTGAGTGATCATACCATCATGATTATCTGGGTCATGGTGAGCTTTTTTGTACAGTTCTTCTTTGTATTCTTGCTACCTCCTCTTAATATTTTCTGCTTCTGTAGGTTCATACAATTTCTGTTCTTTATTGAGCCCATCTTTGCATGAAATGTTCCCTTGGTATCTCTAATGTTCTTGAAGAGATCTCTAGTCTTTCTCATTCTTTGTTTTCCTCTATTTCTTTGCACTGGTCACTGAGGAAAGCTTTCTTATCTCTCCTCGCTGTGGTTTGGAACTCTGCATTTAAATGGTTATATATTTCTTTTTCTCCTTTGCTATTCACTCTCTTTTCCACAGCTATTTGTAAGGCCTCCTCAGACAGCTATTTTGCTTTTTTGCACTTCTTTTTCTTGGGGATAATCTAGATCCCTATCTCCTGCACAATGTCATGAACTGCCATTCATAGTTCATCAGGCACTCTGTCTGTCAGATCTAATCCCTTGAATCTGTTTCTCACTTCCACTGTATAATCATAAGGGATATGATTTAGGTCATACCTGAACGGTCTAGTGGTTTTCCATACTTTCTTCAATTTAAGTCTGAATTTTGCAATAAGGAGTTCATGATCTGAGCTACAGTCAGCTCCCAGTCATGTTTTTGCTGACTGAATAGAGCTTCTCATCTTTGGCTGTAAAGAATATAATCAATCTGATTTCGGTATTGACCATCTTTTGATGTCCATGTGTAGAGTTTTCTCTTGTGTTGTTGGAAGAGGGTGTTTGCTATGACCAGTGCATTTTCTTGGCAGAACTCTATTAGCCTTTGCTCTGCTTCATTCTGTACTCTGAGGGCAAATTTGCCTGTTATTCCAAATATTTCTTGACTTTCTACTTTTGCATCCCAGTCCCCTATAATGAAAAAGGCATCTTTTGGGGGTGTTAGTTCTAGAAGGTTTTGTAGGTCTTCATAGAACTGTTCAACTTCAGCTTTTTCAGCATTATTGGTTGGGACATATTCCTGGATTACCATGATATTGAATGGTTTGCTTTGGAAACAACTGACCTGGACCCATTACTTCATGGCAAATAGATTGGGAAATAATGGAAACAGTGACAGATTTTATCTTGGGCTCCATAATCACTGCAGATGGTCACTTGAGCCATGGAATTAAAAGATACTTGCCCTATAGAGGAAAAGCTATAACAAAACTAGACAGCATATCAAAAAGCAGAGACATTACTTTACCAACAAAGGTCCATCTAGTCAAAGGTATGTGTTTTTTTGTTTGTTTTTTTGTTTGTTTTCCAGTAGTCTTGTATGAATGTGAGATTTGGACCATAAAGAAGTTTGAATGCTGAAGAATTGATGCTTTTGAACTGTGATGTCAGAGAAGACTCTTGAGAGTACTATGGGCTACAAGGAGATCAAGCCAGTCAATCCTAAAGGAAATCAGTCCTGAATATTCATTAGAAGGACTGATTCTGAGGCTGGAGCTTCAATACTTTGGCCACCTGATGCGAGAAGCTGACACTAGAAAAGACCATGATGCTGGGGAAGATTGAAAGCAGGAGGAGAACAGGACAACAGAGGACAAGATAGTTGGATGGCATCACTGACACAATGAACATGAGTTTGAGTGGGCTCTGGGAAACAGAGAAGGACAGAGAACCCTGAGTTGCTGCAGTCCATGAGGTCGCAAGTGTCAGACATGCCTGAGCAACTGAAGAACAACAGCAAGGTTTGTCATGGCTTTTCTTCCAAGGAGCAAGCACCTTATCATTTTATGACTACAGTCACCTTTTACAGTTATTTGGAGACCAAAAAATTAAAATCTGCCACTCTTTCCACTTTCCCCCCAGTTATTTGCCATGAAGTGATGGGATCCTATGCCATTATCTTAGTTTTTAAATGCTGAGGTTAAGCCAGCTCTTTCACTCTCCTCTTTCAGCTTTTTCAAGAGGATCTTTAATTCCTCTTCATTTTCTGCCTTAGAGTGTTATAATCTGCATATCTGAGGTTGCTTATATTTCTGTCCACAGTGTTGACTGCAACATGTGATTCATCCAGCTTGGCATTTTGCATGATGTACTCTGCATAGAACTTAAACAAGGTGACAATATACAGTCCTGACATAATCCTTTCTCAATTTTGAACCAGCCCATTTCCGCATGTCCAGTTCTAACTGTTACTTCTTGACCTGCATACAGAATACTCAGGAGGCAGGTAAGATGGTCTGATATTCCCTTCTCTATAAATATTTTTCAGTTGTTTGTGGTCCACACAGTCAAAGGGTTTAGCACAGTTGATGAAACAGAAGTAGGTGTTTTTCTGAAATTCTCTTGCTTTTCTATGATTCAATGGATGTTGGCAGTTTTGTATCTGATTCCTCTGCCTTTTCTAAATCCAGCTTGTACATCTGGAATTTCTCAGTTCACATACTGTTGAAATCTAGTTTGAATGATATTGAGCACCACTTTGTTAGCTTGTGAAGTTAGCACAATTGTACAGTAGTTTGAACATATTTTGACATTGCCTTTCTTTAGGATTGGAATGAAAACTGACATCTTCGCATCTTGTGGCCATTGCAGAATTTTCCAAATTAGCTGACATACTGATTATAGCACTTTAACAGCATCATCTTTTAGAATTTGAAGTGTCTCAGCTGGAATTCCATGACTTCCACTAGCTTTGTTCATGGTAACTCTTTCTAAAGCCAACTTGACTTCACACTCCTGAATGTCTGGCTCTAGGTGAGTGACAACAGCATCATGGTTATCTGGCCCATTCAGAGAGGTTTTTGTATAGTTCTTCTGTGTATTCTTGCTACCTCTTGTTAATCTCTTCTGCTTCTGTTATGTTTTTGCTGTTTCTGTCCTTTATTTTGCCTATCTTTGCATGAAAGTTTCCCTTGTCAACCCCAATTTTCTTTTAGATATCATATCTTTTCCATCCTATTGTTTCACTTTATTTCTTTGCATCTTCACTTAAGAAGGCTTTCTTTTCTCTCTTTTCTATTTTTCCTTGCAAATATCACTAACAAAATATAAACAAACCAATTCCAACAATATATAATAAAGATCATATTAATACAATATGACCAAGTGGAATTTATCCAAGGATGTAGGGATATTTCCATATTATAAATCAATCCATGTAATACACCACATTAACAAAATGAAGGATGAAAATCACATGATCATCTCTATAGATTCATTTTAAAAAATCAACAAAATTCAACATCTAATTGAATTTTTCCATGTAAAAACTCTCATCAAAGCTGATATAGCAAACACATCTCAGTATGATAAAGGTCTTTTATAACAAACTCACATCTAGCATCATACTCCATGATGAAATGTTCAAGAATTTCCCCTAAATCAGGAACAAGACAAGGATGCCCTTGCTCACCATACTTAACACTTTATTTGAGTCCTAGCTGTAGCAATTAGAAAATAAAATGAATCATCCAAATTGGAAAGGAAGAAATAAACTGTTCTATTTGTAGATAATATGCTTTTTATACAGAAAACTCTGAAGTGTCAACCAAAAAACTATTAGAACTGATAAATTCAATCAGTAAATTTTCAGGACCTAAGATTAAAAGTTTGAAATCCATTGCTTTTCTGTACACTATTAATGAATTATCAGAAAGAGAAAGCAAAAAACAATCCTGTTTCAAATCATGTCATAAAGAATAAAATATCTAGAAATAAACTTAACCAAGGAGGTGGAAAATCATACTCTGAAAACTATAAAACATTTATGAAAGAAGTTGGAGATACAAAGAAATTAAAAGATATCCCATGGTCATAGATTGGAAGAATTAATACTGTTAAAATATCCATTTTACCTAAGGCCATCTACAACTGAATGCAATAAGAACTAGAATACATGATCTTAAAATACATATGGAATCACTGATATCCAAAGCAATCATGAAAAAAGAATATCAAAATCTTTTGGAAGTATCAAATTCTTTGACTTGACTGTAAAAAAAAAAAAAAAAAAAACTAAAAAAATAAAACCAGTATGAATTGCAAAAAATATACACATAGGTGATTGCAAAAGAATTAGAGCCCAGAAATAAATCATCTGAGCCACCAGAGAAGCTGAACCCACATCAGTTCAGTTCAGTTCAGTCACTCAGTCGTGTCTGACCCTTTGCAACCCCATTAGTTACAGCACACCAGGCCTCCCTGTCCATCACCAATTCCCTGAGTTTACTCAAACTCAGGTCCATCGAGTCGGTGATGCCATTCAGCCATCTCATCCTCTGTCATCCCCTTCTCCTCCTGTCCCCAATCCCTCCCAGCATCAGTCTTTTCCAAAAGTGATGGGACCAGATGCCATGATCTTAGTTTTCTGAATGCTGAGCTTTAAACCAACTTTTTCACTCTCCTCTTTCACTTTCATCAAGAGGCTTTTTAGTTCCTCTTCACTTTCTGCCATAAGGGTGGTGTCATCTGCATATCTGAGGTTATTGATATTTCTCCCACATACTTACGCTCAGTTAATTTATGACAAAGGAGGTAAGAATATAGATGGAAAAAAGATAGTTCTCAGTAAGTGGTGCTGGGAAAACTGGATAGCAACATGTGAATGGATGAAATTAGAGTTTTTCTTCACTCCATATACAATATAAACTTAAATGGATTAAAGGCTTAGGTATAAGTTTGGAAATCATAATACTAAAAAAAAAAATTAGAAAGAACACTTTGACAAAAATTGCCACAATATTTTCTTGGATCTATATCTTTAGGTGAAAGAAACAAAAGCTTTGTTAATTAACAAAATTAAGATCTTTTCTTAAAAAAAATGAAATATTGTACAAAATGAAAAAGTAGAGTAATTAATACCACAAATGATATGATCTATAAGTGGTTAATGCTCAGTATATATAAATAGTTCATATAACTCAATACCAAAAACGGTAACTACCCTGTTAAAAATGGTCAGGAAACCCAAATAGACACTTTTTCAAAGAAGACATACAAATGTTCAACATATATGTGAAAGTTGCTCAGTCGTGTCCAACCACTTACAACCCCATGGACTATACAGTCCATGGAATTCTCCAGGCCAGAATACTGGAGTGGGAATCCTTTCCCTTCTCCTGGGGGTCTTCCCAACCCAGGAATCAAACCGAGCTCTCCCACATTGCAGGCAGATTCTTTACCAGTTGCGACACAAGGAAAGTTCAATAGGCACATGAAAATATGCTCAACATCACTAATCATCACATAAAGGCAAATCAAAACCACAATGAGATATCACTTCATACATATCAAAATTGCTATCGTAAAAATGTCTTCAAATAACAAATGTTGGTGAGCATGTGGAGAAAAGAGAATCCTAGTACACCAGGGGAATATAAATTGGAACAGCCACTGTGGAAAATAGTACAGAACTTCTTCCAAAAGCTAAAAAAAAGAAAAGGAAAAGAAAAACCAGCAATTCTACTTCTTATATACATCTGAGGAAAACAAAATGACTAGTTTAAAAAGATATATGAACACTGATGCCCATAGCAGAATTTTTTATGATAGCCAAAATATGAAAGCAACCCAAGTGTCCAGCAACAGATGAATAGATATGGACAAGGGTGGGTGAGATGAATGGAGAAAGTAGCTTGGAAGCATATACACTAATATATGTAAATAGATAGCCAACGGGAATTTACTGTATGAATTAGGGAACTGAAAGAGAGGATGAGATGGTTAGATGGTAACATCAACTCAGTGAACATGAGTTTGAGTAAGCTTCGGAAATTGGTGATGGACAGGGAAGCCTGGCATGCTGCAGTCCATGAGGTCACAAAGAGTTAGATACAACTGAGAGACTGAACTGATCGGGGTGGGAATGGGTGGAAAGTGGCAGTGAGATTCAAGAGGGAGGGAATATACGTACACCTATGGTTAATTCATGTTTATGTATGACAGAAATCAAGCCACTATTGTAAAGAAATCATCAATCAATTAAAATAAATAAATATTTTTTAAAATATAGTAAATTATATATATGATGTAATATTACTCACCATAAAACAATGCATGTTTGCCATTTGCAACAACATGGGTGAACATAGAGGGTATTATGCTTAGTGAAATAAGTCAGACAGAGAAAGACACATATTGTACATTTTATCTTATATGTGGAATCTAAATTAATATAAATAAAACAAAAGAATATAATAAAACAGAAATAGACTCAAAGATACACAGAAAACAACTATCATAGTGGGTGGAATGGACAGGGGAGAGGCAATATAAGTTTAAGATATTATGAAGTATAAACTACCCACATCAAACATTATCTTCAATGGTGAAAATTTGAAAGCATTTCCCCTAAAGTCAGGAACAAGACAAGGGTGCTCACTCTCACCACTACTATTCAACATAGTTTTGGAAGTTATAGCCACAGCAATCAGAGAATAATAAGAAATAAAAGGAATCCAAATTGGAAAAGGAGAAGTAAAACTCTCACTGTTTGCAGATGACATGATGCTCTACTTAGAAAATCCTAAAGACAACACCAGAAAATTACTAGAGCTAATCAATGAATATAGTAAAGTTGCAGAATATAAAATTAACATACAGAAATTCCTTGCATTCCTAACACTAACAATGAGAAAACAGAAAGAAATATTAAGGAAACAATTCAATTCGCCATTGTAATGAAAAAAAAAGAAAACAACTTAGGAATAAATCTACCTAAAGAAACAAAAGACCTATATATAGAAAACTATAAAACACTGATGAATGAAATCAAAGATGGCACAAATAGATGGAGAAATATACCATGTTCATGGATCAGAAGAATCAATATAGTGAAAATGAGTATACTACTCAAAGCAATCTATAGATTCAATACAATCCCTATCAAGCTACCAATGGTCTTTTTCAGAGAACTAGAACAAATAATTCCACAATTTGTATGGAAATACAAAAAACCTCGAATAGCCAAAGCAGTCTGGAGAAAGAAAAATGGAATGGGAGGAATCAACCTGCCTGACTTCAGGCTCTACTACAAAGCCACAGTCATCAAGGCAGTATGGTACTGGCAGAAAGACAGAAATATAGATCAATGGAGCAAAATAGAAATCCCAGAGATAAATCCATGCACCTATGGACACTTTATCTTTGACAAAGGAGGAAAGAATATACAATGGAGAAAAGACCATCTCTTTAACAAGTGGTGCTGGGAAAACTGGTGAACCACTTGTAAAAGAATGAAACTAGAACACTTTCTAACACCATACACAATGATAATCTCAAAATGGATTAAAAATATAAATGTAAGACCAGAAACTATAAAACTCCTAGAGGAAAACTTAGGAAAAACCCTCTCTGACATAAATCACAGCAGGATCCTCAATGACCCACCTCCCAGAGTAATGGAAATAAAAGCAAAAATAAACAAATGGGACCTAAGTTTACTTAAAGCTTTGGCACAACGAAGAAAACTATAAGCAAGGTGAAAAGACAGCCTTCAGAATGGGAGAAAATGATAGCAAATGAAGCAACTGACAAGGAATTAATCTCAAAAATATGAAGGAGCACATGCAGCTCAATTCCAGAAAAATAAATGACCCAATCGAAACATGGGCCAAAGAACTAAACAGACATTTCTCTAAAGAAGACATACATATGGCTAACAAACACATGAAAAGATGGTCAACTTCACTCATTATCAGAGAAACGCAAATCTAAACCACAATGAGGTACCATCTCACGCTGGTAGGAATGGCTGTCATCAAAAAGTCTACAAACAATAAATGCTGGAGAGGGTGCAGAGAAAAGGGAACCCTCTTACACTGTTGGGAATGCAAACTAGTATAGCCACTATGGAGAAC
>NW_011494930.1:1607846-1640736 GCF_000754665.1 Bison bison bison
ACAAAGGAAACCAGAATTGAAAGAGACACGTGTACCCCAATGTTCATTGCAGCACTGTTTACAATAGCCAGGACATGGAAGCAACCTAGATGTCCATCAGCAGATGAATGGATAAGAAAGCTGTGGTACATATACACAATGGAATATTACTCAGCTATTAAAAAGAATGCGTTTGAATCAGTTCTAATGAGGTGGATGAATCTGGAGCCTATTATACAGAGTGAAGTAAAGCAGAAAGAAAAACACCAATACAGTATATTAATGCATATATATGGAATTTAGAAAGATGGTAAAGATGATCCTATATGCGAGACAGCAAAAGAGGCACAGATGTAAAGAATAGACTTTTGTACTCTGTGGGAGAAGTTTAGGGTGGGATGGTTTGAGAGAATAACATTAAAACATGTATGTTACCATATGTGAAATAGATTGCCAGTCCAGGTTTGATGCATGAGACAGGGTACTCAGGGCTGGTGCACTGGGATGACCTTGAGGGATGGGATGAGGAGGGAAATGGAAGGGGTTTCAGGATGGGGAACACATGTACACCCATGGCTGATTCATGTCAATGTATGGCAAAAACCACTACAATATTGTAAAGTAATTAGCCTCCAATTGAAAATCAATAAATTAAATAAAAAATATAAAATAATAGGAACTACTGCAAATAGGAAAAGGAGTATTTCAAGGTGTATATTTTCACCCTGCTTATTTAACTTATATGCAGAGTACATAATGAGAAATGCTGGACTGGATGAAGCACAAACTGGAATCAAGATTGCTAGGTGAAATATCAATAACCTCAGATATGCAGATGACACCACCCTTATGGCAGAAAGTGAAGAAGAACTAAAGAGCCTCTTGATGAAAGTGAAAGAGGAGAGTGAAAAAGTTGGTTTAAAGCTCAACATTCAGAAAACTAAGATCATGGCATCCAGTCCCATCAGTTCATGGGAAATAGATGGGGAAACAGTGGAAACAGTGGCTGACTTTATTTGGGGGAGGCTCGAAAATCACTGCAGATGGTGATTGCAGCCATGAAATTAAAAGATGCTTACTCCTTGGAAGGAAAGTTATGACCAACCCAGACAGCATATTAAAAAGCAGAGACATTTCTTTACCAACAAAGTTCTATCTAGTCAAGGCTATGGTTTTTCCAGTGGTCTAGTATTGATGTGAGAGTTGGGCTATAAAGAAAGCTGAACACCAAAGAATTGATGCTTTTGAACTGTGGTGTTGGAGAAGACTCTTGAGAATCCCTTGAGCTGCAAGGAGATCCAACCAATCCATCCTAAGGAGATCAGTCCTGGGTGTTCACTACAAGGACTGATGTTGAAGCTGAAATTCCAATACTTTGGCCACCTGATGAGAAGAACTCATTGGAAAAGACCCTAATGCTGGGAAAGATTGAGGGCAACAGAAGAAGGGGATGACAGAAGATGAGATGGTTGAATACCATCATCAACTGAATGGACATGAGTTTGGATAAACTCTGGGAGTTGGTGATGGAAAGGGAGGCCTGGCGTGCTGCAGTGCATGGGGTCGCAAAAAGTCGGACACGACTGAGGGACTGAACTGAACTGAACTGAACTGCATATAAAATAAATAAGCAAATACAGTCAATATTTTATAATGATTTTAAATGGAGTATATATAAAGCAAATAATAATGAACAAAAAAATCCTCTTTGTGCATAAATTAATGCATGTGACTGTGCTCTAGTAAAATTTTATTTAGCAAAATGCATTGATGATGTATGCATTCTGTGACTCATATTTGGTCAAGATCTGACTGAAAAGATCAAATCATTTTTTATGCAAAAAAAAAAAATACCCTAGAGACAATTTAAATAGTGGGATTGAGTCAACATTAAATCGGATAGGACAATTTAATTCAATTGGTGCTACTCAAAAAAACTTTTTAAAATTTTTACAGAAGATACAAAGCATGTGAATTGATTTTTCAGTTCAGTCCCTCAGTTGTGTCTGACTCTTTGCGACCCTGTGGACTGCAGCACGCCAGACTTCCATGTCCATCACCAGCTCCCGGAGCTTACTCAAACTCATGTCCATCGAGTCAGTGATGCCATCCAACTGTTTCATCCTCTGTCCCCTTCTGCCTTCAGTCTTTCCTAGCATCAAGGTCTTTTCCAATGAGTCAGTTCTTCGCATCATGGAGCCAAAGTATTGGAGTTTCAACTTTGGCATCAGTCCTTCCAATGAATATTCAGGACCAATTCCTTTAGGATTGACTGGCTTGATCTCCTTGCAGGCCAAGGGACTCTCAAGAGTCTTCTCCAACACCACAGTTCAAAAGCATAATTCTTTGGCACTCAATATTCTTTATAGTCCAACTGTCACATCATACATGACTACTGGAAAAACAATAGCTTTGACTAGATAAGCCTTTGTAGGCAAAGTAATATCTCTGCTTTTTAATATGTTATCTACATTTGCCATAGCTTTTCTTCCAAGGAGCCAGTGTCTTTTAATGTCATAGCTGCAGTCACCATCTGCAGTGAGTTTGGAGCCCAAGAAAATACAGTCTGTCACGGTTTCCATTGTTTCCCCATCTATTTGCCATGAAGTGATGGGACTGGATGCCATGTGTCTTCACTTCTTGAATGTTGAATCTTAAGCCAGTTTTTTTTTTTTTTTAATTTTATTTTATTTTTAAACTTTACATAATTGTATTAGTTTTGTCAAATTTCGATATTAAGCCAGTTTTTTCAATCTACTCTTTCACTTTCATCTAGAGGCTCTTTAGTTCTTCTTTGCTTTCTGCCAAAGGGTGGTGTCATCTGTATATCTGAGGTTATTGACATTTCTCCTGGCAATCTTGATTCCAGCTTGCGCTTCATTCAGCTCGGCATTTCTCCTGATGTACTCTGCATATAAGTTAAATGAGCAGCCTAACAATATGCATCCTTGACATACTCCTTTCCCAATGTGGAACCTATCTGTCATTTCAAATTGATTCCAAATTGCTCCAAATTGATTATTGCAATAAGTTAATTTTTAAGTCCTTCTATATAAATGTAAATAGTTTCTCACATAGAAGTTATCAAATGTTTTAGAAAATACTATTAAAAATAGAGTTATTATGTAAAACAAGAAATCATTTTACCTGAAATAAAAAAGATCACTGATATGATAACAACAACAAAAAAATCACTCAAAAGTGGACTGAAAATCTTAATCTTTACAACTGAACTTCTAGAGTTCAAGATCAGTGGTGTTCTGAACACCATAAAAAATACTGACGACATTAAAAAAAAAAAAAAAACAACTAAAAGCAGAACTAGAGGAGGACAAAACAGTGTTTCAATTTATGTCAAGCAGGCATAATACAAGTAGTTAACAGAGAACACGAATAGGAGGAAAACATTCAACTGAATATTCAACAAAAAATGTTTTTCAACAAAAACATTTCTGTAACTTTTTCTTTGTTCTGATACTGCTGAAAAAATATCAGTGGCTTAGAAAAAGAACTATCCATTTTTGTCTTGCTCTGCACATGAACAAGGTAGGCTCTGTTTGGGGGTAAATGCTCAGGTCAGGACTGCTCCATGAATCTTTTATTCCCGGACCAGTAGCAACCAAGACATCCTTTTCTCGTAGTGAGTTACAGAAGGGCTAGAGTGCTAACAAAGTGATGCTTCTTAAGACGTTGCTCTGTAACTAGCATAGTGATTTCGGTCTACATCCCATTGGCCAGAAAACCCTTGAAGAGTTCAAAATCAATCGCAAAGGGAAATAGATTATGCCCATGGTGATGGCATGGAAAAATCACATGACCAAGGACACGAATTTATAATTCTATTATAGGGATAGAGTAAAAATTTGAGGCAATAGTTCCAACTACCACCTTTACAATAAGCTTAATTATTTTTTTAAAAAGTATTTGTATTCTCTTAGCATCTAATTTTTACAAGGAAGTAGATTTTATCTGTATTATTAATTACAAGACACTGTTTTCTAGAACTGACTCATACAATAGGGTAGTCACTAATTAGATGAGGCTATAAATCACTGGAATTAAGTCTAGTCTGAATTGATGTATCCTATATACACACTGAATACCAAAGACCATGTGAAAAAAGATAAAATATCTCAATGATAATTTTACATTTATAGTATATTAAAGTGATAGTGCTTTGCATAAAATTTATCATTATAACTTTATTTTTATACATATTACATTTTAAATATAATATATTATTACAATTAATCATATCTTTTTTGTCTTCTTTAATGTAAATACTAGAAAATTTTAGAATTGCCTATTAGATTTACATGTAATATCATATTTCTATCCTGAAGAATTCACTATACTTATGCCTGGTGTATAGTAGATGGAAAATGCAGATGAAAGAAACAAATAACAATGCAAAAATTACATTTTATATTGATACAGGTGAAATTCATCCCAAATATATATTACCCATTACTTGTATGATGGCATAATTTCAAAATGCAAAGAGCAAATGTTAGAAATGCAGGGAGAAAAATGAATGATTGTTATGTTTTCCATAGAAGGTTTAACAAAATTTTTTGAATACTATGAATCACTAAATAAATAAATAGACTACGTATTAGGAGGCATGTGGAAGAATTGAATAATACAAGAAATAATCTTGACTCAACAAATGTTTATAACTTAGTTATCACTTTACAGAAGATATACCATCAATTTAATAATTCCATCATTACATAAAAGATATATTACTATATTTTAATCTGTACATTGTTGGTAAAATAAATGCAGTATCAACAGAGAGGATGCATAATTTTTGTTCAGTAAATATTTTATGAAAAATAAAGAAACTGGACTTCACAATCTTTAAAATGTACATCCAGAAGTTAAGAACTAGTCATATTTCAATAACAAGCAAATTCGTAGCAAGTCTCTGCAGAATACATAATTTTTCTATTTATTAGACCAAAAAGAAAATCTCAAATTCCACATGCAAAAAAAAAATTACTTTAGAACTTTTCTCTCACAACAAAGCATTATAACTAAAAGTGATTATAAAAAGATAGCCTTTTAACCCCCTCCATAACTCAAACTATTTTGAAAATATCAAAAACTCCATGGGAAAAAAAGATATCAGAGTTGAAATTTCAAGCTATCAGTAAAAATACTGAGTACTAAAAAACTTCAAGGAAACACTGTACTACACAGTAGAAAAATTTCCAGCTATAATCAAATGAGTTCATTAAAAAGAACTAATAATTTGAAGTATGAAATAATTAAATACAACAAGGAAATACACTTAAAGGAAGGAAAACTAATGATATAGTAATTATAAAATAAGAAATCAATGAAATAGTAAAAGTTTAAATGGAACTTTAAAATTATGATTATTAAATAAAATTGGTTCTTGTAAAATGTCAGACTAGAGACTAAATTTAACAGCCCATTCAAGAAAAAATTTAGAAAGTATCAAGTAAGTTGGTTTAGGAAGTGGAAGGTGGAAAATATTCAGATATAAAAAGTGCTTTTCTTTGTTTTTGTACATCCCAAATCAATAGAGAAAGCAAGGAAGAAACTGCTTAAATTTTTTACTTCATAATACTTAATGTATGATTTTTGTCTCTGTTTTGAAAATTCTCAAACCGAAAGGGTTGCTATGCCCATAGCATTCTCAATGGTTAACTGAAGGCACCTCACTTTTTCTTCTAGTTCAGGATGATGGAGACTTGGGCAAAATTACAATATTGAGCAATCAGATTTTATTTTTCTAGGAAACTGATTCTTAAGCTGATAAACACAAAGAAGCACTGAGTTGCTTTCAGAGACTTTACAGAAAATCTCCAGGAGGTCCTATAGCTAAGGTCCCAAGGCTTTATCAAAGAGTGTCTTTGTTCATGTCTTTTAAGTTTTTAGTTACTGCAATAAGCTTCCAATGAAATCTTTTTTTTTCTTTTTCATTCAAGCAAGCCAAAGTAAATTGTCAGCAAACAAAAAAGCCTTCTGCCAGAGATCTGTGAGAGATTAAAAATATCTAATTTAAGGGTCGAATTGTTGCTTCTGATATTTCTAAACAACTCCAAATAATAGAATGATAATTCCAACTCTTAAAAGTTTACTTCAAATAGAGAATGAAATATAAGGCTTTCATGTGCTTCTCATGAAGTAATTACTTACTGCTTATAGTCATGAGGCTGACTTTCCACAAGTCATTTCACAAAATAAAATTTCAAATAAATGCACCCTCTAAATTCACAAATGTTTTACTTCTCCAGTGAATGTTACAATATTATGGGAAATTTAATGATTGCATATCAGAGGATGTATAGATTCAGAAACTTTCTCAACCCAGTCCCTTTCTTATTTTATGCTATTCTGAAATTATTATTGCAACTACTCTGCACTGAAAACATTAAATAGTCTGCTTCATTCAACTGTTTTTTCTTTGAACTTCAACCTGAACTATAGTTTAATATGACAATCAAAATGAAGTGAAACATCCAGAAGGAAGGAAAAAAAAAAAAGACCACATTCAAAGGTGATATATGACTCTCCTAATTTACATGTTTTTTTTTTTTAATGAGAAATTTTCCAAGGTTAATTTGAATGTATTTAATCAAAGAAGAGGGCTTCCCTGATGGCTCAGCTGGTAAGAGTTTCCCTGCAATGCGGGAGACTGGGTTCCATCACTGAGATGGGAAAATCCCTTGGAGAAGATACATCTTTTGACTTATTTCATTGCTACAGGTGTGCATGCTTTTCATGTGCATATTTTCCTACACACACACACTCACTCATACACAAGTAGACTGCATTTAATATGATAGTTTAGAAAGCCAGCTATAGTTAGGTAATGCAAATCTTATCAAAAGTCTAACCCATGCTGTGCAGCATTTGAAAGTTATAAATAACTTAATATAATACACAGGAATGGCTAGCAAGTTTGAAGAGATAGGGATATTGGGGTTTTTTTGTCATCAGTGGTCTTTTCACACAGCCCAATTTGTGTTCTCTCCAGGCTTTCTCTCTCTCTCTCTCTCTCTCTCTATATATATATATATATATATAGATATATATATATAATATGGAGCTATTTATCATATAGATGATAGATAGATAATATATAGATATAGATATAAAATAGATTAATGAGGAGAATATAATAACTTTGAAACTTGCTTTGTGAAAAATTTATAAACAGAAATGTCAATAAAACAGATTCACGAGACCAGGGGAATGGAGTGGTTCTCACATCAGGTAAATGGAATACTTATCTCAGTTGTTATTTTAAGGCCTCCCAAAAAGATCAGGAGTGTAAAATTGCCTCTCTGAAAAATAAAAATTTAAGATTAACTGAGGCAACAAACTGTTAAAGAAAGATAAAATGACTCCAAAAGCCTATTCTCCAATAGCCTATTCGGCTATTCTGTCTTGACTTTGCCTCAGGTTCTGCCTTCAGCACCATCTTGTCTCTCTCCCATGACTCCTTATGTTCAGATTCTGCCTCCAGGACCAATTTCCTAGCCTGCCCCCACCCCTTCTATCGTTCTTCTGTCTCTTCTATACCCAATTCCTCTGTGCTAATTCTTACAAGAAATTTCCAACTTCCCTTTCCTCTGAATTTTTCAGAAACCATCCCTTTAAAATTAAGGCTTCTGAAGATCCAGAGGCTAAACTAACAAATTATTATATTCCCTGGACTAACACTGAACTTCAAGTTATACTAAAAAATTTCACCAAATTAACCAAAGATCCTCATAAATTTGCTAAGGAATTTAATATAGTCATTAGAACGTATCAGTCAGATGTCTCTGACTTATACGAGCTGTTCCAAATGCTTGTCAATGAACACTCCTGTTGCTCTGGCCAACTACTTTAAAGCAGTTCTTACCTCAAAAATACTAATAGAAAATACTCCTCAAATAGTGAGGATTTATTTTTATTATTATTATTATTGTTGCTCAATCAATCATGTCTGACATTTTACCAGCACATGGACTGTAACCAGCCAGGCTGCTCTGTCCTTGGCATTTTCCAGACAATTTCTAGTGAATCTAAAATTGTTTCTGTCTCTGAAGTTTGCCCTTTGTTTAGGCTTTTTAAGAAATACAAATGAAATTATCCTCAGTTCCTTCACCCCTGTTCATTAATTAAGTTGAGATTTCTTGGAGGAGTATGGTGATAAATTTCTCTTTCCAGAAGGGGGAAATGATTCTATAATTTGACAGTAGTCATCAAAGTAACCAATCAGATGAATTAAATAATTCTGTGATATCTTTTGTTTAATCTCTGAGAGTACTAGAGCTGATATTAGAAACCCTGACAAATTACACTTATTGAATTAGCTATCAAATTTCTTATGCAAAAAAATATCCAAGTGACATTGACAAAATTCACAGCACACCTCACATCAAGATTCACATAGATCCCTCAGAACTCCTTAGCATAAATAGTCAATATCTCATAAGTAAATACATCCTTTGAGGCATAATAATCATAATAAAATATTACAAAGACTACCCTTTGTGCATAATAAAATATTATAAAAATTACCCCTTGTGAAAGTCTCTACCAACACTTTTATTTAACTGGTGAGGAAATCTAAGGGCAGAAAGTAGAGGTTTGTCTAGCTCATATGAGCAATAATTCTTTTTGTTGTTCAGTCTCTAAGTCATAGCCAATTCTTTGTGATCCCATAGACTGCAGCTCCTCTGTCTTCCACTATCACCCAGAGTCTGCTCAAACTCATATCCATTGAGTCCATGATGCTATCTAGCCATCTTATCCATTGCCACCCTCTTCTCCTTTTGCCTTCAATCATTCCCAGTAGCAGAGTATTCTCCAATGAGTTAGCTCTTCGCATTAAGTGGCCAAAATATTGGAGCTTCACCTTCAGCATCAGTCCTTCCAATGAATATTCAGGGTTGATTTCCTTTAGAATTGATTCTTTTGATATATTTGCTGTCCAAGGGACTGTCAAGAATCTTCTCCAGCACCAAATTTGAAAGCATCAATTCTTCAGAACTCACCCTTCTTTACGGTCCAACTCTCACATCTGTACATAGATTTGACTATACAGACCTTTGTCAGCAAAGTCATATCTCTGTTTTGTAATATGCTGTCAAGGTTTGTAATAGATTTCATTTCAAGGAGCAAGTATCTTTTAATTTCATGGCTGCAGTCACCATCTGCAGTGATTTTGGAGCCCAAGAAAATAAAATCTCTCAGTTTCCACACTTTCCCCAACTATTGGCCATGAAGTGATGGGACCAGAATCCATGATCTTAGTTTTTTATAATGCTGAGTTTCAATCCAGCTTCTTCATTCTCCTCCTTCTCACTCATCAGTAGGCTCTTTAGTTCCTCCTCACTTTCTGTCATTAGAGTGGTGTTTTGTATGAGGTATTCTGCATAGAAGTTAAATAAACAGGGTGAGATTATACAGCCTTCTTTTACACCTTTCCCAATTTTGAACCAGTCTGTTCTTCCATGTCCAGTTCTAAACTGTTGTTTCTTTACCTGTATATAGATTTCTCAAGAGGCAGGTAAGGTGGTCTGATACTCCCATCTCTTTAAGAATTTTCCAGAGTTTGTTGTGATTCACACAGTCAAAGGTTTTAGTGTATTCAATGAAGCAGAAATAGTTGTTTTTCTGGAACTCCCTTGTGTTCTCCATGATCCAACACATGTTAGCAGCTTGATCTCTGATTCCTCTGACTCTTCAAAATCCAGCTTCTACATATGGAAGTTCTGGGCTCACATAGTGCTAAAGTCTAGCTTGAAGGATTTTGAGCATAACCTTGCTAGCACATGAAATGCGTGAAGTTATACAGTAGTTTGAACATATTCTGGCATTGACTTTCTTTTTGAGTGGGATGAAAACAGGACTTTTCCAGTCCTGTGGCTACTGCTGAACTTTCCAAATTAGCTGACATACTGAGTGTACTTTAACAGAATTATCTTTTAGGATTTGAAAGAACTCAGCTGGAATTCTATCACCTCTACTATCTTTATTCATAGTAATGTTTCCTAAGTCCCACTTTGCAGGAGATCCAACCAGTCCATTTTAGAGGAGATCAGCCCTGGATGTTCTTTGGAAGGAATGATGCTGAAGCTGAAACTCCAGTACTTTGGCCACCTCATGCGAAGAGTTGACTCATTGGAAAAGACTCTGATGCTAGGAGGGATTGGGGGCAGGAGGAGAAGGGGATGACAGAGGATGAGATAGCTGGACGGCATCACCGACTCAATGGACGTGAGTTTGAGTGAACTCCAGGAGATAGTGATGGACAGAGAGGCCTGGCATGTTGTGATCCATGGGTTCACAGAGTCGGACACGACTGAGCGACTGAACTGACCTGAAGTCCCACTTGACTTCACACTTCAGAATGTCTGGCTCTAGATGAGTGACCACATCATTGTGGTTATCCAGGTCAGTAAGACTTTTTTTTTTTTTTTATAGCTCCTCTCTGTATTCTTGCCATTTCTTCTTAATATCTTCTGCTTGTATTAGGTCCTTACTGTTCTTGTCCTTTATCATGCCCATCCTTGCATGAAATTTTCCCTTGATATCTACAATTTTTTTGAAGAGGTTTCTAGTATTTCTCATTCTATTTCTTTGCATAGTTCAATTAAGAAACCCTTCTTAACTCTCCTTGCTATTATCTAGAATTCTGCATTCAATTGGTATATCTTTCCTTTTTCCCTTGTATTTCACTTTTCTTCTTTCCTCAGCTATTTTAAAAACAGCTTTGTTTTCTTGCATTCCTTTTTCTTAGGGATGGTTTTGGTCACTGCTTCCTATACAATGTTATAAACCTTCATCCATAGATCTTCAGGCACTCTGTCTACTAGACTTAATCCCTGGAATCTATTCATCACATCCAACTATATAGTCCTAAGGGATTTGATTTAAGTCAAATCTGAAGGGCCTAGAGGTTTTCCCATGGTAATTTACTTATACAGCGTATTATATAGTTTTCCAGAAGATAAACCAAGCCAGATAAAGCTCACTTTTACTTGGAAGGAAAAACATTTCCACCTGGAGAGCAATGCCTCAGAATTTTACTAAGAGTCCTTATTCAATGCAACTCTTAAAGGCTGATTATAAATTTTGCTAGAAGTTCTACTTTTTGCAATATATGGATGGTTTTCTTCTTTATTCTCCTTCTCAACTCTTCTCACAGGAAGACAGCATCAACTTGCCAAAACTTTTAGCTTTACAGGGACATAAGGTCATCAAAGAAAAACTGTGTTATAGTTTGCCCAAACCCAAGTTCAATATTTAAGGCATACAATATCAGAACAAGGTCAACATCTAAATTCAGATAAATTTCACAGTTTCTCAAGTTTTTCCAATTTGTTCTAAGTTTCTCAAATCCAAAACTAAATGCCAACATCAGGTGTTTCTCAGGCTAGTTGGTGATGGCCAGAATTGAATTCCAAGTTTCTCTTTTATGCCTAAATATCTGTATGTTTTACTAAATAACAACAATCTCCATGCAGTTTTATAGGAAGAATCATATGACATGGCTCTTAAGCCCTTAAAAAGAATTTGTTGAACCTACTTGCCTTTGGATAACCCAGTAATCAAATTCCCTGTTTTACTTTTTGTTTATGAAAAAGAAATGCAGCCCTCTGGGTTCCTACCCAACAACAAGGGACTTAATTGATTTATAGGATTTATAGCCAGCAACTTGACCCTGTAGCATGGGGAAATAGCCCCTGTTTTATTCCATTGTAGCCACTGCCCTTTTGGATAAAACCACTCATAAAATTATGAGATAACCATTAACACTCATAACATTATGAGATAACTGTTAACCATTCTAATAGAAACCCTCCTAATTTCCCAACACATTCAACATTTTTATCATCAGCATCACCTCCTATGAAGTCTATTTTTTAAAATGTTCCTCACATAACTTTTGTGTACAGTAGTAAACTTAACTCATCTATTCTCCCATCCATTACTAATGAAGTTCCTCAAGATTGCTTAATGGTGACAGACTATTTCTAGTGATGATTTTCAGGAGACACTTCTAGGTATTTATGAACTTCTCATGGTTCACTGGAAGTGTTTATTTAAAAGGTGACAACTGCAAATATTGTACTGGGTATGCTATTACAGGGCTTCTCTGGAGGCTCAGATGATAAAGAATCTGCCTGCAATGTGAGAGAACCTGGCTTAATCCCTGGGTCAGGAAGATCCCTGGGAGAAGGGAATGATTACCCACTCCCAGATTTTTGCCTGGAGAATTCCATGAACAGGGGAGGCTGGTGGGCTACAGTTCATGGGATCACAAAGAGTTGGACATGACTGAGTGACTAAAACACACACACATGCTATTACAGCTCCTTTTGATGTTGTTGAGGCAGCATCTTTAACCATGGATATTTCAGTCCAAAAGAATAAAATATTTCAGTCCAAAAGAATAAAATAAAAGGAAAACTCAGCAATGGCCACAAGACTGGAAAAGGTTATTTTTCATTCCAATCTTAAATCCCAATTCCAATTCCCTGGACTTGCATTTTAGCCAAGGGGGGGGAAAAAACTGTCAATATTTATACTGATAGTAAACATGTCTTAGGAGTAGCTCATAATTCTTAAATGCTGTGGTACCAATGTGTTTTCCTTAGTAAATAAAATTTAAAATTGCCTCTATATAATCAGTGGATATAATAGTTTTACCTGTTGCTTTAGCTATTATTAAGATTCTTGGGCATTTCAATCTTGACTCTCTGGGACTTCAGGGAAATCATCTTGTCGACATTTTCTCAAGGAATTCTGCTCTTAAAGTGATCGACAGCAGTCAGATTTTTCATGCTCCAAAAGTACATTTTTCTAATGATAATTTAGAAAAACTGGCTAGAGAAGCCAGACAATCGGCCTCTGAAAAGTAAAAACAAGATTGGAAAATCAACAATTTTTGCTTTGATGAAAAGAGAAAGCTCTGGTTTGGATAAAATAGCAGCTCAATTCTACCAGAGACTCTAAAATTCTTACTCCTAACCACTGTATGTCTACAGACAGAATGATAGTGACCATTGGTTTACTGACAAAATGGTAGCCTTTGTGTACTAATATTAATAAAGGAAAATGACATAATAGGAAAGACTAGGAATCTATTCACAAAAAAACAGAGGTACCAAGAGAATCTTTTATGCAAAGATGGGCACAATAAAGGACAGAAACAGCAAGGATCTAACAGAAGTAGGTGAGGTTAAGAAAAGGTAGCAAGAATACACAGAAGAACTATACAAAAAAAAAAAAAAAAGTCTTAATGACCCAGATAACCACCTTATGTGATCATTCACCAGAGCCCAACATTGAGAAGTGTGAAGTCAAGTGAGCCTTAGGAAGCATTGCTATGAACAAAGCTAGTGGAGGTGATGGATTTCCAACTGAACTAGTTCAAATCTTAAAGAATGATGTTGTTAAAGTGTTGCACTCAATGTGCCAGCAAATATGGAAAACTCAGCAATGGCCACAGGACTGGAAAAGGTTATTTTTCATTCCAATCCCAAAGAAAGGAAATGCTAAAAAATGTTAAAACTATCACACAATCGTGCTCACTTCACATACTAGCAAGGTAATGCTCAAAATACCTTAAACTAGGGTCAAGTAATGTGAACCAAGAAATTTCAGATACACAAGATGGATTTAGAAAAGGCAGGGGAGCCAAAGAGAAAAATGCCAACATTTGCTGAATTATAAAATAAGCAAGAGAATTTCAGGAAAAAAAAAAAAAAACCTCTACTTCATTGAGTACACTAAAGCCTTTTATTGTATAGATCATAACAAACAGTGGAAAATTCTTAAAGAGATCGTAATACCATCATCTTACCTGCATCCTGAGAAACCTGTATGCAAGTCAAGAAGCAACAATTAGAACCACACAAGAACAACAAACTGGTTCAAAATTGGGAAAGGAATACATCAAGGCTATATTTTGTCACCCTGCTTATTTAATTTCTGTGCAGAGTACATCATGCAAAATGCTGGGCTAAAAGGATCACAAGCTGGAGTCATGAGTGCTGGGTGAAATATCAATAACCTCAGATATTCAGGTGATATTCTAATGGCAGAAAGTTGAAGAAGAACTAAAGAGCTTCTTGGTGAAGGTGAAACAGAAGACTGAAAAACCTGGCTTAAAATTTTACATTAAAAAAACTAAGATCATAGCATCTGGTCCCATCACTTCATGGCAAATAGATGGGGAAAAAGTAGAAACAGAGGCAGATTTTACTTTGTTGTTTTCCAAAATCACTTTAGACAGTGACTGCAGCCACTAAATTAAAATGATTTTGCTCCTTGGAAGAAAAGCTATGGCCAACCTAGACAGTGTACTAAAAAACAGAGCTATCATTTTGCCAACAAATGTCCATATAATGAAAGCTTTGGTTTTTCCAGTAGTTATGTATGGAAGTGAGTTAAATTGTAAAGAAGGCTAAGCACCAAGGAATTGATGCTTTTCAACTGCAGTACTGGAGAAGACTCTTGAGAGTCCCTTGGATGGCAAGGAGAACAAACCAGTCAATTCTAAAGAAATCAACCATGATTATTAATTGGAAGGACTGATGCTTCCAATTTGGCCACTTGATGGGAATAGCCGACTTTTGGAAAAGATCCTGATGGGGGGAAAGATGGAGAGCAATAGGAGAAGGGGACGACAGAGGATGATTGACATTACTAACTCAATGGACTTGAGTTTGAGCAAACCCTGGGAGATGGTGAAGGACAGGGAAGCCTGGCATGCTACAGCCGATGGCATCCAAAAAGTTTTACATGACTTAGTGACTGAACAACAACAACAGTTAAGAAGCCCATGAAAAAGTACCTACCTCATTTGTCCCACTTCTCTGAAGATAACCCAGGGAAGCCTGTTCATAATACTCCCTGGCATACTAAACTGTACAATGCACAGTTCAAGTTCTGACAAATATGTTTCCTCAAACATCCTCCCTCTCATGGATGCAAATATGTTTTAATCATGGAGTTTGTTTTCATACTAGACTGAAGCCTTCCCTTGCAGACAGGGGTTGGCTTCTTCTGTGGTGAATATCTTTTTGTCAAAGATTTACCAATATCTGGGGAAATCCTGTCTAATTTCATAGTGATAAAGGAACCAATTTTCCTGACCAAATGCTTCAATAAATCTGTTCTGTTTGGCCAATTTTTTTTTTATTTTATTTTTATTTTTTTTAATTTTATTTTATTTTTAAACTTTACAATATTGTATTAGTTTTGCCAAATATCAAAATGAATCCGCCACAGGTATACATGTGTTCCCCATCCTGAACCCTCCTCCCTCCTCCCTCCCCATACCATCCCTCTGGGTCGTCCCAGTGCACCAGCCCCAAGCATCCAGTATCGTGCATCGAACCTGGACTGGTGACTCGTTTCATACATGATATTATACATGTTTCAATGCCATTCTCCCAAATTTTAATTTCAATATTTTTTACCACCTTCAGTCTTCTGGTTTAGCTGAAGACTTCTGGTTTAGTTAATGGTTTATGAACATTCAATTGGCAAAATTTGTAGATGTCTTCCAAATATCTCAGCCAAAAACAATGCTGTTGGTCCTTCTATATCTCAGATGTATCCCTTTTGGAAGTCATATTTACTTTGAATTAGCCACAGAACACTCAATGTACTGCACTCCTGCTGCCTTTGACCTACATTAATCAAAAGAAAGATATTCCACTATTCTAAGGCCTAATGGCTTCTATTTAAATAACTGTGTTTTGGTAGAGCAATCTTTTAATAGTACACTCTCTGGAGATGAAGAACTTAAGCATCACAGCTGGCTCTGACTGGACTTCAGCATCATCTAGCAACCTCAAAGTAAAGTTTTCCTGGAATTTAATCACACAACATTTGATAAAAAAGTTTTCCCAAGATATTTGGATTAGGCCTCTTGGAACTTTATTACTAAACACTTGACGATTACAAAAACTTCAGATAATTTCTAATGTCTATGGTCTTGATAACATATATCTTTAAATTAAAAAATATCTGAGAGTTCTCCTTTCTATTCTACTTGTTATTAAAATGTGACCTCAGTAAGTTTCCAATCTTTGCACTTCCCTCAGATGTGAGATACCACATCCAGGAAAGGTTTTTCCTGATATTAAGGGACAAAATATTTCTGAATATTCATTGCAAGGACTGATACTGAAGTTGAAGCTCCAATACTTTGGCCACCTGATGCAAAGAACCGACTCATTGGAAAAGACCCTGATGCTAGGAAAGATGGAAGGGAAAAGGAGAAGGAGCAGGCAGGGGATGAGATGGTTAGATAGCATCACCAACTCAATGGACATGAATTTGAGCAACCTCAGGGAGATGGTGAAGGACAGGAAAACCTGGTGTGCTGCAGTTCATGGAATCACAAAGAGTTGGACATGACTGAGTGACTGAACAACAACAACAAAGGTGCAAAAAGTCACTGAAACTGGAAAACCTCACTCTTATTCAGCAATGAAAGTGAAAGTGTTAGTCACTTAGTGTGTTAAACTCTTTGTGATCCCATGGACTGTAGCCTGCCAGCTTCCTCTGTCCTTTCAGAGAAAACTTTTAATCAAAAGAGGAAAATGTAAAAACAAACAAAAAATATAATAAACAAACATCTCAGTTAAAGAGTCAGGAACCAGAACAGGGAAGTTACATGCCTTGCAATGATACGTATGTGCTAAATCACTTCAGTAGTGTTTGACTCTTTGCAACCCTGTGAACTGTAGCCTACCAGGCTCCTCTGTCTGTGGGGATTCCCCAAGCAAGAATACTGGAGTGGGTGGTCATGCCCTCCTCTAGGGGATCTTCCAAACCCAGGGATCAAACCTGAGTCTTTTATGGCTCCTACATTGGCAGGTGGGTTCACCATTAGTGCCACCTGTGTGCCCTTCAATGATAGCAGAGCTCAATAAGAGCAATAAAGACTCCTATTCTTTCCTGACGATGAAAACCAGGGACTTCTTGTTTACTCTGGCACCCTGCCCCCATCAGCCTCCTTTTCCCCTCTATTAACGTCTTCTCCTTTAACTTACTGTAAAGAGACTTGCATGCGGCTTGTCATGGTTGCAGACCGTATATTTCAGTTCTCTGCCAATTCTGAATAAGTCTTTATCTTTACTGGAGAAATATCTGACAGTCTGTTTTAGGTCAATATTTGTCAGTCTTCTCTGTGTACTAGAAATGAAGATGAAAGAATATAATGCAAAGGGGTTTTCTGATCTCAACTGAAACTGGAAAAACCTTTATCTACATGAATTCAGTTACTTTAGAAGTGAAGTGTGTGTGGTCATTGTTTTAGTCCTTAGCACAATAATTAAGGGTCAAGGGATGGTATAACATTCAAAATTTGCTGATAGCCAACAAATTTCTAGAAATTACAATGAGACAACTAAACTAATTGACTTGAAAAGCCAAGATCATTTAGAATTGACACACAGTCCCATTTTTCACTTGATAGTCATGAAAAATCAAAACCTTGATAAAAGTCATAAAATTAACTTCATTTATCAGTCCTATAGTCCACCTGCAATCTAACTTGATTATAGGGGACACAGGCACTTTTTCAGGAGGCCACATCTATTAAATGACATGTGCCTATTATCATTTCTCACATTTCCCACAGATAAGTATGCTAAAATATATAAATATAAATATTTTGAGAGAATTAGCTTAACTCTAAGCTAACAATAATTACTAGGGACCTGAAATATTATTGTGAGGTGCCAATTAGAGTGTGAATTTGTGGGAGTTGACCCTCTGATCTTTTGACACTAATCTCTGATTACTTTTGCAGTTTCTGAAAATATCACAAAAATAGATATTTTAACATTTGCTTCATAGCTCATAAGTGATATTTGGTGTTAAGAAACAACTGTAAGTCAATGGAAACCCTCCCATATCAGCATTATCATTGACATTGCCATTCTTGATGAAATATTAAAATTATTTTAATCATCAAAATCTTGAAATCACAGATATAAAAACAACCTTTGTTATTCCTATTCAGCTCTACAGATTAGGTAGTAAAAAACAAAATGTGCACATTTCTAGAAAATAACATAAAATGGTGACTAAAATATTACTTTTGTTACAAATAAAATAATCTGGTATGGTAGATAAAATAATGCTCCTCCAAGATATTTCTCATGAATTTTCTGAATCTATAAGTATATTACATTACAAGGGAATCAGAACTTTGCAGATATAATTAAGTTCAACAACCTTGGTTGTTGTTGTTGTTGTTTTTTCCCCTCATACCATAATGGAAACATCTTGGATTATCCAGGTGGGGCCAATCTAAACCCATTAATCCCTAAAAGGGGAAAATTTTCCCAAACTTGGTATGAAAAGAGCTGAAGAAAGGGAACACTTTCTTCAGAATAGGGAACATCAGAGAGACACTATGTTGCTAGATTTGTAAACATGGAAGAAATCCATGAGCTGAAGAATGTAATTGGTCTCTAGAAGGTGGAGGAGGCAAGAATGTGGATTCTGGTCCCAGATCTCGAGAAAGAAACATCTATGCAGACACATTGATTTTTTGCCAGTGAGACCCATTTTATAGGTTGACCAACAGAAATGGAATATGATAAATTTAAGTCAAAATTTTTGTTGTAATTTGTTACAGCAAAAAAATAGAAAATTATGTTCGTTTATATTAGTATAGCATCTGATATTTGGAGTATTACTGATGAGGATAACATACTCCAAGTGAAGAGAGAAAACACAATGCTATAAGAACCCGTTTGCTTTTCGTGTAGAAACAGAAGAGCAGAGTTTATACCGTTGCCCCAGTAATAAATCCATTCTTATACTTTATGCCACAGTATGGTTCACAAAGTCCAAAACTTCAAGCCATCTCACAGAATATCATATTGGTCCATCACCTGAATGTTATCATGCTAATGTTCATAGGACCTAGAGAGCAACAAGGAGTAAGCACTATATATATATATATATATATATATATATATATATATATAATTACCTGAATGTTGCTGCTGCTAAGTCGCTTCAGTCGTGTCTGACTCTGTGCGACCCCATAGACAGCAGGCCACCAGGCTCCCCCATCCCTGGGATTCTCGAGGCAAGAACACTGGAGTGGGTTTCCATTTCCTTCTCCAATGTGTGAAAGTGAAAAGTCAAAGTGAAGTCACTCAGTCATGTCCGACTCTTAGCGACCTCATGGACTGCAGCCTACCAGGCTCCTCCGTCCATGGGATTTTCCAGGCAAGAGTACTGGAGTGGGGTGCCATTGCCTTCTCCGACCAGAATGTTAGAAGATAAGAAAGACATTTCATGAAAAAAGTTCTGTTACTTCATTAAGTTAGTGGTGCAATGAAGTATTATAATTTATATATGGTGTACACATTTTGCTTAGTAAGCCTCCCTACATCTAAGGAAGAGGATTTTGGAGGCAGGATATAAGGTATTTTCTGATGGAATCCATTTTCTTAATATTTTAAGTATCCAGCTTTTAAATACAGTTCAATATAAGAGGAAAATCTAGTACCGTTCCATGTTTCCAAGGGAAAGTATTTGTAATTATGGCTTTATGATCTTGTATATCCTACAAAGTAAAAATGGTGGCATATTGCAGAGTTAGGAAGTATCACAGAGGAGAACTGTAAAAAGGAAACCAATGACTTTTGATCAAGATCCAGCATTATTCAGTAAGACTATCTTCTACTATTGAAAATTCTCTGAAATAGTTTTGAGACTTTAGTAGACACTAAATATCTAAATAATTCAGATTAGGTTGTTGATCTAAATTAATAATTAGTTAATAATAATAATTTAGATTGAATTTAGGCACTAAATAATCATTTGGTAATCATGTGATTAGGGACCCTATCACAAATTAATATTAATTAATCTAATAGTCATAATGTCATAATGTCATAGTCATAATGTCAGGTAAGTCCTATAACACTGGATCAAAAGGTATAAAAAAGATAGGCCTTGTACAATGCTTGAATGCAGTAATAAGTTTCACGTATACAAATGTACTATCTGATAGGTATAACCCCACAAAATGGCTGTCAGAAAAACTTGTTTGATTTGCTTGCCATCAAGTACATTGTGACATTGATGAATGTCACTCAAGGATGTGGTGTATATATGTTATTGATGACTTTTGTACTTTATCTCCCACAGTCAGTGCATGGGTTAGCACCTTTAGTGTTAGAGAGTGGAACACTGCAGCTATTTTAAGGATGAAGTGATTATTACAGGTGTAAAAAATAGAAAAATTAAACATACCAAATCAATGATTAATAACAGCTTATTTTGCATATAAAAAGACTTTGAGAACTGGGAGCTTGCAAATTCAGAGACTGATATGAAGCTTAGCAGCATGAAGTTATGAGATGACTTATAAAGTGAAAATAGAAAATTATTAACTTTTATGATGATTGGTTATTACAATGGTGATTGATTGAAAGCGATTTTGTCATACCATTTTTAGAAAGATGACTTAAGGTTTTCTTTATGAGTTGCACAGGCTTTTATAAGAAACAACCTAAGGTAAGCTTTTATTATGCTCATGAAATAAGCTAGACTTAGTTTTGCAGCATAGCTTACATAGTTTGGTTTGTTCAAGGCATTCTAAAGTCCAGCCTCCATTTTATATTTAATTTTAACACAGGTTTACTAATGGGCAGTTTACAAAAATCATTTAATATTTGGAGAAGCCAAATCCTTCCAGGAACAACTCCTAAAACACTGCATACTCAACTGCCATTGTAACCACATAGTACTGCTGTTACCCTCAGTAACAAAATTGATTTTATATCTCCTGAGTGTTCCTCATGTAATTAACTTCCATGTGGTGGTGTTCTAGAGGACAGACAGGCTTTGAAATATAATTATATTATTATTTTTATTTTGTTTTTGAAGAGCAGAATTTATACTGTGATGAGCTATCAAAATATAGTAATCTCATGTTCAAATTTTGTTTCCTATATGTCATTCTCCAATAAAAGGAATCAGGATTTCTTGAAGAAAAAGCTGATTCTATGGCCCGGGTAAGGAAAATGCACAAGTCTGGAATATCTTGCAGTGCAAAATGGAAGGAAATAAAAAGCTGAAGGGAGGAAAAGAAAGAAACTGGGGTACACAGAGATTACCTGAAAGAACTCTCAATGCCCAGGGATGAAAATATTTGAACAATTAAAAAAATACGATGTTAGATTATAAGTCAGATGGTATAATAAATACTCATGATCCTGCATGATATTGATTGAATAAATAAATGGACCCTCCAAAAAAAATTTTTTTTCTTAGAGAAAAACTAGAACTATTATAAACAGTTACTTCATTCTTTCAAGGAGTGGAGCTTAATTCTCCTCATCTTGAGTATGGGTTGAATATAGTGACTTATTTTCAAGCAAGACTATAGTATAGAACTATAAATAGCTCCAAATACTGAGTTCAAACTATAGTATAGTATAGAAAATGGAAAATAAATAGCAAAGTGAAGAAACTTCTCAAACACTACCTTAAGCAAGTGATCAAGGTTACCATCATCAGCAATGAGTAATACTGACATCATTAGGTTTCATGAGAAAAACATCAGATACACAAAATTGAGAAACATTTTACAAAATACTTGACCAGTATTCTTCAAAATCGTCAAGGTTGTAAGAAACAAGTAAAGACTGAGAAACTGTTAAATGCAAGATGGTATCCTGGATTAGGTTATGAAACAGTAATAGGATTACTAGAAATATGGTAAAATCTTGGTAAACTAAGATTTACATGACAATATCTTAGTTAATGACAATGTCTTAGTTTTGGAAGATGGTTATGATTATACAGTATGTAACATTAGGGGACTCTTGTGGTAGGAAATCTGTACATTGTTCAACTTTTCTTTAAAAGTAAAAGATTTTCATATATCAACATGCATCTGCCACAGGTATACACGTGTTCCCCATCCTGAACCCTCCTCCCTCCCCATACCATCCCTCTGGGTCATCCCAGTTCAAAGCAAACAATTATTTTTAAAAAACACAGAGGACGTCTTGCAAAAATTTTGTGCTGCCAGCATAGATCTTTAATATGAAAGATACAAAGATAAGGAATATAGTTTGAAAGAAAAAGTAAAGTTCCCAGACATCCAAAGAAGCAGATCAATGGCGAGACATATTAATAATGTTCAAGTACTAGAAAGATGATTTACAAAATTTTGCTATTGGAGTCTGTGACAACTTTAATCCAAAACAAACTTTTATTTTTAGATTACAAGAAGTAGGGCCTACAGTATTCCCTATTGAATATTTCTGTGATGTCAAATTACATTATCACATGCAGTCCAAAAAATAAAACATATACCATTAAACAAGCTGTAATTTTCCATCAGTGAGGGATTAATAAGAACATGTAAAGTCAACAGAGTTGGGTTTAGTATATGCTATAGCAAACAAGACCTCATAATATAGGGCACTCTGGATCATCTTGGTGGCAGTTTAGTGGCTAAGTCATGTCTGATTCTTGAGATCCCATGGACTATGACCTGCCAAGCACCTCTGTTCAGGGGATTTTCCAGGCAAGAATACTGGAGTAGGTTGCCATTTCCTTCTCAAGAGAATCTTCCCAATCCAGGAATCGAACCTGGGTCTCCTGCATTGCAGGCAAATTCTTTGCCGGCTGAGCTATAGGGAAGTCCTTTTTAATAAAGTTTGAAGGACAGAATTTGGTTATGAAATGCTTTTGTCAGAGACTTTAAGAATGTATAAACTAGAGAGTTAGAAGAGTTAGTGATCTAGTCTTTAGAGCACATGAGGCCATGGGGAGTCACTGTAACATTTTATTGGGGCATATGTATCTAATGAACTAGAAAGAATTTAAACTAGGTCTGTGATGAACATCATCGCTTGGTATGAAACAGTTCATCTGCCTTGTAAATTATAATGCAATCCATTATGAAAAGTTCTGGTTTCTGTTACATGTCTTAATTCACCCCGACTGTTTAGTTGACAGAAGGACTATTTTTCACTTTATCAAAGCCAACGAACACAGCAGAAGATTAAACAATGAAGCAAATGCAATTTTAAATGCTTTGAAATAAACCTGTTATGTATGCCAGGTGCTGCTTTATCCAGTATTAATGTGGTTTTTAATCCAGGAAAGTCCTTGTGATTGTATGTTGTCATGATTTAGAATAGAATTAGCCTGGAGCTATGTTTATGACAATAAAAGTCTATTTTGCTATAGTGCTTACCTATTCCACAAATACAAAATTGCTTTTTTTTAAAGAACCCTAGGAACTCTAAATATTTTTCCTCTAATAACCTGTATTATTTTCAAATATAGCTAAATAATCTTTAATCTATAGCAATCCTTTATTTGCTTTACAATTTAATTTTTATGTCACCTTGTGTCTTTTGACTAGAGCATTCACATTAGCAACCTTTGTTTATATGTTTAACATATTAAGGTTAACAAGTTTTACTCTGCATGTTTATGATTCCAAGCAGAAGGACAGGATGTTTTATGCTTATTCTGAAGCAATGATTGACATCTACTTAATTCTCAGTAAACACTGTTAATCAGGTGATTGTAGGATGAGTGAATGGAAGGGGTCAGGTGGAGAGAAATTTAAGGTGTACTCTCAGATGGTAAAGCATAGGGACCAGAAGATAGAAATAATAAATTAATATTCTTAATGCTAACACTGTTATGTTCTTACCTGCTTTATGACTTAAAAAAATTGGTAAGTGAACACTGAAATAATTAGTTGTAAGTCAAATATACCATATAGACTATACTGAGTTATGAAAAAAAGACAAAAATGCCTTATTGTATTCAATTTATTTTTCTTTGCACTAAGGAGAAAATGATGCTCCCTCATGGCTCAGTGGTAAAGAATCTGCCAGCAATGTAGAAGAGATGTGGGTTTGATCTCCAGATCAGGAAAACCTCCAGAGGAGGAAATGGCAAACCACTCCATTATTCTTGCCTGAAAAGTCCCAAGAACAGAGGCGTGTTATAGGCTACAGTCCATGAGGCAGCAAAGAGCTAATGCCGGAGACACAACTGAACAATTAAGCACAAGGTGAAAATTATAATTAAGCCTTGAAACTATTGCTGAAAATGTATGTGAATAAATATTTGAATAATTAATTCTTTTTTTCTATGGATTTTTTTATACCTGTAGGAAAAATTAATCTATGGTTCAGAGTAGAAATAACAATTAAGAAGGCAAAGTTTTCAATGAGTTTTTGATTCCCTGAAATCCAGAAAACTTTTTATGTACAGAGTTTCCTGTTTTAATACTTTGCTTTTCCCATATAAATTGATTCTCTGGGGAAGAAGTCATAATTGAGTAATATGCCCTTTTCTCAATCTTAGAATAGTTATTCTATATCAGTATTTGAATAACTATTAGCACACAAGCAAATATTATCCTTAAATTGTATTAGAACAGAGAAATCAAATTCTGGGGCTTCCCAGGACGCGCCAGTGATAAAGAACCTGCCTGCTAATGCAGGAGACATAAGAGACTTGGGTTCTATTCCTGGGCTGGGGAGAGGCCCTAGAGAAGGAAATGGCAACCCACTCTAGTAATTTAAATTTTCCACTATCTTTTTGAAATCAGAAAAATCCTGAAAATTTTCACATTTACCTTACAGATCATCGTAATGTTCTCGTCAACAGTGTCAACATGGTTATAACACATCCTAGAAACTTAACTTTGTTTCATCTGAAGCATAACCTATTTTGTACTCACTCAGTACAGAACTCATTAAGTGAAACTCTTGAACATTGGAATGTTTTAACCTCCTGATTGTTTTCTCAAGTTCAACCCACATCCATATATATTTAATATATATGATTTTGGAACCCCAAAAAATAAAGTCGGCCACTGTTTCCACTGTTTCCCCACATTAAAAATAAATCAAGAAGTATTAATACAGGAAAAAGAAAGATTTTTAAAATTTATCTTTATATACTGCTAGGTCACTTCAGTCGTGTCTGACTCTGTGCGACCCCATAGACGGCAGCCCACCAGGCTCCCCCATCCCTGGGATTCTCCAAGCAAGAACACTGGAGTGGGTTGCCATTTCCTCCTCCAATGCATGAAAGTGAAAAGTGAAAGTGAAGTCGCTCAGTCATGTCCGACTCTTAGCGACCCCATGGACTACAGCCTCCCAGGCTCCTCCATCCATGGGATTTTCCAGGCAAGAGTACTGGAGTGGGGTGTCATCATCTTCTCCGATCTTTATATACTATATTATATTAATTAGATAGCATTATTACAAATTATTGTCTAACTATTCATATTACATAATAGACATATTTCTGTTAATACATTTTTAAAATGTGGAACCAATTTGTATGGTTTAAATCAATACCAGTTCAGAGAATAGTTACCAATTATTCAGTATATACAATGAAAGTGGCCCTGTACTTGCTATTTATATATATATATATATATATATATCTGTGTGTGCATATATATGTATATGTGTGTATATATAACACACACAAATATATGTATATACCTGTATATATATATATATGTATATATAATATAAATATGAATGTGTATAATTTATATATGTATCTATGTATGTATATATGTATATATGTGTGTGTGTACATATATATATATATTTTTTTTGAAGGTTTAAATATATTTTTTCCTGCAATATGTCTATGCAAGAACATATAGTCCTTTCCTGACATTTAAAAAAAATCAATATGTGTTCTGTATTCTCATACTATGTTTCTTTGCAAACAGACACAGAGGTAGAAGCAAATGTTTTGTTTTGAGGAATAAAATTTAGTTTTTATAAAGATAAACATCCTATGATAATTGAAATGCTTAGATTCCCTTGACATAGATGAAATTCTATGTGTAACTCTTCACTTCATTAAACCACTGCCAGATTTGGGTAAAGAATTGGAAATGATATACTTTGGGAAAGATTTTAAGCAGGCACAATTTAATGTTATAAGTTGGACTTATTCCAAGGTGCTGAAATATTTATGTGTTGTTTCTGCTGTCAAGTAACTTGCTACATGTGAATGTTATTTGGACATATAATCATTGACTGTTAGGTTGCTAAGTTATTGTACAAGTAAAGAAAGTTGAAATCTTTACTTTATAGTCAGTTGAATTTGATGCACTTTGACTTTCAGATAATATTCTTACTGTGCTTCAAGAAGAATAATCTTAAACTGAGCCTCCAGGTATCCACATAGATAAGATGCCCAAAAGGAACAGAGATGCCTGAGATGTTATTTGCAGAGGATACTTTAGTTGCAGGGAGACTCAAAAGAGCCAATTGATATCATCCAGTTTAAAAACAGACAATGAGAAAGGAAAGGAGAGAAGTATTGTGGAAAAAGAGTAAAAGAAAGAGGCAAAGAATATAGGAGAAGGAATTATACATTCATAACATCCTTATAGGCTTCCCTGTTGGCCCAGCTGGTAAATAATACACCTGCAATGCAAGAGACCTGGGTTTGATCTCCGGGTTGGGAAGATCCCCTGGAGAAGGGAAAGGCTACCCATCTCCAGTATGGAGAATTCCATGGACTATATAGTCTGTGGGGTAGCAAAGCATCGGACATGACTGAGTGACTTTCACTTCATTTCAACATCCTTATTACTTTACTAGACTTAAGAGATGAATTCAGTACAAAGTTATAAAATAACAGTGCGAGTTGCAAGCAAGATCATTCCAATTATAATCATGATTATTATGATAAATTACTTACAGGACAATGAGAAATGCTTGAATTTTAAAAGATATGTAGCAATATTATAAGAACATCTATGTTGTCATTTACTCTTCTCAGACAAAAGTAGAATATACCGCAAAAGTTAAATCTCTCCACCTTAACTTCTTTCCAGAGAATATTTAATAATCTAAATTTTAAAGTTAAGATTCTTTTTTTTTATTTTTAGAGATAAAATAAGTCATATTTTTTAGCTGTCTCCTTGAAGAAAATAATTCATTGCATTTCCTTTAGTTTTTTATTTTATTATTATTATTATTATTTTAATAATGAATATTAGTGACAAGTCCACAACCTAAAGTATGCATGGACCAAAATTTCTGCTTGAATTCAGTCATATTATCAGATGAGATATTGAGCAAAATTTTTAAAATGTGTATATAATTTAACCTATGTGTCTAGGATAGTATATCACGATGGAGGACTATATATCAAGAAATGAATTAGCCAATTAATTAACAAAAGAATAAAACTCAGTTTCTATTTAACAGCATTAAATGAATCACTATATAATATACCATGTATATATTTAGATGTTCTAAGTATTAGTTCCCTCATGTAAAAAGTTATTTTTTATTTTATTTTTTATATATGTGAGTTCATTTTTGCTAAGTTTTTTATTCTCTTTTATCTAGATCAAGTTTCAATGTGTTTTTCTTTTTATTATAAAGTTTCCATGGTCAACATAACAACATAAAAGCTTTGTCTTAATTGCCTAAAATAGGTTTGAAATTACTGACCTCAATTTCACACATTTTATCTTTAAAAATTAACAGAGAGTCTTTTTATGAGATTAATCACATTATCTCCATCATGAATATTTTGAAGTAGAGCCTCTCAGGTTTTTAACTCTCAATAATAAATGAAACTACATTAACAATTGTTTTAAGATACATGAAAGTACCTTTCACATGCTCATGTTAATAGCACAGTCCAAAAGAAAATGTTCTCTATTTCCTAAAATCTCTTTCTGGCTCATGTTTTCTTTCTTTCTTTCTTTTTATTTTTAATGTAAAGATATAGTTGATATGCATTATTATATTAATTCCAGGTATATTACTTAATAATTTGACATTTGCATACATTTTGAAATGATCACATGTCTAAAAACCATCTGTCTACATTAAAAGCTGTTAAAATATTATTGATCACTTTCAAATTATTATTTATGGTTTTCTTGGGATAAACACCCAGAAATGAAATGGCTGGATCATATGGCAGTTCCTTTTTTAATTTTTTTGCAAAAACTGCACAATGTTTTCATAGTGGTTGCACCAACTGACATCCCACAAACAGTGCATGATGGTTCCCTTTTGTTTACATTCCAGTCAATAAGTTTTATAGCTTAGCTTTTTGATGATAGGCATTTTGATGGGTATGAGGTGGTAGCATTTCATTGTCATTTTGATTTGCATTTCCTTGATGATTAGTGATGCTCAGTGTTTCTTCACGTGTTTATTGATTATCTCTGTGTTTTCATTGGAAGAAAAAAGCTCTGTTTTGGTCTGATGGCCAATTTTTAATCAAATCGTTGGTCTTTTGATGTCAAGATGTATCCTTTCTTTGAATATTTTAGATATTAACCCCTTACTGGATACATTGTTTTCAAAGATCTGCCTTTCAGTAGGCTGCCGTTCTTTTGGATTGATAGTTTATTTGGCTGTGCAAGCTAAAAGATTTTTAGTTTAATGTGGTCCATTTGTTTATTTTTGCTTTGTTTCCCTTACCTGATGAGACATATACCCCCTCATCCCAAATAATACTAAGACCAGTGGTAAAATCACACTATAAACAAACATAGATGGTATTGCACAAATACAGACTTATAGATCAAAGAAACATAATTTAAATTATAAAACTGCTATATATAAAACAGATAAGCATCAAGGGTTTACTGTTATAGCACGGTATATTATACACAGTGTCTTGTATTAACTTATAATGAAATATAATCTGTGAAAAAAGGCTAAATAAAAAGTGTACTTTCTAAGTTTTCTTCTAAATGTTTTATAGTCTTAGGTATTACATTTAATTGTTTAATCCCTTTTGAGTTTCTTTTTGCATATGGTGTAAGAAAATATTTCAATTTGGTTCTTTTGGGTGTAGCTGTTCAATATCCATAACACCATTTATTAAGGAGGATGTGTTTTCTCCATTATATATTTTTGCCTCCTTTGTGGTAGATTAATTGATCATATAAGTGTGGGTTTATTTATAGGCTCTTTATACTATTCCTTCATTCTATGTGTCCATTTTTTGTGCCAGTATCACACAGTTTTGATTACTATAGATTAGTACTATAGTTTGAAAGCCCGGAATGTGATATCTTCAGTTTTGTTCTTCTCAAGAAATTGTCATGGCTATTTAGGGATTTGTGAGTTTCCATATAAATTTTAGAATTATTTATTCTAGTTCTAAGAAAAATTCCACTAGTATTTTGAAAGGGATTTCATTGAATCTGTATATTGCCTTGGATAGCATGACTATTTCAACAATATCAATCCTTTCAATCCATGAGCACACGTTTATTTTCCATTTGTTAGTGCAGACTTCTGTTTCTTTCATCAATGACATGATTTTCTAAGCACAGCTATCATACCTTCTTAATTATATTTATTTTTAGGTATTTTATTCTTTAAAGTACAACCATAAATTGGATTGCTTTCTCAAATTATCTTTAAGAAAGTTTGTTTTTGCTGTGAAGAAATGCAACAAAATTCTGTATACCAACTTTGTATCCATCTAGTCAAGGCTATGGAGAAGGCAAAGGAAACCCACTCCACTACTCTTGCCTGGAAAATCCCATAGGCAGAGAGGTGCCTGGTGGGCTGCAGTCCATGGGGTCACTAAGAGTCTGACACGACTGAGCGACTTCACTTTCACTTTTCACTTGCATGCATTGGAGAAGGAAATGGCAACCCACTCCAGTGTTCTTGCCTGGAGAATCCCAGGGACAGGGGAGCCTGGTGGGCTGCCGTCTATGGGGTCACACAGAGTCGGACATGACTGAAGTGACTTAGCAGCAGCAGCAACAGCAGCAGTCAAAGCTATGGTTTTTCCAGTGGTCGTGTATGGGTGTGAGAGAACTCAACAGCAGCAGTCAAGGCTATGGTTTTTCCAGCGGTCGTGTATGGATGTGAGAGAACTCCATTGAACTATAAAGAAAGCTGAGTGCCAAAGAATTGATGCTTTTGAACTGTGGTGTTGGAGAAGACTCTTGAGAGTCCCTTGGACTGCAAGGAGATCCAACCAGTCTATCCTAAAGGAGATCAGTCCTGGGTGTTCTTTTGAAGGACTGATGCTAAAGCTGAAACTCCAATACTTTGGCCACCTGATGTGAAGGGCTGACTCATTTGAAAAGACCCTGATGCTGGGTAAGATTGAGGTCAGGAGGAGAAGGGGACGACAGAGGATGAGATGGTTGGATGGCATCACTGACTAGATGCAAATGGTTTGGGTGGTCTCCAGGAGTTGGTGATGGACAGGGAGGCCTGGGGTGCTGCGGTTCATGACGTTGCAAAGAGTCAGACAGGACTGAGCAACTGAACTGAACTGAACTGAATTTTATATCCAGCAACTTCATTAAGTTCATTTATTAATTAAAAAAAATTTTGCTGAGTTTTAAATTTTTTTCTCTATATGTCATCTACAAATGGGGATAGTTTTATGTTTTTCTCTCCAATTTAGATTCCTTTTTTCTTGCCTGATTGCTCTGGCTAGAACGTTTCTACTTTGTTATATAAAACTGATAAAAGTAGCCATCCTTATTGTGTTCCTGAACTTAGAGGATATACTTTCGTTTGTTTTTTTTTTCTTTTTTTCATCATTAAGTATGATGTGGTATAGATGTGTCTAATGTGGCTTTTATTATGCTGAGATATGTTTCTTCTCTACCAAATTATTTTATTGTTTTTTTTATCAAGAATGGTTGTTGTTTTTTGTCCAAAGCTTTTCTGCATCTATTGAGATAATCACATAACATTTATTATTCAATTTGTGAAAATGGTGAATTATGTTGATTGATTTGCAAACACTGAACCATCCATATTTATATCCCTAGGATAAATTACATGTGATCATGGTGTGTGATCTTTTCAATGTGTTACTGAACTCAGTTTACTCATATGCATATTTGTTCATCAGTGAAACTGAACTGTAATTTTCTTTTTTTGTTTTATCTTTATCTAGTTTCGTTATGAGAGTGATGATAGGCTTGTAGAATGCATTTGGAAGTATTTCTTTCTCTGCAGCTATTTGAATAGTCTGAGAAGAATGAGTGTTAACTTTTCTTTTAATGTTTGGTAAAATTCACCTGTTAATTCATCTGATCCAGGACTTTAGTTTGTTGCTAGTGTTTTTTAATGCTAATTTAATTTTATTACTGGTAATTGGTGTATTCATATTCTCTAATTCCTCCTGGTTCAGTTTTAGGAGATTATATGTTTCTAGGAATTTGATTTTTCTAGGTTTTCCATCTTAGTGACATATAGTTGTTTTAAGTACTCTCTTATGATCTTTTGTATTCCTGTGGTGTAGGTTGTAACTTTTCCTTTAATTCTGATCTTATTTTCTTTGTTCTTAATGAGTTGGCTAAATTTTGCCAATTTTATTTTTCTTTCAATTAACCAGCTGTTAGTTTCATGATATTTTCAATTATGTTTTAGTTTCTATTTCTGCTCTGATTTTAATAATTTCTTTCCTACTCTGAAGTTTGGGTTTTGCTGGTTCTTTTTTTCTTTTCTACTTCCTTTGGTATAAGATTATACTATTTATTTGAGGTTCTCTTACTTCCTGAAGAAGGCTTGTGACACTAAAAACTTCCCTCTTAGAACTATCTTTCCTGTGTTCAATAAATTTTGGATCATTGTGTTTTCATTTTTATTTCTTTCTAGTTTTTTTTAAAAATTGCTTTCTACTTTATTCTATAAACAATTGATTATTTAGTAGTATATGTTTTTAGCCTCCACTTGTTTGACCTTTTTACAGTTATTTTCTTGCAGTTGATTTCTAGTCTCATAGTGTTTTAGTTAAAAAATATGCTTGATATGATTTCAATATTCTTGAATTTTTTGAAATTTATTTTGTGGCCTAGCATGTAATCTATCCTGGAGATGTTCCATATGCTCTTGAAAATAATATGCATTCTGTTGCTTTTGGATACAATGTTTTATATATATATACTTACATACACATGTGTGTGTGTGGTATGTGTGTATGTGTGTGTGGCATGTGTGTGTGTGTGTGTGTGTGCATGTATTATAGGCTTCCCTATATTGGTGCTTCAGTGGAAAAGAATCTGCCTGCAATCACGAAACACAGGAGACATGGGTTTGATCCCCAGGTCAGAAAGATCCCTTGCAAGAGGGCGTGGAAATCCACCCCAGTATTCTCACTGGGAAAATCCCATGAATAGAGGAAGTTGAGAGGCTATAGTCCATGGGGTCTCAAAAGAGTTTAACACAACTTAATGACTAACAATAACTATATATATGCATATGCATATGTTTGTGTGTGTGTATATATATATATAATGAATCCATGTAGTCTAATGTGTCATTTTATATCTGTTTTCTTATTAATTTTCTGTCTACATGATCTGACCTGTTCTGACCACTGATGTCAGAGAGTTGTCAAAGTCTCCTTCTATTATTGTGGTACTGTTAATTTCTCCATTTACATTTCTTAATATTTTCTTTATATTTATTTGCCTTTGTGTAGGGTACATATTTATTTCTGATTGATTTATTTCCTTCTTTGAATTTTCTCCTTATAACTATATAATATCTTTGTTTCTTATTACAATATTTGTTCATAGTATGTTTGTCTGATAGAACTATTGCTACCCCAACCTTCTTTTTATTCCCTTTGTATGGAATACCTTTTCCCTGTCTTTCAGTCTCTGTGTGTCTTTAGATCTGAGGTGAGCTTCTTTTTTTTTTTTTTTTTTAATTTTTCAGCACTTTATTTTTTTTTTATTTGATAAATTTAACGCCTTTTATTGCCATACCTCATTTTACTGTGCTTTGCTTTAGTGAACTTTATAGATACATGTTGTTTTTTTTTTTCCCTTGTTAATTTTCTGTTTAGTTGATCTATCCATAAGTGTGAGTGGGGTATTAAAGTCTCCCACTATTATTGTGTTATTGTT
>NW_011494930.1:1640836-1650662 GCF_000754665.1 Bison bison bison
CATTCAACCCATTTACGTTTAAGGTAATTACTGATAAGTATGATCCCGTTGCCATTTACTTTATTGTTTTGGGTTCGAGTTTATACACCATTTTTGTGTTTCCTGTCTAGAGAATATCCTTTAGTATTTGTTGGAGAGCTGGTTTGGTGGTGCAGAATTCTCTCAGCTTTTGCTTGTCTGAAAAGCTTTTAATTTCTCCTTCATACTTGAATGAGATCCTTGCTGGGTACAATAATCTGGGCTGTAGGTTATTTTCTTTCATCATTTTAAGTATGTCTTGCCATTCCCTCCTGGCTTGAAGAGTTTCTATTGAAAGATCAGCTGTTATCCTTATGGGAATTCCCTTGTGTGTTATTTGTTGTTTTTCCCTTGCTGCTTTTAATATTTGTTCTTTGTGTTTGATCTTTGTTAATTTGATTAAAATGTGTCTTGGGGTGTTTCTCCTTGGGTTTATCCTGTTTGGGACTCTCTGGGTTTCTTGGACTTGGGTGATTATTTCCTTCCCCATTTTAGGGAAGTGAGGTGAGCTTCTTATAGGCTGCTTATAGATGACTCTTGTTTTATAAACATTCAGCCACTCAGTGTCTTTTGGTTGAAACTTTTAGTTTATTTATAAAGTAATCATTTATTGGTACATACTTATTTTCAATTCATTAATTGTTTTTCAGTTGTTTTTATAGTTCTTATTCTTCACTTCCTCATTATCTCACCTTATGAGTGAGTGTCTATCTTTATTTTTATGTCTGGATTCCTTTCTCTTTGGTGTGTGTGTATCTCCTATAGATTTTTGGTTTTTGGTTGTTGTTGGTTAGTGTCTCAGTCATGTGTGAATCTTTTGTGACCCTATGGACTGAAGCTGACCACACTCCTCATTTCCCAGGCAAGTATACTGGAGTTGATTGCCATTTCCTTCTCCAGGGAATCTTCCTGACCCAGGGATTGAACATACATCTCCTGCATTGAAAGCAGTTTCTTTATAGCTGAGCAACTTGGGAAGGGTATATACACACACAAACACACACACACGTATTTCTTAAGTGATATCCTAAGTTCTAACACATTCTTGCAACCTTAAATTTTTACTTCCCACTCATTGTTGCTTTATCCTTCAGACTAGCTTTTTTTTTTTTTTTTAGTTTTTTTTTTTATTTTTATTTTATTTTTAAATTTTACATAATTGTATTAGTTTTGCCAAATATCAAAATGAATCCGCCACAGGTATACATGTGTTCCCCATCCTGAACCCTCCTCCCTCCTCCCTCCCCATACCATCCCTCTGGGTCGTCCCAGTGCACTAGCCCCAAGCATCCAGTATCGTGCATCGAACCTGGACTGGCAACTCGTTTCTTACATGATATTTTACATGTTTCAATGTCATTCTCCCAAACCTTCCCACCCTCTCCCTCTCCCACAGAGTCCATAAGACTGTTCTATACATCAGTGTCTCTTTTGCTGTCTCGTACACCGGGTTATTGTTACCATCTTTCTAAATTCCATATATATGTGTTAGTATACTGTATTTATGTTTTTCCTTCTGGCTTACTTTATAAATAGTGATATATTATATTTTTTATGTTTGCCTTTATTAATGATATCTTTTTATTTCTAATTTTCATCTTTCTAGTTGCATTCTTTTTTCCCATTGAGAGGAGTCTTTTTAACATTTCTTGTAAAGCTGTTTAGTGATTCAAAACTATTTTAGATTTTGCTTCTATTAAACCTTTAATCTCTCCTTCAAATCTTACTTGCTGCCTTGTCAGATAGAGTATGTTTCACTGCAGGTCTTTTCCTTTTATCACTCTGACTGTATCATGCCACTCCCTCTGGTCTGCAAGTTTCACTGAATAATCAGATTTTAGTCCAGTGGGTGTTCCCTGTTTTGTAAATAGTTCTTTTTCTCGTTGCTTTTAATGTTCTCTCTTATTTTCTTTATTTTTTGCTGTTTATATTATAATATGTCTTGGTGTGGATTTCTTTGGTTGATTTTGCTTGTGACTCTCTATGCTTCCTGGATGTGAATGTGCTTCCTTTTCCAGTTTGGGGAAGTTTTCAGCTATTATTTTTTTCAAATAATTAATTTGCTCATTTCTCTCTCTCCTTTCTGTCTAAGACTCCCATAATGTGGATGGTAGTACATTTGATTTACCTGGGGTGTCTTAGAGTAGCCTCATTTAAAAAAAAATTTTTTTTTTTTCTGCTCAGATTAGGTGATTTACATTATTCTGTCTTCCAATTTGCTGATTTGTTTCTCTGTATCAGCTAATCTATTGTTGATTCCTTCTAGTGTTGTTTTTGTTTCAATTATTGTATTATTTAACTTTGTTTCCTTCTTCTTTACATTTTATAACTTTTTATTAAAATTCTCATGTGTTCATCCTTTCTTCTGCTGATTGATAATCTTTATGATCATTATTTTGAAGTATTCATCAAGTAGTTTGCTTCTCTCTAAGCAAAGTTTGCTTATCTATCTCTTTTATGAGATTTCATTTTGATCTTTCATTTGGAACGTATTCCTCTGTATCCTCCTTTTTCCTGATTCTCTTTTACTGTCATGTATTAGATAAGATGGTTACATTTTCAAATCTTGGAGAAGTGACCTTATATAGAAGACATCTTATAGGACCCAGGTATGTATTCTCCTCTGGCCCACATAGCTATATACTCTACTGCTGCTACTGCTGCTAAGTCGCTTCAGCCATGTCCAACTCTGTGCGACCCCATAGACGGCAGCCCACCAGGCTCCCCTGTCCCTGGAATTTTCCAGGCAAGAACACTGGAGTGGGTTGCCATTTCCTTCTCCAATGTGTGAAAAGTGAAAGTGAAGTTGCTCAGTTGTGTCCAACTCTTCGAAACCCTTGGACTGCAGCCTACCAGGCTCCTACATCCATGGGATTTTCCAGGCAAGAGTACCGGAGTGGGGTTCCATCACCTCTGCTGCTGCTAAGTTGCTTCAGTCGTGTCCGACTCTGTGTGACCCCATAGATTGCGCCCCACCAGGCTCCCCCATCCCTGGGATTCTCCAGGCAAGAACACTGGAGTGGGTTGCCATGTCCTTCTCCAATGCATGAAAGGGAAAAGTGAAAGTGAAGTCGCTCAGTCGTGTCCGATTCTTCACCCCATGGTCTGCAGCCTACCAGGCTCCTCCGTCCATGGAATTCTCCAGGCAAGAGTATTGGAGTGGGGTGCCATTGCCTTCTCCAGCAATCACCTCTAGGGTTACCCCAATTGTAGATACCATAGACTATTCTGTCCAGTAGGCTGACTAGTGTTAATATGTTTGTAGATAGAGCTGGCCTCTGGCCTGGCTCACAGCCAAGCTCTCTCAAGTGGTTGCTGCCAGTCAGCTCTTCTGTAGGGTTATGTCTCAGAGCAGCTGGCTGAGGGTCCTGGGGGTTCTGGGGTTGGTGTCAGCCTATTGCTGATTGACTAAGCCCCAAGCACTAATGACCAGAGGGATGAGTTCAAAATGGAATTTTCCTGTGCCAGTGTCACAAGATTAACAGGAAAAAAAAAGAATTTTAAAAGAAAAGATAGTTTAAAAGACTCTCAGTAAATCAAGTATAATACCACTTACATTATGGAAGTCTCAGAAAGAGAAAAAAATAAAATAAAAAAAGAGGCAGATTAATTATTTGAAAAAAAAAAAAAGCTGAAAATTTCCCCAAACTGGAAAAGGGAGCACATGCAGGTCCAGGAAGCAAAGAAGGTCATAAACAAGATCAACCTAAAAAGGTCCACACCAAGACATATTATATAATGACAAAACTTAAACAGAGAATATTAAAAGCAGCTAGAGAAAAGCTACTAGTTATAGAAAAGGGAACACCCATTGGACTAATATCTGATTATTCAGTGAAACTTTGCAGACCAGAGGGAGTGGCATAATATAGCCAGAGTGATAAAAGAAAAATACCTGCAATGAAGCATCTATCCGACAAGGCAACGATTCAGATTTGAAGGAGAGTTTACTTTTACATAGAAGCAAAAGCTAAGTTTAGCACCAAAAAACATTTTGGATGACTACAAAATGTCTTTTGCCAGTGCCAACTCACATTAGAGTGAGCTTCCCAAATGACTACTTCCAGTGTCTATGTCCTCAGAGGAGTCCCAGTTGCCTCCTGCTCACTGCAAGACTCTTCATTATCAGCAGGTGAGCCCTAATCAGGCTCCTTTCATGTTACTTCCTCTCTTCTGGGTCATGGAATGTTCACCCATGGAATGTAGAGTCTCTGTTTCCTACTCCATCCTACTCTCTCATGTGCAAACTGTGCTGGCCTTCAGATGGTATTGGGATTCATCCTCCCAGGGCAGGAATCCCAGGCTGGGAGCCCAATGTGAGATTCAAACCCCTTTCTCCTCAGAGAGATCTACAATTGTGATCATCCTCCAGTACTTGGGTCACCTATCTAGAAATGTGAGTCAACTACATCGCATCTCTGCCCCTTTTTCTTTTGTTGTGGTTTCTTTATATTTTAAAATGCAGTAAATCCTTTCCACTGATCTTCAAGTTCTTTTCAAGTACAATTGTTCTGTAAATAGGGTAATTATGGTTTGCCTTTGAGAAGAGGTGCTCTCAGAGTTTTCATGCTCTGCCATTTTTTTTCCTGTATCACATCATCATTTCCTAAAGTACAAGCCTATTTATTTGTGCTGTTGAGGTTATGTGAATCATTGCTGCTTAGGAACACAGGATGTTAAAATAAAAAGACAGCACTTTATTGGGTATATAAACAGAATTCTGATTAAATCCTGACTCTTCCTTGTAACAGCTGCATGACCCTGAGCAAGGAACTTGACTTCTCTGATCCTTAATTTCTAAATGTGTAAATGGAGATAATAAAACCTACCCCAAAGGGTTGTTTCCAAGGTAAATAATGTGGCATAATTAAAGCATCAGACAGAAAGCAGATTTTATAGTGTACATTTCATAAATATGAGCTGACTAACTCTCTCTCTCTTATTACTATATAGGAAGCTCTCCTGAGATAAAGCAGGAGCTTTGATAGTGAAGAACAAAACAAAACAAAAATAAAACAGCACAGTGACACTTTGGGAACATATTATTATTTCATTTTATATTCAACATTGTGCATATAAAGATTTTTTGACAAGCCTTAGAAGTCAAACTAATAAAATCATACATTTAAATTCCATAAGTATATTTTGTTGCTCTAGGAAGTTTTGACATTATTTGACTCAGTACATTGGAATGAAACTACAAATTTATGTATGATAATTTTCCATGAAGCCTTTGAAATGTGACCTCTTAAGACACAGAATGCTGAAGTCTGCCTGTTGTTTGACAGAATTCATATAGAACAAAGTCTTTTGGTAGAGTAGTTACCTAGCCTAATATCCTGGATAGTATTGAACTCTATCGGAGAAGGCAATGGCACTCCACTCCAGTACTCTTGCCTGGAAAATCCCATGGACGGAGGAGCCTGGTAGGCTGCAGTCCATGGGGTCGCTAGGAGTCGGACACGACTGAGTGATTTCACTTTCACTTTTCACTTTCATGCATTGGAGAAGGAAATGGCAACCCACTCCAGTGTTTTCGCCTGGAGAATCCCAGGGACAGGGGAGCCTGGTGGGCTGCCGTCTATGGGGTTGCACAGAGTTGGACACGACTGAAGCGACTTGGCAGCAGCAGCAGCAGCATTGACCTCTATATTTACCTTTTTTTTTCATATATATATATATATTAAACTAGAGTTTCCCTGGAGACTCAGATGGTAAAGAATCTGCCTGCAATGTGGGAGGCCTGAGTTCGCTCCCCAGGTTGGGAAGATCCCCTGGAGAAAGGAACAGCTACCCACTCTGGTATTCTTCCCTGGAGAATTCCATGGACAGAGGAGCCTGGCAGGCTAGTCCATGGGGTTGCAAAATGTTGGACATGACTGAGCAACTTTCATACATATACACACATATATATAAAAAACTATGATAAAGTTTAATTGACAATTAGGCACAGTAGATTAACAATTACTAATTGTAATATGGGACAATTGTAACTATATATTATAATAAATGCTCTATGATTGTGTTCTCTTTCAGTTACTCTTAAAATACCTTATTGCACAAATTTTATGCCTTTTCCATCATAACTAAGCACTATCAAACACCATGGTTCTAACTTTTCCAATTTGAGGTGCAACAGAAAATATAGCACAAATTTCTTTTCTCTTCTTCACAATTTCATGGATAGAAGATTCATTCTTTCTGTAAATCTTATTAAGAGCAATATCAGCAAAAAAAGTTTTTTAATTATGTTCACAATTTCCACTTTTTCATTTAAAAGAAGCATTCACAGTTTCTATTTGGCATTTACAAATTGCCAGCTCTAGTCTTGCACTTTGGGGCCATAATTAAATAAAATAAGCACTTCAACACAATCTCTGCAATACTGGGATTATTGACCTGATAATCAAGATGGCTACACAGTAACTAACAGGAAGCATATGCTAGATAAAGGGATGATTCATATCCAGGTGGGATGGAGGGGTACAGTGTGAGATTATTATGCTATTCAGAACATTTTAGCATTTACTTAATTTTTGATTTCTCCATTTAATATTTCAGACCATGGTTGACAGTGGGCAACTGAGATATGTGGAAAGTGAAACTAAGGATAAAGAGGTATAATTGTATACAGTAAAGTACGGACCAGCAAAAATAAGCAAATTGTTGGTAGGAAAACTGGAAATAAACAATGGGATCTGATAAGAGAAGGACCTCTCTGTGGTCAGCTGATTCCCAAGAGGTACTGATAAGGGGGGCATCTTCACTTTTGTTCAACTTGCTCAGGCATAGGGATAAACAGAATTCAATGGACTATAGGGATGAGGAAGTCTGACTAATATCTGGCCTGGATAAAGTAGAGGGTAAGCAATGGAAATTATGAAAAATTACTTATTTATTTTAAGACATTATTAGGACTAAATAGTATTATTCCAGACTCATGCTTTGAGCTTTTAAGTCTCAATGTAAATGTATTTTGAGATAGCGCTATAAGATCACAACTAAGGTTAAATAAAGTCAAAAGGACAGGACCCTAATCTGATAAGACTGCTGTTCTTATAAGAAGAAAAGAATCCAGTGCTATCTTCCATGTATCACAGAAGAAAGACCACATGAGGACACAGCAAGAAGGTTGACCTCTGCAATCCAGAGAGTTCTCACATACACTGGAATCTTGGTCATGAACTTTCAGCCTTCAGAACTGTGAGAAAATAAATTTCTATTGTTTAAGCTACTCAATCTGTGGTATTTTTATGATAGTCATAGAGGACTAAAACAGATATAAAAATTTGAGATTTCAAAAGTTTAAAGATTTCATTTGATTTTAGAGTTTAGTATGTTGGCAAAACAGATATTACTATCATGCCTAGATCTGTCTGTTACTGATGCCCTTGATGTACCACTTTGTTACATAACCTTTGCAATTAGTGAATTGCTGAATTATTTAAACCTCATTTTTTGTTTCTTAGTCCAGGTATTAAATTATTATATCACAGCTACCTTGAAATGTTCTAATAGCAAGGTCAACCCCTGCCCTTTCTACAGTACTCTACTCAGAATATTAAGTTGGCAATCCTTAGAAAGGACAGTATTGGCACCTTTGGGATCTTACTCCATCCAGTGGAGGCTCCATACTTAATATATAAAGAGGACTGAAGGCATTTAACTTCTATCTATTTCTAAAAAACTTTATTGGAGTATATTTGCTTTACAATGTTGTGGTAGTTTCTGCTGCTGCTGCTAAGTCTCTTCAGTCATGTCCAACTCTGCGCAACCCCACAGACAGCAGCCCACCTGGCTCCCCCGTCCCTGGGATTCTCCAGACAAGAACACTGGAGTGGGTTGCCATTTCCTTCTCGAATGCATGAAAGTGAAAAGTGAAAGTGAAGTCGCTCAGTCATGTCCGACTCTAGCGACCCCATGGACTGCAGCCTACCAGGCTCCTCCATCCATAGGATTTTCCAGGCAAAAGTAGTGGAGTGGGGTGCCATTGCCTTCTCTGGTAAGTAGTTTCTACTCTACAGCAAAGTGAATCAGCTATACATAAACATATATCCCTTCTTTCTCGGATTTTCTTTAAATTTAGATCACCAGAGAGCATTGAGTTTCTTGTGATACACAGTAGGATCTGATTAGCTATCTATTTTATACATAGTATCAATTATGTATATATGTCAATTTCAGTCTCTCAATTCATCCCACCTTCCTTTTACTCCTTGGTATCCATATGTTTGTTCTCTATGTCTGTGTCTCTATTTTTTTGCTATGGGTTTAGGGATATTTTGGGGACAGATTAGAAAATTTCTTTATTCATGCTTTACTTTGGTGTCTCCATGGATTCTCCTCATTTAAATTTTAATATTTTGACTAAAGGGTAAAATGTTTTTCTAAAGTATATTAATTATCTCAATACTATTTTTACTTTCTATTTTTCTCTTGTCTTATGATTAATAGGATTTCCTTTTTTCCTTGAAGATACAAGATGTTACTGTATATAATTTTAATTGAATAATAGTAATAATGGATTATAGGAGTTTGTTTCTATTTTACTGAGGTTTTGTACTTATATTTGCTACTTTAATATTTTGTTGTTGTTTTTCAGTTGCTAAGTCATGTACAACTCTTTGCAATCCCATGAACTGCAGCACATCAGACTCCTCTGTCCCTCACTATCTTCCAGAGTTTGGTTCAATTCATGTCCATTGAATGCTATCTGACCATCTCATCCTTGGCCACCACTTTTTACTCTTGTCTTTAATATTAACTTTTGTTTATTTATTTATTAGGTTGTGCCAGGCTTTAGCTGTGGCATGCAGAATCTTAGTTGTGACATGCAAACTCTTGGCAAGGCATTTGGGATCAAGTGCCATGACCAGGGATAGAACCTGGGCCCTCTGCATTGGGAGCATGGAGTCTTAGCCACTGGGCCACCGGGAAAGTCCCTGTTACTTTAGATTAAAAATAATTTTCTGTGAAAATAAGATTGGACAACACAAAAGATCGTAAAGGGACAAAATTTGCTTTGAATAATCAGCATTTGTCTAAGATTCTTGATTCAGGATAATATATACATTGCCTCCCTTAGTGTGCATAAATCTCCCAGTTTATCCCATCTCCCTTTACTGCTTGCTATCTATATGTTTATTCTCTATGTCTGTGTCTCTAATTTTTGTTTTTTTTTATGGTGGGTTTAGGAACATTATTGGGAAAGACTGAAAAATTCCCTTATTCATGCTATAATTTGGTGTCCCTATGGATTCTGTTTTTTTTTTTTTTTAATTTGAGTATTTTTTATTTTATTTTATTTTACTTTGCAATATTGTATTGGTTTTTCCATATATCAACATGAATCCGCCACAGGTATACACGTGTTCCCTGTCCGGAACCCTCCTCCCTCCTCCATCCCCGTACCATCCCTCTGGGTCTTCCCAGTGCACCAGCCCCAAGCATCCAGTATAGTGCCTATGGATTCTCAGTATGCATTTTATTATTAAGGTTTTCTTAAGCAGGGAATAAGTCATCAGTAACTTCAATAGAAATTTATTTTGCATGAGAGAAATTGTATATCAAGACAGCATACATCTTCAGATCAGATCAGATCAGATCAGTCACTCAGTCATGTCCGACTCTTTGCAACCCCATGAATCACAGCACGCCAGGCCTCCCTGTCCATCACCAACTCCAGGAGTTCACTCAGACTCACGTCCATCGAGTCAGTGATGCCATCCAGCCATCTCATCCTCTGTCATCCCCTTCTCCTCCTGCCCCCAATCCCTCCCAGCATCAGAGTCTTTTCCAATGAATCAAC
>NW_011494930.1:1650762-1688513 GCF_000754665.1 Bison bison bison
CATCCTCTGTCATCCCCTTCTCCTCCTGCCCCCAATCCCTCCCAGCATCAGAGTCTTTTCCAATGAATCAACTCTTCGCATGAGGTGGCTAAAGTACTGGAGTTTCAGCTTTAGCATCATTCCTTCCAAAGAAATCCCAGGGCTGATCTCCTTCAGAATGGACTTGTTGGATCTCTTTGAAATTCAAGGGACACTCAGAGTCTTCTCCAACACCACAGTTCAAAAGCATCAATTCTTCGGCGCTCAGCCTTCTTCACAGTCCAACTCTCACATCCATACATGACCACAGGAAAAACCATAGCCTTGACTAGACGAACCTTTGTTGGCAAAGTAATGTCTCTGCTTTTGAATATGCTATCTAGGTTGGTCATAACTTTCCTTCCAAGGAGTAAGCGTCTTTTAATTTCATGGCTGCAGTCACCATCTGCAGTGATTTTGGAACCCAGAAAAATAAAGTCTGACACTGTTTCCACTGTTTCCCCATCTATTTCCCATGAAGTGATGGGACCGGATGCCATGATCTTCGTTTTCTGAATGTTGAGCTTTAAGCCAGCATTTTCACTCTCCACTTTTACCTTCATCAAGAGGCTTTTTAGTTCCTCTTCACTTTCTGCCATAAGGGTGGTGTCATCTGCATATCTGAGGTTATTGATACTTCTCCCGGCAATCTTGATTCCAGCTTGTGTTTCTTCCAGTCCAGCGTTTCTCACAATGTACTCTGCATATAAGTTAGATAAGCAGGGTGACAATATACAGCCTTGATGCATACATCTTACCAAGTCATAAAGATGAATAGCATAAAATAGAAAGTTTCCATCAGGGGCAATTTTAAAATAGATTTGAAATTTGTCAGCTGAGTAAAAGCTGCTTACATTTCCTTAAAAAATAGATATAGGTACATAATTCAACAGGTTTATTCTATCTTAATTGCAGTGAATTTATAGACCTTAAAAGCCCCGAATCTGTAGGAAGTTTTGTAATTATTTCTTAATTCTGTGATCCAACATTAGACCTATACGTTGGAAGGGATATGAGAGAATTTAAACAAAAAGAAAAAGTTAGATACTGTTTATTATTAGATAATATTTATTATACATTATTATAATATATGTATAATATTTATTATACATTATTTATTATATATTATATTTAGTATATATTATTTTGTCAGACTGAGTAAAATACAACCTCATATGAAATTTTATAAAAAAATAATCCCTTGGGAAAATAAAAGACAAAAATGACATTCAGAAAAGTGTTTTCACATTAGTAAAACATGCCCTAAAAATGGAATAAATAAATAAGCATTAGAAGCATTTACTAGATTTATATGTGTGTATGTGTGTGTGTGCACAAGCTCAGTCGTGTCTGATTCTTTTCCACCTCATGAACTATAGCCTGCCAGGCTCCTCTGTCCACTAAATTTTCCAAGCAAGAATATTGGAGTGGGTAGTCATTTCTTCTCCAGAGGATCTTCCCAACCAGGGTCAAAACCACATTTCTTGCATTTCCTGCCTTGGCAGGCAGGTTATTTATCAACTGAGCAACCAGGGAAGCCCATCTGTGAGTTCAGTCTCTCAGTTGTGTCTGACTCTTTCTGATCCCATGGACTGCAGCACACCAGGTTTCCCAGTCTATCACCAGCTCCCTAAGCTGACTCTTAAACTGTCCGTTGAGTCGGTGAAGCCATCCAAACATCACATCTTCTATCATCCCCTTCTCCTCCTGCCTCCATCTTTCCCAGTATCAGGGACTTTCCCAATAAGTCAGCTTTTCTCATTAGGTGACCAAACCATTGGAGCTTCAGCTTCAGCATCAGTCCTTCCAATGAATATTCAGGATTGATTTCCTTGAGGATTCACTGGTTTGATCTCCTTGCACTCCAAGTGATTCTCAAGAGTCTTCTGCAACACCACAGTTCAAAATATCAATTCCTTGATGCTCAGCCTTCTTTATGGTCCAATTCTCACATCCATACATGCCTACTGGAAAAAACTATAGCTTTGACTATACAGACCATTGTTGCCAAAGTAATGTCTCTGCTTTTTAATATGCTGTCTAAGTTAGTCATGGCTTTTCTTCCAAGGAGCAAGTGTCTTTTAATTTTATGGCTGAAGTTACCATCTGCAGTGATTTGGGAGCCCAAGAAAATAAAGACTGTCATTGTTTCCATTGTTTCCCTATCTACTTGCCATGAAGAGAATGGGAATGGATGCCATGATCTTAGTTTTTTGAATGTTGAGTTTTAAATCTTTTTTACTCCCCTCTTTCACTTTCATCAAGAGCCTCTTAGTTCCTCTTCACTTTCTGCCATAAGAGTGGTACCATCTGCAAATATGAGGTTATTGATATTTCTCCCAACAATCTTGATTCCAGCTTGTGCTTCATCCAGTTTGGCATTTTGCATGATGTACTCTACATAGAAGTTAAATAAACAGGGTGACAATATACAACTTTGACATGCTCCTCCCCAATTTGGAACCAATCCATTGTTCTATGTCTGGTTCTAACTGTGGCTTCTTAACCTGCATACAGATTTCTTAGGAGGCAGGTAAGGTTATCTGGTATTCCCATCTCTTGAAGAATTTTCTACAATTTTTTTTTTTGTGATCCACACAGTCAAAAGCTTCAGCATAGTCAATTAAGCAGAAGTAGATGTTTTTCTGGAACTCTCTTGATTTTTTGTATGATCCAACAGATGTTGGCAATGTGACCTCTGGTTCTCGGCCTTTTCTAAGTCCAGCTTGAACATCTGGAAGTTGACAGTTCGTATATTGTTGAAGCCTGGCTTCGAGAATTTTGAGCATTAATTTGCTAGTGTGTGAGTGAATGCAATTGTGTGGTAGTTTGAACATTCCTTGGCATTGCCTTTCTTTGAGATTGGAATAAAAACTGATTTTTCCAGTCCTGTGGCCACTGCTGAGTTTTCCAAATTTGCTGGTATATTGAATGAAGTACTTTCACAGCATCGTCTTTTGGGATTTGAAGTAGCTCAACTAGAATTCTATCACCTCCACTAGCTTTGTTGGTAGTGATGCTTCCTAAGGCCCACTTGACTTCACATTCCAGGATATCTGGCTCTAGGTGAGTGATCACACCATCGTGATTATCTGGGTCATGAAGATCTTTTTTGTATAGTTCTTCTGTGTATTCTTACCACCTCTTCTTAATATCTTCTGCTTCTGTTGGGTCCATACCATTTCTGTACTTTGTTGTGCCCATCTTTGCAAGAAATATTCCTTTTGTATCTCTAATTTTCTTGAAGAGATCTCTAATCTTTTCTATTCTATTGTTTTCCTTATTTCTTTGCATTGGTCACTGAAGAAGATTTTCTAATCTTTTTTATTGAATGAGTTGAATGAGCAAAGAATAGCCTATGCCAATTATGGCAAGGCAGAAAATGTTAGAATACATGTAGAAGTGGCAGGAAAATCAGAAAAGCAATTCTATGTCCAAAACTGTATACAAATTAACAAATCATATAAAATAAACATACTTAATTTTTACAATAGTAGTAAAAACATGGTTTAGTTTTAATCTAAACTTTTATTGTTGGCTTTCCGTATTCTGTGATTATTGATTCATACACAACAAAGTATAAAAGATAAAATAGCACTGAAGAGAAATAGAACTGAGAGGATAAAAATACACATAGATACACATGAAGAAGGTAGAAATATTTCAGAGTCAATAATGAAACATATGTACATCTAATATATGCCAGTTCCCTCCTTCAAAAAGATTAAAGTTCATTGGGATTGAGAATAAAAAGAATCATCAGAAATTGTGAAAAGTAACTATCCTAAGTTCAATTTGAAATTCATGACACATAAACAGATGTGACCCAAGATCTCAGTTTTATTAAATGACTTTAAGCTTCCAAGCTGAAATAAATTGCACACTAAAAATGTATATTGTCTTACATGACATTATAACTAAATATACACAAATTTAGCATATAATGAGATATACTAAAAAAAAATATATATATATAGTTATAATATCTTACATGGCAGAGATTAATTATAAAATTTCAAAAAATTTTAGATAAGTTTATTAGTTTTCAACTATATTTGAGAAGTGTAGAGAATATGGCATTTGTTGAAAGTCTGGCAAATTCTGAACTGCACTTTAAGTAGATGGATTATCAACATTTATAATAAAAATATTATTAAAAATGAACATATTTTAAATTTAGAATAACAGTTGCAGTAAATCACTTTTTCACTATAGTTATAGCTTGGGGGAATCCCTGCTGTACACACACACACACACACTCTCACACACTTATTCATTATAGTTAACCCCTGTACTTTAAATAACCTAGGAAAGTGAGAAGGAATCTTATCTCTTCACTAGAAAATAATCATAGAAACTTGAGTCATGCCAAGGAAAAAAGCCAATACATAACAGTCCATCAAAGTGATGGATGGATTCTATACCTAAAGAACACTGATTCAGCAACAGCATGGGAGTCTTAGAATATAGACTATTGAGTTTTATATTTGTCCATTTCTCACTTTATATATTAAAAAATCAATGGCATTCATAGCTTTAAATAAAGACATAACTAAATAATATACAATATACCCTTAAGCAGCATGCTGATGACGTAAAGAGAGCAGATACTTGCCAATATGATAAGACAAATTCAAGTTTTAAATTTGTATCAGCCTAAAACAAATGACATAATCTTTCCTTCCAGTTTTACTGAAATATAATTGACATACAGCACTATATAATTTTAAGGTGTACATCATGATTTGACTTTTATACAAAATAAAATTATTACAACAATAAGTTTAGTAAACATTCATTATCTCATATAGACATGAAATTAAAGGAATAAAAAAGAACGTGATGAGAACTCTTGGGATTTACCCTCTTAATTTTCATATATAATATAGACCAGTATTAGTTATATTTAGCATGTTGTATATTAGGTTTATAGTAATACTTATAACTGGAAGTTTGAAATATTTGACAACCTATATCAAACCCCACCTCCTTTCACTCCCAGTCTGTTAATATGGTGTATCCATATTTGTCCACATTTGTGGGCATTACTTGCATTTTTGAATACATCCCACTTGATCATGGTATGTGTTCTTTTTAATGTTTTGAATTCAATTTGCTTATATTTTGTTGAGGATTTTTGCATCGTTGCTCAAAAGTGATATTGGCCTGTAATTTGCTTTTTTGCGTGGCATATTTTTCCAGTTATAGTAAGAGGGTCATGATGATTGTGTAACATAAGTTTAGAAGCATTCCATACTTTGTAGTTATTTGGAATAGTTTGAGAAACGTGGATGTTAATTCTTCTTTAATGTTTGATAGAGTTCACCTGTTAAGTCACCTGGTTCTGCATTCTTGTTAGTTGCAATTTTTATTTTCAATTACTGATTAAGTATTGTTACTGATAATTGATCTGTTCATATTTACTATTCTTCCTGTTTCAGTCTGATATTATATATTTCTAAGCATTTGTCCAGTTCTGCTAGATTTGTCCATTTTATTGGTTTATAATTGTTTTAGGCAAGCTTTTATTTCCTTTTTTTATTTCTATGGTGTCAATTGTAAATTTTTTCACATCTTATTTTATTTATTTGGAACATTTTTTCCTCTCTCTTTTGATTAGTATTTCCAAAGATTTATCAACTTTTATTATCTCTAAAGAAAAAAAAATACAGCTCTTAGTCTCATTAATTTTTCTATATTTTTTGGTTTCTATTTCATTTATTTCTGCTATGATCTTTGTTATTTACTTCCTTCTGCTAAGATTGGATTTTGTTTGCTCTTCTTTTTTCTAAATTCTTTAGGTGTAAAGTTGGATGCTTATTTGAGATTTTTCTTGATGCCTGAGATAGGCTTGTGTTGCTTAATCTTCCCTCTTAGAATTACTTTACAGTAATTACTATACAGTAACCCATACTTTTTGGGTTACTGTATATTTGACTTTTTAGTGACCTATTTGTTTTTAGTACTGTATTTTTAGCCTTCATGTATTTAAATTTTTGCAATTATTTTCTTGTAGCTGATTTCTAGTCTCATACTATCATAGTTCATAATGATTCTTTATATGCTTTCTATAATGTTAAATTTACTGAGACTTGCTTTGTGGCCCAGCTTGTTTATCTATTCTGGAGAATATTTCATGTACACTTGAAAAGAAAGTGTATTCTTCTGCTTTTGGTTAAACTATTCTGTATGAATCTATTGAAAGTAAAAGTGTTTCTCACTCAGTCATGTCTGACGCTTTGTGACCCCGTGGACTGTAGCCCACCATGCTCCTCTGTCCATGAAATTCTCTAGGCAAGAACACTAGAGTGGATAGCCATTCTTTTCTCCAGGGGACTTTCCCCACGCAGGGATCAAAGTGTCCTGCAATAGGCCCATCCTATCTAAATTGCTGTTGAAAGCTTGTCTTCTCTTATGGATTTTCTATCTGCATAATCTGTACAATGATGTAAGTGGGGGTGTAGTATTAGTTTTTATATGTAATGTAAGTTGTGGTTTAGAACAGTACATTTTATTATAGTTCTGATACAAAAATCCAGCATATTTTAAGACAATACTAAATGAAACATAACTAAAACTTCAAGGTATCTTAGCTTTTTTTGTTTTTTCCAATCTCCTTGACATATAACACAATAATTAATACAGAACAACTATCCCTTAAATATTAGTCGTACTTAATTTAAGGTAAATATTATACTAAAGATTTATAACAAGTTTCTATAGCCCAAATAAAGACATAAATGTCTGCTAAAATTCAAGATAGGTAAGCCCTTGGAAACTAAATTTAATAATGATGATATTAAAGTGCATGCATCAAATGATTGAACACTGTGAAGTTTGTGAAAGCTATTTATTTTGGAAAACCATTGAAGGAAGTAGGAAATATAAGGCTAGAAATACATTTTGTGAAAGGAGTGGTATAAACATTCTCAAACAAAATAATTTGTCATGTGGAAGAGAGATTATGCATCTCATGTTTACTTTCAAATGACAAAATTAGGGCCATGTCTAATTTCTGGATGTTAGAGTGGGTCCTAAATAGATTTTCCACTCATTATAGAGAAATTGTTACATCAGTGAGAAAATTCAAAAGCAGAAAGAATTATTTTTTGTCCTTGTAGAGAGGCTATTGTTTTAAGTTGGAGATCATGCTAAGTAAAATAAAAAAAATTACTTTTATCTGTATCATTTTATAATTGGTTCTGGTTTAGTCACTAGTCATGTCCGACTCTTGCAATTCCATGGACTGTAGCCTGCCAGGTACCCCTGTCCATGGGATTCTCCAGGAAAGAAAACTGGAGTAGGTTGCCATTTCCTTCTCCAGGGGTGTCTTCCCAACCCAAGAATCAAACCCGGTCTGCTGCATTGGAGGTAGATTCTTTAATGACTGAGCTGACAGGAGTGGCCAATAATATAGTCATTTACTGAGCTCTTTTCATAATAGGGGACGGAAATGCAAAAGTAGGAAGTCAAGAAACACCTGGAGTAACAGGCAAATTTGGCCTTGGAGTACAGAGTAAAGCAGGGCAAAGGCTACCGAGTTTTGCCAAAAGAACCTACTGGTCATAGCAGACACTCTCTTCCAAAAACACAAGAGAGGACTCTACACATAGACATCAGCAGATGGTCAAAACCGAAATCAGATTGATTATATTCTTTGCAGCCAAAGATGGAGAAGCTCTATACAGTCAGCAAAAACAAAACTGGGAGCTGACTGTGGCTCAAATTATGAAATCCTTAATGCCAAATTCAGACTGAAATTGAAGAAAGTAGGGAAAACCACTAGACCATTCAGGTATGACCTAAATCAAATCCCTTACGACTATACAAAGGAAATTATAAATAAGTTCAAGGGATTAGATGCAGTAGACAGAATGCCTGAAGTACTATGGACAGAGGTCTGTGACATTGTACAGGAGGCAGTGATCAACATCATCCCCAAGAAAAAGAAAAGCGAAAAGGCAAAATGGTTGTCTGAGGAGGCCTGTAAAGATATACCCATTTGAATGCAGAGTTCCTAAGAATAGCAAGAGAGAAAAGAAAGCCTTCCTCAGTGACCAGTGCAAAGAAACAGAGGAAAAAAATAGAATGGGAAAGACTAGAGATCAATTCAAGAAAATTAGAGATACCAAGGGAACTTTTCATGCAAAAAATGCACACATTAAAGGAAGAAATGGTAAGGAGGTGAAAAGAATACACAGAAGAACTGTACAAAAAAGATCTTCATAACCAAGATAATCACGATGGTGTGATCACTCACCTAGAGCCAGAAATCCTGGAATGTGAAGTCAATTGAGCCTTAGAAAGCATCACTATGAACAAAGCTAGTGGAGGCGACGGAATTCTAGTTGAGCTACTTCAAATCCTGGAAGATGATGCTGTGAAAGTGCTTCACTCAATATGCCTGCAAATTTGGAAAACTCAGCAGTGGCACCAGTCCTGGAAAAGGTTAGTCTTCATCCCAATCCCAAAGAAAGACATTGCTAAATAATGCTCAGACTACCACACAATTGCATTCATCTCACACACTAGCAAAGTAATACTCAAAATTCTCAAAGCCAGGCTTTAACAATACAAGAACTGTTAACTTCCAGATGTTCAAGCTCGTTTTAGAAAAGGCAGAGGAACCAGAGATCAAATTGCCAGCATCCGCTGGATCATCAAATTTGCAAAAGAGTTCCATAAAAACATCTACTTCTGCTTAATTGACTATGCCAAAGCCTTTGACTGTGTGGATCACCACAAACTGTGGGAAATTCTTCAAGAGGTGGGAATACCAGACCACCTTACCTGCCTCCTAGGAAGTCTGTATGCAGGTCAGGAAGCAACAGTTAGAACTGGACATGGGAACAACAGACTGGCTCCAAATTGGGAAAGTAGTACGTAAAGGTTGAATACTGTCACCCTGCTTATTTAACCTATATGCAGAGCACATCATGAGAAATGCTAGACTAGGTGAAGCACAAGCTGGAATCAAGATTACCGGGAGAAATATCTGTAACCTCAGATATACAGATGACACCATCCTTATGGCAGAGAGTGAAGGGGAACTAAAAAGTCTCTTGATGAAAGTGAAAGAGGAGAGTGAAAGAGTTGTCTTAAAGCTCAACATTCAGAAAACTAAGATCATGACATCAGGTCCCATCACTTCATGGCAAATAGAGGGGGAAACAGTGAGAGACTTTATTTTTCTGGGCTTCAAAATCACTGCAGATGGTGATTTCAGCCATGAAATTAAAGATGCTTGCTCCTTGGAAGAAAAGCTATGACCAATCTAGATAACTTATTAAAAAGCAGAGACATTATTTTGCCAACAAAGGTCCATCTAGTCAAAGCTATTGTTTTTCCAGTGGTCATGTATGGATGTGACAGTTGGACTGTAAAGAAAGCTGAGCAGTGAAAAATTGATGCTTTTGAACTGTGGTTTTGGAGAAGACTCTTGAGAGCCCCCTGGACAGCGAGGAGATCCAACCTGTCCATCTTAAAAGAAATCAATCCTTAATATTCATTGGAAAGCCTGATGCTGAAACTCCAATACTTTGGCCACCTGATGTGAATAAATGGCTCATTTGAAAAGCCCCTGATGCTGGGAAACATTAAAAGCAGGAGGAGTAGGGGACGATATAGGACAAGATGGTTTGATGGCATCACCGACTCAATGGAAATGAGTTTGAGTAATCGCCAGGAGTTCGTGATGGACAGTGAGGCCTGGCGTGCAGCAGTTCATGGAGTTGCAAAGAGTCAGACACAACTGAACAACTGAGCTGAACTGAACTGAGCTCTAAGAAGTTGCCAAGCACTGTGCTTATGTGGAGTGGATCATCATCTCACTTAAATCTTACCAGTACTACTTCAAGTGTTATCCGGAGCATTTGTGCTATTTGTGATGGGAGCTATTTGTGCTATCCGCCATTTTACAATTATTTTATTCGAAATTGTTAAGGAATTGGAGTACTAAGACACAGGAAAGAAACACTTGAAGCTGTTTGGATCTTAGCAACTTCTATAATATATCACTTTTTAATCTTGTTATTTTAACCTGTAACATACTTAAGCCCTTTATTCTAATTCTACAACTTATCTTTTATTTCCTTTAAGACACTGAGGAACCTAGAAGAGTGGGAAGGAATACTCATGTTCTTGGGAAAATATAATAAAAGCTTGAATCATGCCAATAGTATAGTAAGAAAAATTCTAGGAATAATATATGTGTAGTGCATTTTAGTGCCCAGATGGTAAAGAATTTATCCACAATGCAGGAGACCTAGATTGAATTTCTAGGTTGGGAAGATCCCCTGGAGAAAAGAATGGCAGCCCACTCCAGTATTATTGCCTGAAGAATTCCACTGGACAGAGAAGCATGGTAGGCTATAGTTCACAGAGTCAGACATGACTGAGTAACGCATATACTTTGAACACATTTTAAATTTTGAAATGCTTTCACTTTAAAAATACAGTGTTATTACTATATTTTAGAGTACTATCTTCATATATTAATTGTTCCTAGATTCATTTTTACCTTTATTCTTTGCATAATGAACTGTAATATATGCTCTCAGAGGACCTAAAATCCTCCCCACTTTCTTTGATGAGAGTAGATGAGAAAAACTGCTAATTTGCTTTGAAGCTAATTTTTGCTTCACCCCTAGATTCTAAAGCAAACTGTTAAGATATTTTGAAGATTTTCCAGGTTATGCTTTGAATATTTTACAAAGTAACAATTGAAAGTTAAAACATTTTAGGAGGGAAAAGATCAGCACTTTGACTTCAGTGAAACTGTTTCATATCACAATTGGCTGTTTAAAAGAGGTTGAATATAATTATTAATTTTTGCAAACAATAGTGGTTTCAAGATTAACTATCCTCTACTATAAGAAATGTATTTATGCAGTACCTAAATTTCTAGAATAGCTTATTTCTAGTATATAGTCATTCATTATTTACCCAATTTTTTAATGTGTGATTTATCCTTGTCATTGCACTGGCATTGTGGGTAAAGTTATGAAAAAATATAGATAGAATAGCAGAGAATGAAAAGATCCAAGTGCAAAAGATAGCATAGAACTTAGATAAAATCAGTTTGATTGGAATATGAAATATAGTTTGGAGAGAGGAGTTAAAAATGAGACTAGTGTGATAAGCAGGATACGATTATGAGAAACATAGCAGGAAGTAAACTTAGATATAAAAATGTTTCAATCAGCAGTGTAATATGATTTTCATGTTAGGAAGATTACTTTATAAAATAAAGATTGGAAACTTGCATGTACTGTAAGATAAAGGTAGCACTAGGGTAAAGAATCCACCTGCCAATGCAGGAGACATAAGAGATGTGGGTTCAATCCCTGGGCCAGGAAGATACCCCAGAGAAGGAAATGGCAACCTGCTCTAGTATTCCTGCGTGGAAAAGTCTATGGAGAGAAGAGGCTGGTGGACTACAGTCCATGGAGCCACAAAGAATGAGACATGACTGAGCCATTGAGCACACACTGAGTTTGATTATCTCAGCTCTATGAAGCAGAAAGTATATTGAAGTAGAGAGGCATGCATTGACTTGGAGGACCACATTGAAAGTGGAGGAAAATTAAGAAACTAGAGTGGAAATATAAGAGTAACAATGATGGCTTACTGGGTCAGGGAATTAAGAGAGGTAGTAGAGAAAAGCAAATAGTTCATGCATTCTAAATTGCTTCATTTGTGTCTGACTGGGCGAACCTATGGACTGCAGCCTGCCAGGCTCCTCTGTACATGTGATTATCCAGGCAAGAATACTGGAGTGTGTTGCCATGCCCTCCTCCAGGGGACCTTCCCAATCCAGGGATCTAACCCATGTCTCTTATGTCTTCTTCATTGTCAGGTGAGGTCTTTATTACTAATGCCAACTAGGAAGCCCAAGCAAATAGTTCAGAAGAGTATAATTCAATAGAAATGTGTTGCAAAGTTTATGAAATTTTACATTCATTATAAAAGGGAAAAAACAAGTAAAATTACTTTTAATGATAACACTATATTAACCTAAAATATAATCATTTCACAAGTAATCAGTATAAAACAATTTTCAGGAATATTTTACATACCTTCTTGTTACTAAGTATTCAAAACTCATACCTCAATTCAGAAATTAAATTTCTATCAGGTTTATTAAATTTCTTAAAATTTATAGTTGAAAAGCATATTTACATATCTTAGCTCTTCAAAACATACTTAAAATTTTCCAGTAAATGAAATTCATATTATGACTCATACTAAGAAATATATATTCAGTTTTTGTTACTGTTTCTGTCATAGGGCTTCCATAATGCTTGACATTTCTTAACTGAAAATTAGAGCATGATAAAGATTTCTCTTGTGGTGTTAATGAGGTAACTTTTGGATTACAATTAATGTAAGCAGCTTGTATCCAGGAGTACAAACCATGTGATTAGATGCTTGGAACTTTAAGTCTTACTTCCTTGATCTCCATAGAGGGAAGAGGGACTGTCATTTGAACTAAAAGCCAGTGGCCAGTGGTTTAATGGATCAGGTTTATGTAATGAAGCTTCCACAAAACCCCAAAATAATGGAGCTCTGAGAGCTTCAGTGTTGGTGAACACATGGAGTCAAGAGAGCAGCAGTTCAGAGACCATGTATGTTCCACATCCTTTCCCCATATCTGGTTGTAAATAAGTTACATCCTTTCACAACAAACTTTTAACCTAGAAAGTAGACTTTTTTTTCCCCCTGACATCTCTGAGCTATTCTAGCAAATTACTTGAATCAAAGGAGGAGGTCCTGGAATCCTTCATTCTCTAGCCAGTAGGTCAGAAGCACAGGTAACAATTTGGATTTGACACTGGCATCTGAAATGGGTGGGGGAACTTGAGGGAGCTGTGAAGTTAAGCCTAATATGAATGAGCCCTAAACCTGTGGAATCTGATGCAATCTCCTGATAGGTAGTATCAGAATTGAGTTGAATTGCTGGTCAGAGTTAAAAATCAAAATTCACTGAGTAAATTTTAAAGATCCTATTGGCATTATTCAGTGACTCATGAATCAGAAAGCATCATCCAAAGCAGCACATAGAAAGTTACTCTGAGGGATTGTACAATGAGAAAGATTTTATAGGCAGAAGAGAGTGAGAATGAGGGAGTATATGAAAAACAACAAAACAGGTTAGTTATTGCAAGGTCTTTCCCTTAGAAAATAGGAAAGATCTCTGAGGCAAGTTACTGAACTAATGCTGATCAGGAAATTCCTGTTTGACTGGATTATAATTCTATTTCTGGGAGAGCTAAGTTAAGTTTTGGTTTGGTGATGTGGGGCTTTGTGTAAACAACTCCATTTGGGGTCTTTGTTTTGCTTTTAAAAACACAAGAAAAATAAATGCAAAATGGCAAAATGGTTGTCTAACAAGTCCTTACAAATAGCTGAGAAAAGAAGAGAAGCTAAAGGCAAAGGAAAAAGGAAAGATACACCCATTTGAATGCAGAGTTTCAAAGAATAGCAAGGAGAGGTAAGAAAGCCTTCCTCAACAATCAGTGCAAAGAAATAGAAGAAAACAATAGACTGGGAAAGACTAGAGATCTCTTCAAGAAAATTAGTGATACCAAGGGAACATTTCATGCAAAGATGAGCACAATAAAAGACAGAAATAGTATGGACCTAACAGAGGCAGAAGATATTAAGAAGATGTGGCAAGAATACACAGAACTGTACAAAAAAGATCTTCATGACCCAGATAATCACGATGGTGTGATCACTCACCTAGAGTCAGACATTCTGGAATGCAAAGTCAATGGGCCTTAGGAAGAATCACTATTAACAAAACCAGTGGAGGGGATGGAATTCCAGTTGAGGTACTTCAAATCCTAAAAGATGATGCTGTGAAAGTGCTGCACTCAATATGCCAGCAAATTTGGAAAACTCAGCAGTGGCCACAGGACTGTAAAAGAACAGTTTTCATTCCAATCCCAAAGAAAGGCAATGCCAAAGAATGTTCAAACTACTACACAATTGCACTCATCTCACATGCTAGAAAGCAGTGCTCAAAATCCTCCAAGCCAGGCTTCAACAGTACGTGAACTGTGAACTTCCAGATGTTCAAGCTGGATTTAGAAAAGGCAGAGGAACAAGAGATGAAATTGTCAACATCTGTTGGATCATCGAAAAAGCAAGGGAGTTCCAGAAAAACACCTAATTCTGCTTAATTGACTATGCCAAAGCCTTTGACTGTGTGGATCACCACAAACTGTGGAATATTCTTAAAGAGATGTGAATACCAGACCATCTGACCTGCCTCCTGAGAAATTTGTATACAGGTCAGGAAGCAACAGTTAGAACTGGACATAGAACAGACTGGCTACAAATTGGGAAAGGAGTACATCAAGGCTGAATATTATCACCCTGCTTATTTAACTTATATACCGAGTACATCATGGGTAATGCTGGGCTGGATGAAGAACAAGCCATAATCAGGATTGCTGGGAGAAATATCTGTAAACTTAGATACACATATGACACCACCCTTATGGCAGAAAGCAAAGAGAAACTAAAGAACCTCTTGAAGAAAGTGAGAGAGGAGAATGAGAAAGTTGGCTTATATCTCAACATTCAGAAAACTAAGATCATGACATCCAATCCCATCACTTCATGGCAAATAGATGGGGAAACACTGGAAACAGTGAGAGACTTTATTTTGGGGGGCTCCAAAATCACTGCAGATGGTGACTGCAGCCATGTAATTATAAGACTCTTGCTCCCTGGAAGAAAAGCTATGATCAACCTAGTTAGATTATTAAAAAGCAGAAACATTATTTTCCCAACAAAGTTCCATCTAGTCAAAGCTATGGTTTTTCCAGTAGCCATGTATGGATGTGAGTGTTGACTATAAAGAAAGCTTAGTGCCGAATAATTGATGCTTTTAAACTGTGGTGTTGGAGAAGACTCTCAAGAGACCCTTGGACAGCAAGGAGATACAACCAGTCAATCTTAAAGGAAATCACTCCTAAAATTCATTGGAAAGACTGATGCTAAAGCTGAAACTCCAATAATTTGGCCATCTTATGTGAAGAACTGACTCATTGGAAAAGACCCTGATGCTGGGAAAGATTGAAGGTAGGAGGAAAAAGGAATGACAGAGGATTAGATCATTGGATGGCATTACTGATACAATGGATTGAGTTTGAGTAGCCTCTGGGAGTTGGTGATGGACAGGGAAGCCTGGCGTGCTGCGGTCCATGGGGTCGCAGAGTCGGATGTGACTCAGGGGCTGAACTGAACTGAAATGGTGTAAGGAAAATTGCTGATGGTAGAGTATCTATATAAATTATGTGACCTGCTGTATGGGAGATTTCTCTGTTCCCTCTATTACTCAATCATTTATTGGTCATTAGTACAGTCTCCTGAATAGTTACTTTATAGTTTGGCTTATAATTCAATAATATTACTTTATTTTTTGCTTAAATTCTTCCAGTTTTCCAATGAGAGCTCTTTTAGTTGATTCCAGTCTTCTTTTGACAGACTTGCATAAAAATAGTGTTTGTGTGTATGTGTGTGCATGTGTGTGTGTGTTTAGAACTTCTCTACTTACTGGTGCAATAAAATGCTCCACACTCTTATTATCCATTTTCTCCCCCAGACTGATTTCTTTGTGAAGTCCTGGCTCCTATTACTGGAGAATGCTATTTAAAAAGACAGATTTGGGTTCTAGGTGTGCTTGCTACTACCTCTAGGCCCTCTCAACTGACAGAGCAAGAGAATGTGTGTGTGTGTGTGTATACTGACCAGTGTTTATATATACTTTTATAAATATTTCTACATGGAATAAAAATTTGTATCTATGTTAAGCTAAATATGGGTTCGTACTCATGTGTCCAACACTGATCCGTTACCCAGTGTATCATTCTGACCTGCTTCCTTTGTTTATTTCAACTCCAACAGTGATAAATCCACTCCCACCACTTGCTATTCATTTGCTTATTGTTTTCAACTGTAGTGTAAAGTTAGGGACAATAACTCTCCATGTGGTTGAAATGTTGAGTATAATTATGTAGTCGACCCTCCATATCCATGGTTCTTAATACACACAGATTGTATATATAGTATTGTAGTGCATACATGTGTGCTCAGTCACATCCAACTCTTTGTAACCCCATAGACTATAGCCCACCAGGCTCCACTGTTCACTGAATTTTTCAGGCAATAAAATTGGAGTGGGTTGTCCTTTCCTACTCCAGGGTATCTGCTTCACCCAGGGACTGAATCCACATCTCTTGCATCTCCTGCATTGTCATGCAGATTTTTGCTGCTGCATCACTACATATTTATTGAAAAAATCCATATAAAAGTGCATTTGTACAGTTCAAATCCCTATTTGTTCAAGAGTCAACTGTACTTGTATAATAGTTTCAGAATCATTAACCTGTATTCTCATAGGATGAAAGTTTATTAATTTCTAAAATTATTATAGCCATTCTAACAGATGTGTAATGGTATCTCAATGTTATTTTAATTTGCATTTTCCTGATGACATATGATGTGAAGCATCTTTTCATACATGTATTAGTCATCTGCATATCTTTCTGGTCCATTCTCTAATCGAATGTTTTGTTTTCTCATTATGGAATTATAAGATTTCTTGGCATATTTTGGATGACACTCTTTAATCACACATTTCCTCTGCAAACATTGTCTCCCCAGCCTGTGGTATGTACTTTGTACTTTTATATATATATATTATATATTATATATATATATTGTTCTTCACAGAGCAGAAACTTTTAATTTTAATGAGGTTCAGCTTATCCATTGTTTCTTTCTTAGACTATGTCCTTGGTATTTATCAAAAAAGTGATTGCAATACACAAGATAACCTGGTTATTTCCTTGTGTTGTCTAAAAGTTTCAGAATTGCATACTTCACATTTAGGTCACAATTCATTTTGAGTTAATTTTTATGAAGGGTATAAGGTTTGGGTCCAGATTCATTTTTGTTTGCATGTAGATAATCAGGTGTTCTACTTTATTCTTCTTACTGTATGGTTTCTATTGAATGTTTACTGTAAATCTTACCTTTTTTCTTTTATAGATATTTTCACTGCTAAATTTCTCAAGAATCTCTGTGTATGCTTGCTTTTCTAAAGTTTTAATATAATATACTAATAGCTAGTTTTATTTCTCATTGCTGTTGTTTTCTAGAGTGTTCTGTATGTATAGTTACCCTGCCTAATGTCTCCTGAGCTTCCAGTATCTGTGGTTCTATGTCTATTATTAATTTTGGAAAGTCCTCTGATATTATTACTTAAATAAATTTTTCTGCTTTTTTCTATTTCTTCTACTTCTGGCATTCCAATTATTCATGTTACAATTTTTGAATTTGTCCTATAGTTCTTGTATGTCCTATTTCTTTTTTTTTAAGTTTTAAATAATTTTCCTTCTGCATTTCAGATTGGAAAGCTTCTCTTGTTCTATTTTTCAGCTCACTGAACTTTTTCTGAGCTGCAATCTTTACAACTGCTTCTTCAGTGACATATCCCCCACAAACTGCCCTGAACTTTCACCTCTTTCCTTGTCTGTGGCCTTCTAAATTTATTTCCTTAAAGGCATATTCCCATCTGAGTTTGTTTTTTGTTCCTGTTGTTATCTAGTGTTTTGTTTATTTGTTTGTTTGTTTTGTCTTTCCATGGGACAGCCAGGATAGCAGGGGCTGAATAAAAGAAGAAACACACTTCCCTGCACCCAACTAGAGTAAGGGTCTCACAAAATATTTTCCACTGAAGAGTACAATTCTTTATAGAAAAGGTTCTGAGTGTGTTTTACCATGATTAGTCTCCCCCTTCTCCTGTCTGAGTGATGTGGGAAAATTTATATCAATTTTTATCCACTAAAACCTGTTGGGATACCAGGAGGAATCCATGAAAGTTTGGAGTCTACTAAGACTGCATTCCCCAAGGGATTTCTCAGTCTTATGCCAGTCTAAACTTAGCCTCTAGCCTCATCAAACTTACCTTTAATGTGTTTAAACCAGTTGATATCCCTAGTGGCTTCTGTTTCATGTAAGCAGATCGTGGCTCATCTATCTGGATACAGCCACCTGTCTCTCCTTGTCCTATGATCTCAGATCTCTGATGGGTCTAAATAAGTCTGTTTTTTCAGTTTGTCTGGGCTTTTCTTGTTGTAAGTATGTGAATGACACATTCTTGGTTCTTGACATGTTGGGACTGAAACTAGCAATCCAGCAATCCAGTTTATTCAGCTTTTACTCTGCCTCCATTTAATTCAACAGTTTCTTGAAGTTGTTCTTTTGCTCTTTTTAACATTTTCATTTACCATTATGTCCAGCTGTAGGCTTCATATTTTCATATGCATTTTCTGTTCAGTGTTTTTATTTTCTATATTTCTCTCAAAACTCCACATCTATTTCCAAAGCAGTGCTCTCTAGAGGTTAATATCTAGTTTCCTTTTATTCTAACCAAGATATGCTGAGAAACCTGCCCTTATTTCCAAATTACTGTTTCTGTTGAAATTTCTAATTTTTTCTGCTTCATCTCTCACTCCCTAGAAATGTAATCTTACCAATAATTTAAGCAAATATCTAATCTTTCTTCAGGTAATCATTTATTAAAGCTAAACTCAATTGATTCAAATAAGTTTGAAATTATATACATGTGTATGTGCTTACACAGTTATGACTTTCAAGCATTATAGTGAGTATAACTATTCAAATTTTATTTTTTCTTATATAAATTCTAGTCTTTATACTCTGTAAAATGAAATAAACACAAATGAATTGGCATAAATTAACTGAAAGACAAGGTGAAATATTGTCTCTTGAAGATTACTATGACAAATTGAGTCAATTCCCTGCTTATAATTTAAGAACAATCTTGTAGTCTTACATTACCTAAAAGATGTTATATGCTACCTATTTATTTTTTATATAAAATCATTAGGATGAATTTTGCTGACCTTAATCTGTGAACAGACATGAACACAATTGCTAATAATTTGCTGCTTCTTTATATTCTACATTCTTCAAATAACTTCATAATTTCCTTAACGTCCGTGACTACTGCGCTGGGTGAAGGATGAATTCCTACCCCCTCCTCCCACTAAATATGGTTGTACACTATGTAGGAGTAAGTTACAATTTCAATTTCACAGTTTATGTGACGCATCCTGTGTAAAGAGCTGAGCTAACGAACATACTTATTCTAATTTCTTCTTAGTTTGGACATCTCAAGCAGCTGCCCAACTGGCTTGCCTTGCTCACAGTTGAAGCCCAAAAAAAACTATCTGTAATGCAAATTAATGAGCTTGTCAGAATTAAACCTTCTTATGAGAAAAATTAGAGCACAAGTATGTGTTTCTTTTAAACATTGAGGAAAATTTACATTTTCTTTTAAACTGTTTCAGTGATTCATAAGTACTTAGTTGCTGTGTTTCACTAATATAAAATAAATATATACTTCTATTTTTAATCTATTGATTTACTTTCATAAAATAGAAGTACAAATTTATTTTAAATTCTGATGGCAATGAATGACTGGGACAGGTAGGCATCGGAATGGTTCTTAAATAGTCCATATTCTAACTTTAAAGTACTTTGGTAAAATAAAGAAAACACAAGACCTTCTTTCATTTTCAGTAGAGAGTTTATTATTATCTATTTAAGTACACAGGCATCATTAAAATTAAGCAACAGATTGGCTGCCTATGGAAACATTTTGAGCTCTGGAACCCAGCAAGTCACCCTAGTACCAGGTTATTGGCAATTCAATTATGTCAAGAAAGTTAAATCCAACTTGCAGTTAAGCACCAAATGGCTGTTTATTAAATTTTACCTGCTTGTACTGCTACAACTGACAGGGAGGGTAGAACTCCTGCTCCTTTCACTGGTAGTTATGCAAAATCAATTTGCATTTTAACATTGAAAATTTGCAGTTGCATAGTTTAGAATTTAAATACACACAATAAATGAATGCTCTGGAAAAAAGAATAGTACTGTTTTCTCACAAAATATTGAAAGAAAGGACTTGAAATATTATGTGTCCAAATACATCAATGTTACAGGAGAGAGCACAAGGCAACAGAGATTAATAATGACTGTTCCATTTTCATTCAATAAGGTATAAGTAGAGTCTAATGCCAAGTTGCCTTGAATCCTTATGTATTGCTCCCACTGTGTCTTATCATACCATCATGTAATGATATATTTTAAGTCAAATCTACCTTGTATCAGAATAAATTAAAAATTCTCAGCTGCCTAAAGTTTATATTAAGTATTTAAAATGCAAATAGAGAGAATTATTATGGAGTTAACTTTTTTAAATTCTCTTCTACAATTAATAAAAGATTATTAACTCCTTTGGATTTTTCCTTTATTTGATACTAAGCATTTTTCTACTGAATGAATATTTACATATATCTATGTAATATTTAAAAAATTACATATTCAAAGTTATGCACAATGACAAGTAGTTGGCTGAAATTTCAAATTTTTAAGGTAAGGAAAATGAGAGATGGTTGTTTACTAAGAAAAGATTTTAGACAAACTGACTTACTAAGACTGTCTAATAGTCTCAGTTGGACAATAGTTGAGGGAAAAATGAACAGAATTTGAAATGACAAAAATTTTGAATGCAACTTCACTTATTTTGTCTTCTTTAACTATAGTTACACAATTTCTCCCTAGTCATAATCTTTTCAAGTGATACCCCAGGACCACTTGAAAGAGCCTTTACCAAAATTAGTGAGGATCAACTCTTCTACTAAAAATAGAATCTGGGTCTGTAGATTACCATACAAAATGGTTTTTTTAAATTGATCGTATTCTTACATTTCTTTATAGAATAAACAGACAACTCAACTGATAATTATTTCTCCAGTCAATTACCTGAATCTTTTGAAAACATTGTGTGGGGCAAAGGGAGATAGGTTCTCTCAACATGTTCCGAATTATGAGTACAAACTCTTAGTACTTAACCTGTGCCTTTTCAATATTTTACAGCTGCATTATTACCTGAAATAGAGACTGGTGTCATAATCCTTCCTTACACTCATAATCACTTTCTGTGTGACTGAACATATATGTGGCTAAAATTATTTGAATTTAAAATGTATTAACTCTAATTTCTCAAATAAACTTAAAGTCCAATGCTTTAACATTCTATCAGGTTTCATTTCAATTTGTAGTTATGAGTAAATTATTTCATTCATAACCAAAACTACACATCATTTTCAACTTGATATTTCTAAAATGTGAGATCAAGAATTTGTTTCTGGTCAATTAAGCTATCAAATATTGGCATTATTTATAAAAATTAAAGGATATTAGAGATGAGTTTTGCAGAAGCTATTGGGGCCTAATAATGTAGAATGATTTGATTTCTCATACTTCTGAGAGTTAAAACATCATTCAGCTTTTAGCTAAAATTTTATAACAACAGTGATCTAGGAAAGAAAGGAGAAATCACTCCTTTCTATTTTAATCACTTTAATTTGTCTATAACATCTATATTGTAATTTGGTTGTATGATTTAGTACTTCAAAATGAATGAAACATCTGCACTGAACTTTATATGTGGAATTAAAAAAATGATACAAATGAGCTTATTTATAGTGTCACAGACACAGAAAACAAACATGATTACCAAAGGAGTAGGGAGGAATAAATTAGGGGTTTTAGCTTAAAATATACACACATATATAAAATAGATAAACATCAAGGACCCACTGTATAGCACAGGGTAGTATACTCAATATCTTGTAATAACCTGTAATGGAAGATAGTGTAAAAGAATATATATGTTCTCTATATTGATATATATGCATAACTGAATCACTTTACTGTACAGCTGAAACTATCACAATATTGTAAATTAACTAAATTTCCAAAAATAGTCCCTATAGTATGACATGTTAAAGACAAAGACACTTTTGCTTTTTGGATCAAATGAAATAAGAGCTGAGATAGGTATTGTATTCACATTTAATGTAAATAAACACTATGTCCTACCCTTCAAATTTTGAACTACAAATTTATTCATGTAGTTGGTTAAATGCCATGCAGCTTATGATTTCTAAAATTTACTATTTAGCCGTATATATTTAATTAAACTTTTATCTTATTGGTGTCTGATTTCTAAGCTCAGGTATATGTTCTCACATATTCCCTGCTATTCATTTTAAGGCACCTTTTATAATTTAGCTAATACATTAAGTGAATATAAATGATTTCCATTATTGCAGTCTGAGTTGAATATCCACATGATCTCTGAGCATAATTTTGCCTAGTAAGTTACCATCATTATGAGAACTTATTACAAACCCTCTTTGGTGTAAAAGCCAAGCAAATATGCCCTTATCAAAATAGAGGTGAGGATGGGAGTGTAACAATTTATATTAAACAGTTTACATTAATACATTAAATAATACAGGTATTGATTGATTTAAGTACCAAAAGAAGTTGCTCTCAGCTTTGTACATATTTAGGTTATTGACAGTTCTATTTTTTTCATAATTATGTGTATAATTTTTTCATCACTGAGAATCCCTAAACCATTTCAAAAGGTAATTTTCAAGAGAACATTAAGCAAAACTTCTCTCTTTTAGTTACAGAATAAACTGGCTAATGTAAAATGAAATAATTATAATGATTTGCAACTCAAACTGAAGAGAGTAATGCAAACAAGTCTACTTCATATTTTTTTTAGAATAGTTCTATATACTTCTGCTGTGGAATAAAACTGTCACTTTTATTTCACTACCCAAACAACTTAGAAAGGTATAAAATAAATAATGAATTAAAGGATTTTGTAAAAATAAATCATAGCAACTTACAGAGCAGCCTCAGAATCACATTATAAGCAATATTCCACTTTATCAGTCTCCCAAATTTTTCTCTTGAAAAGTTTCAGATGTTATAGCATAATTTGTGCCTATTTTTGATTATGCCTATATCATCATGTCAAATACGCAAAGGTTTAGGAATCTGAATTGAGTAAGACGTTTCAGTCTCTGGTTGCTGCAACTTTTCATGAAATATTGTTACTTTTAATTTCCAGTGACATTTTACAAGTCATTTGCCGAGCTTACACATTTGAAGCAGCATCTCATTAGGCAAACTGCCAGTACTAATATTCTCTATTTATTTGTTATAATTTTGGCATAAATAGTAGATTGTAACTCGTGTTGATTTTTGTGTTTAAAGATTTGGCAGATGAAACAAAATGAATAGGAAGGGTATCAAATATAAAATTTAGTATTTATCATAAATTCAGGAAGATCTTGAATACCATGTTGAAGACTTTGAGTGTTTTATTAACTTGTAACAAAATTATATTACAGTTCATTCTATTTCTTTCACAATATAACTATGATGTAATTGGAAGTTAAAGATGGCATTTCTTTGAAATACAATTGATCTGAAAAAAATCATTCTGTGTACTGTACTTCCCATTATATATGCTCCATTTCTGTATATTTTTGATTAGGAGTTTTGTAGTTTCATATAATTTAAAAAAATAGATGATAATCAACACTTTCCATTAGTCATGTACAGATGTGAGAGTTGGACCAAAATGAAGGTTGAGCATTGAAGAATAAACATATACTTTCAAACTGTGGTACTGGAGAAGATTCTTGAGAGTCCTTGGACAGCAAGGAGATGAAACCAGTCAGTCCTAAAGGAAATCCAAGGAAATCCACCCTAAATATTCATTGGAAGGACTGATGCTGAAGCTGAAGTTCCAATACTTTGGCTACCTGATGCGAGGATCTGACTTATTGAAAAAGAACCCGATGCTGGGAAAAATTGAGGGCAGGAGGTGAAGCGGGGACAGAAGATGAAATAGTTGGGTGGCATCACTGACTCAATGGATGTGAGTTTGAGCAAACCCTGGGAGGTGAAAAACAGAGAAGCCTTGCATATTGCAGTACTTGGGGTTGTAAAGACATGACTGAACGACTGAACAACAACAAAAACAACAACAATCTGCAAAATCATTTTTTGTGTTATATTGGTCATAGGTAGTTCAAATCTTGTCATTTTTAGAAATAAAATAATTAAAAATATAGATAATGGGAAGATTATTCTGAGTTCTTTTGCATATTTTGAATGGGTACATGAGTCTCATTCTGAGAAGCTTCTAATACTTGTATTTTAATACCCACAAAGGAAGGAGATAATATTCAACTTATTGCGTAAGATTACCATTTTTGTATCAAAAACATAATTCAAAGTTCTGTGAAAATTGAACAAAACATTCAGTGTACTTTAAAAATGTATGTACTGATGATTATTTTTAAATTACTTAAATTCATTTAATTAAGTACTTATTTATCATATAACTTGAAACTTGCAGTTTTTTATTGCCTTCATCTAATTTTTCCTCACCTCACCACCAACCTCTGGAAATCACGAATCCGATTTCTTTTCTTATGAGTTTGTTTTTAAAGTATAATTGACCTGCAATACTATGTTAGCTCCTGTTACACAACATAGTGATTTTTATAAATTTCAACATACATCATGATAAGTCTAGTTATGTCACCATACAAAGATACTATATAGTTATTAATTACAGTCTTCACACTATAGATTTCATGCCCATAGCACATTTATTCTGCAACTGGAAGTTTGTGCTCTTAATCCCCCTCACCCATTTTTTTCATATTCCTTCCTCTTTCTACACTGGCAAACATTTGTTTGTTTTGTTTTTTTATATCCTACACATAAGTGATATCATACAATATTTGTCTTTCTCTCTTTATTTCACTTAGCAAAAGGTAAAATTTAATTATTTTTTATGTCTGAGTAACATTTGTTGTTCAGTTGCTCACTCATGTCTGACTCTTTACACCCCCATGCACTGCAGCACTTCAGGCTTCCCTGTCCTTCAGTATCTCCTGGAGTTTGTTCTAACTCATGCCCATTGAGTCAGTGATGCAATCCAACCATCTCATCTTCTGTCATCCCCTTCTCCTCCTTCCCTCAATCTTTCCCAGCATCAGGCTCTTTTCCAATAAGTCAGACCTTCCCATTAGATGGCCATAGTATTGGAGCTTCAGTATCAGTCTTCCAATGAATATAGAGGGTTGATTTCCTTTAGGATTGACTGGTTTCATCTCCTTGCTGTCAAATGGACTCTTAAGAGTCTTCTCCAGTACTACAATTTGAAACATCAATTCCTCAGCACTCAGCCTTCTTTATGGCAATATATATGTGTGTGTGTATATATACATACACACATACATATATAATATATATATCACATCTTCTCTATCCATTCCTCTTTAGATAGACACCTATATTATTTCTATATGTTGCCTATTGTAAATGATATTGCAATCAACATAGGGGACAAGATAACTTTTCTAATTAGTGTTTTTGTTTTATTCTGATAAATATCCAGAGGTGGAATTGCTGGATCATATAGTAGTTATAGTATCAATTTTTTGAGAAATTGCCACAATGTTTTGAATAGTGACTGAACACATTCTCACCATCTGTGCAGATGGTTCCCTTCTTTCTACATCCTCATCATTTGTAATAGTTTTGATAAAAGTATCTGATATGTGTGTGGTGATTGCTTTGATTTTTCATTTTCCTGATAATTAAGAATGTTGAGCATCTTTTCTTGTTCCTATTGGCTATCTGTACAGTTTCTTCGGAAAAATGTCTATTCAGATCTTTTGCCTATTTTCAATTGGGTCGTTTGTTTTTTGATGCTGAATTGTATGAGTTCTTTGTATATTTTGGATATTAAGCCCTTATCAAATATATCAGGCTTCTCTTGTGGCTTAGTGGTAAAGAATCTCCCTGTCAGTGCAGGAGAGGAGGGTTCTATCCTTGGGTTGGGAAGATCCCCTGGAGAAGAAAATGGCAGCCAACTCCAGTGTTCTCTCCTGGGAAAGTTCATGGACAGAGGAGCCTGTCCTCTAAATAATAGCCTAAATAGGCTAAACTCCATGGGGCCACAGAAGAGTTGTACACAACTTAGTGACTAAACAGCAACAAAATCAGATATATCACTTGTAAAAATCTCCATTTCAATAGGCAATGTATTCCTTTTGTGGATAGTTTCCTTATAAGTACATAATCTTTTTAGTTTTATATAGTCTTATTTATTTTAACTCTTGTTTTCCTTGCCTGACATGACAGCCCTCCCCCTCAAAATTACTAAGACTAACATTAAAGAGCTTACTGACTTTGTGTTCTTCTAGAATTTTTATGGTTTCAGGTCTTAAATTTCAGTTTTTAATACTTAAATTAAGTATTAAAGTTTTAATACTTTTAAGTATTTTGTTTGTTTGTTTGTTTTTATATACTGCATGATAAAGTAGTCTGGTTTGAGTCTTTCATTGTAGTTGTTCAGTTTTCCCAGCACTATTTATTGAGAGGTTGTCTTTTCCTTGTTGTGTTTTCTTGCCTCTTTTATCATAGACTAATTGCCCACATATATATGCACTCATTTTTTGAATTTTCTATCCTGTTTTGTTGATCTATGTCTTTTTTTATGCCAGTACCATACTCTGTTGATTACTGTAGCTTTGTAGTACAGTTTGAAATTAGAGTGGATGATGTCTCCAGTTTTCTGCTTCTTTCTGAAGATTGTTTTGGCTATTTGGGGTCTTTTGTGTTTCCATAGAAATTTTGGAATTATTTATTCTAGTTCTGTGAAAAATTCCACTGATTTTTGATAAAGATTGCATTGAATCTGTGGATACTATGGTCATTTAAATAATATTAAAATTATTCTTTAATTCTTCCATTCTGTGAATATATATATATATATATTTCTGTCTCTTCATATCATATTCAATTTCTTTCATCAGTGTCTTAGTGTCTTAGAGTTTTCTAAATACAGGTCTTTTACTTCCTTAGTTGGAATTAGACTTTATTCTTTTTTATATGCTTGTAAATAAAATTGCTTTCTCCATTTCTCTTTGTGACAGTTCATTCTAAGTGTATAGAAATGCAACAGATTTATGTCTATTAATTTTGTCTCTTGCAACTTTACTGAAAATATTTCTACACTGGTTTTCTTTTCATTTTCATGTACATGAAATAAAAATTTTCATTTCATCACTTTCAGTCTGTGAGTGTCTTTAGAGTTGAATTTACTCTTTTTTTAATCTAAATTTATTTATTTTTAATTAGAGGCTAATTACAATATTGTATTGCTTTTGCCATACATCAACATGAATCCGCCACAGGTGTACACGTGTTCCCAATCCTGAACCCCCCTCCCACCTCCCTCCCCATACCATCCCTCTGGGTCATCCCAGTGCACCAGCCCCAAGTGTCCTGTATCCTGCATCGAACCTGGACTGATGATTCGTTTCTTATATGATATTATACATAAGAGACACAGATGAATTGACTCTCTTGTAGGCAGCATACATACAGATCTTACTACAGGTATTTTGGACTTTTTATTTTGTATTGGGGTATAACTGATTAACAATGTTATGACAGTTTCAGGTGAACAGTGAAGGGGTACCTTACATACACACGTATCCATTCTCCCATAAATTAATTTCTCATCTGGGCTGCCACACAACATTGAACAGAGTTCCGTGTGTTATACAGTAGGTCCTTGCTGGCTATTCATTTTAAACATAGTAGTGTGTACATATACATCCCAAACTCCTCAACTGTCCCTTCCCCCATCCCTCCCCTTAGCAAACCATTCTCCAGGTTTGTGAGTCTCTTTCTGTTTTATAAGAAGGCTCATTTGTATCATTTCTCTTTATACTCCACATGTAGGACTTATCATATGATATTTCTCCTTCTCTAACTTAATACACTTAGTATGATGATCTCTAGGTCCATCCATGTTGCTTAAAATGGCATTATTTCATTCTTTTTAATGGTTGAGTAACATTCCATTGTATATATGTACAACATCATCTTTATCCTCTCCTCTGTCAATGGGCATTTAATTGTTTCCATGTCTTGGCTATTACAAACAGTGCTGCAATGAACATTGAGGTGCATGTATTTTTTCACATAATGTTTTTCTCTGGATATATGCCCAGGAGTGGGATTGCAGGGTAATACTATAGCCCTATTTTCAGTTTTTTAAGCAATTTCCATAGGTGTTCTCCATAGTAGCTGTACAATTTATGTTCCCACCAACAGTGTAGGAGGTTTCCTTCTCTCCACACTCTCCTCAGCATTTACTGTTTGTGGATATTTTGATGATAGTTCTTTTTATTGGAACTTTTAGTGGATTTACATTTAAAATAGTTATTATAGATAGACATTTCTTACCATTTCTTTGTTTTAGGGTTGTTTTTTACTCTTCTTTCCCTCTTTTAATTTGTTCCCTATAATCTACTGACTCTCTTACATGTTATATTTGGATTCTTTGTTTTTCATGTGTGTGGGTGCATCCATTACAGATTTTTGATTTGTGGTTATCATTAGGTTTATATATAGCAAGCTAAATGTATACTTGATGAAGTTGTTGATATTTTAAGTTCAAATGCATTTTAACAAGCATCATATTTTTATTTTCTCTACAAATGTTTAATGATTTGATGTCATATTGACAACTTTTTCTTTTGTGTATTCCTTAACTGCTTGTTGATATAGATGATTTTACTACTTTGTATATTTGGGGAAGTGGTTTTATGTAGGAAATAACCTATGGGACAAGGCAGCACACACTTTCCTCTGATTACCAAAGCTGTAATCTCTGGGAATGCCTTCTGTATGGGTTGCATGGGTCCCTCTGCTGTGGCAGGCTGGCTACTGTGGATGTACTGATAGGAATGGCTGACTCTAGTTTGCTTAACTGCTAAGACATGCCTTGTGTGGAGGCTGCCAGCCTCTGGTGGACAGGGTTTGTTCCTGCCATGGCTAACTATATATCCAGGGGAATCCCTGTCCTGATGCAAGTCAGCTGGTTGGTGGGACTGGGTCATAAGGTCTGAGAGGTCTTGAGTTTAGTGTTGGCCCATTGGTTGGTGGGTCTGGATCTTGAAATGGCTGGCTGGAGGACTGGGGACCTGGAGTATTATCAACTCACTGAAGAGTGCAATTGGTTCCTGATTTAGCTGGCTGTGATGATTAGGATGTCTTAGAGCTGGTAATCGGAGCAGGCAATGGCACCCCACTCCAGTACTCTTGCCTGGAAAATCCCGTGGACGGAGGAGCCTGGTAGGCTGCAGTCCATGGGGTCGCTAAGAGTCTGACACAACTGAGCGACTTCACTTTCACTTTTCACTTTCCTGCATTGGAGAAGGAAATGGCAACCCACTCCAGTGTTCTTGCCTGGAGAATCCCAGGGATGGGGGAGCCTGGTGAGCTGCCGTCTATGGGGTCGCACAGAGTCGGACACGACTGAAGCGACTTAGCAGTAGCAGCAGCAGTGTTGGTAATGACCTGATGGTTGGTAATGTTGAATCCCAAATTACCTGGATAAGTGGGTAATTTGGGATTACCCAAATTTAATTAATTTGGATTAGATGTCCTATGGCTGGTTTTGGTTTGCTGTTAGGTGGTGCTTTGGCCCAATGTGTGCAGGTATGGATGTCAACCCCTGGTGGGTGAGGCTAGGTCCAAGGGATAGTGATGGCTTACTGGTGGGTGAAACCAGGACCCAGTGTCTCTGGCTGTGGAGGCTGGGGTACTGTAACTGGTGTTGGCCAGTTAGTGGACCTATCCATGGGTCTGAGAGCTTGTGTCCATATGACTAACCCCTGGTTGCCAAGCCCTGCCTTGTGTGGAGTCTTCTGGCTACTGGTGAGGGAAATCAGTTCCTAACATAGGTGGCTACAGAGTTCTGGGTATCCTGAAGCTGTTGTCAGCATGCTGGTGGGTGGGGCTGGATCCCCAAGTGGCTAACTAAATGCCCCAAAGTTCATGTTGGCCTGCTGGTAACCATGGCCAGGCCCAGGGCTTCTGAGGCTGGTGCCAACTCACTGCTGGAAGGAGTTGAGTTCCAGTGTCAATTTTCAAATGATTTGGATTTGCTCTTTGGGGAACCATGAGCCTGCTTGAATGATTTCAGAGCACTCAAATAGTGTGAATGCAGGCTAGAAACTGATTTGATTACCTGTGTCCAGAGCTGTGAAGTTAACATATTAAGGAAAGCATTAAACTACATCATATAATCATCTGCTGATTAAATGACAAAATGTATGTCAAGAGTCTTGGACTTAATTAATATTAGCTATCAAAGGTTTTAGCCAGTACTTGTCCTTAGATTTACTGAAACTTTCTTAAATACAATTTAATTTCTACACAAAGTGAAATGAAAAAAAAAAAAAACTGTCCATTATTAAAGTGCAGACTAAGTCCTCAAAATTCTTTGGTTCACAAACTATTTTTAAGGAATAGTTAATATCCACAAAAGATAGCTTCTACATATGACATTTTATTATTATAAAGGCACACATGGAGGAGGGGTTCCACTGTGTTATATGATCAAACCTTAGAAAAATTTGTCCTCACTCCATGTGAATGACATTTCTCTTTCACATAATGAAAAAAATATTGAAATCCTTCTTTTAATATCTGACTGTGGTAGATGAGAAAATATAAGCATTATTATGGCTTACAGAATTGGAGCTATGCCAGAAAAGGCATTGGGTGTTATTGTTTCTTCTATTTTATCTTCGGCAATATTGCCATTCCTTTACTATATTACCTCAAGATTCTCTAGTCTTTGTTTCTGCTATTTTTCTTCAGATACTCTACACCAATATAAATTCAATGTAAAACACTCTTTAAAAAATTTCTAGAAAAATTTTAGCAGTCATTGTCAACACAATATAAGATTTTGAAGATTACATTTAACCTTTTCATCTGTTAAGTTATAGCTTGTCTTATTAAAAACACTTTATTCTTTCTCCATTAATTTTTTTTATTTATAATAAAAATAAGAAAATGTACTAAACAATCCAGAGTGTCCATTCTGTCCTTTCAACATATGACAGGGAAAGTGATATTACCACAAACAGTGACTGCTTATGTTCATTTATTATGCAAAATGACCAGATGATCAGCTTCTTGTTGAAAATTGTAGATGGAGAAAAGGTTTCGAATGTCATAAAATGCAGGAAAAAAAAAAAAGCATTTTCATGAATTCATTGACCTTTCCATTAATATCGTAACAGAGCATAATCACTAAGGCTTTTAAATTAGCAAGGTAGCTCAATACAGAGGGATAGCTTGAGAAATCTCAAGGGCTTATGTTGCCAGAACAAGATCCTGACACTAAAAGTAAAAGGGTAAATGAGAATCATGTTTAGTGATGACCTTTAGGTCCCACAGCTGCTTATCACATATCTTGTCTTTTTGCCTTACTGTTGCACTTTAGCTTATTAAAATTAATTGTGTTCTCTTTTGGTTGTTAAGAATTTTTAGTTTCTAACCTTCACTGTCAGATGAACAGTAATATTTTTTCTTTCTATCATTTTGTTGTAGTATAATAATAATTCTTGTTATGTGATTTAAATAAATATACTAAGTAAAGAGATCTTGTAAATTATATTAAAAGTTAAATAATAAGAATAGAAAAAAATTGCACAAGTTCCAAAAAGGAACACATTTTTAGTAACAAAATGGCAATAACATAAACTAGGGTTATACAACAAATATACTTTTACAATGGGCATTTAAATGAAGTAGAGGGCAAATAATTTTCCTTCCAACTTGAAACACTTTGAGCATTAAAGTGGGCTCATAATAGAAAGAATAAGCCTGACAAGCATAATCAAAGACTGTCCTAAAAACCCAGATACGTGGTCACATAACCACACATTTGTTAGAAACTGTGCTCAAGGTCTACATCTTTTAACAAGCAAGCTATGTCTTGATATAATTGAATTTACATTCTTTTAGAGAGGAGAGACAATGAATACTTTTAAAGAATGAATTCAAAAAATGGAGATTTACAATAATCACATAACAGAACTGAAACTGAAACCCAAGCATTCTGACAGAATAGCTATACTCAAACTCTATTCTACACTTCCTCCAAACTAATGCCATTAAACCATAAATCATAGATGTTCTGTTCTATCCAGTGGATACAACTTGTAAGGGTCATCACTGCAAAGGGAGGACTCTGTCTACAATAAAATACATACAATGAAGTTAATCCCTGAATGAAACAATGCTTTACATACATAGATAAAAGACAGAATAAGACCAACTTCAATAGTGGACAACAGTCCCCCATGGAGAGTAAGCCTCTCCCAACATCTGATACAAGGCAACTGGTCTACACACACCCCTCTTATGCTCTAGTAGAAGAACATGAATCCCCCCAGGGTCCAGAAACAGTAAGGTGCCATATGATGCACACACATAAGAAGAATAAAAGAATATCCATTGAGTCTGAGACAAGAAAAGTCATTCCAACACATGGACATTAGCACTTCTTAGGTGGTGAGGGCTTTTTAACTCTAAAGAACTGTTTCAGGCTTGAGGCTCTGATTGGGCTAGACTGAGGAAGGGCACCAGGTCACACCATGGCTGATCACCTCAAATGTTCTGTTTGTGTTTCTTTTCTATTAAAGGTTTATGATTTGTCAGAAACTGTGATCAGGGTCTACATCTTTTAACAAGCAAACTATGTCTTGATGTAATTGAATTTACATTCTTTTAGAGAGGAGAGACAATGAATGCTTTTAAAGAATGAATTCAAAAAATGGAGAATATAATATTACGATATATAATCACATGTGTGTGCTAAGTTGCTCAGTTATGTCCAACTCTTTGTGGCCCTGTGGCCTGTAGCCCACTAAGCTCCTCTGCCTATGAGATTCTCCAGGGAAGACTACCAGAGTGAGTTGCCATGCCCTCCTCCAGGGGATCTTCCTGACTCAGGGACTGAACTCATGTTTCTTATGTCTCCTGCATTGGTAGGTAGATTCTTTACCACTAGGGCCACCTGGGAAGCATAGAACAACATAGGTGTTTAATTTTAAAAAAAGGATAACCAGGGAAAACAACTCAAAATGTGACATCACAGGCAGAAAACATGTGGGTTGCACAATGAAATATATCATCAAAATAATGAGCTAGATAAAGGAATAGCAGATGCCAAAGTCCTGAGGTGAAAATTTGGTGTATGCAAGGACCTGAAAAATAGAGTGACTGAAACCAAGCAAGTTAAGGGATAGAGTGTGAGTTGAGTTTGGGAATCCAGGCAAATGCTTTAGGAACATGACAAGTCATTTGATTTTGCAGTCTTATTTTGGAAAAGTTTTGAATGGTTTTAATTCTTTCATTAAATATTTTATTGAACATTTACTATGGATCTGGTTGTGGTTAAGAGTTGTTAAGTCATGCCTGGCTCTTTTGAGACCCCATAGGCTATAGCCCACAAGGCTTCTCCGTCCATGGGATTTCCCAAGCAAGAATACTGGAGCGGGTTGTCATTTCTTTATCCAGTGGCTCTTTTAGACACAGGGATCAAACCTGTAACCAGCAGATTCTTTACCACTCTGCCACCAGGGAAGCCATGGGTCAGGTATTTTGCTTAAATTATGTGAAGGGTTAAAAATGCTGGTAATGGGAAAGGGTAACATTTTTAAATAGCAATCAGAATAAGCTTCATTGGGATGATGAGATTTGAATAAAGACTTGAAGTTGGGTTTGGAGAAAGTCAATTTATTGACTTGGATTGGAGAGAGCATTCCAGACAATAGGAAAAATCAGTGCAAAAGCTTTCAAATGGGACAATATATGCTGTGTTCTGGAATAAGCCAAAGACCCTAATTCTGAAGCAGAATAGGAAGGGGCAGTAACAATACAGGACCTCAGAAGGTAATAAGAGAAGGAAGGAAGAGGAAGAGCTGATCATGTAGAGCTTTGTAAGCAATTAGAAAGGCTTAGGCTTTTACTTTGATTGACATGGAGATCTATTAGCTAGGTTAAAAGGGAGAAGTAAAACAATTTGATTTACATTTTTTAAAGGTCACACTGACTGTTGGTAAAGGGAGCAGGTGGAGCAGGGAGACGAATTAGGAAACTATAGCAGCAATCTATTCAAGAATTTGATTTCAATGAAAGAGGTTAGAAGCAGCCCAATTTTTAATGGGATTTGAAGACTAACTCAACAGTATTTTGTATAAATTAGATCTACAGTATGAAAGAAGAAGTCTAGGTTTTTATGTTGAAATTGGGAAGAATGGTGTTTTCATTAATGTAGGTACGTTAGATTGCACCAGAAGAAGGTTTGGCAGTATGTGTGAGATCAGGAATTTAGGACTGGGCTTGTTAACTTTGAGATAACCCAAGGAAATGTTAATTATGAGATATCCACTAATATCAGGCAAATGTTAAATGAACAGATAGATATATAAATTCAAGTGCTTGCTTGTGAGTGGGTATGTAAATCTGAGTTGATTGTATTGAAATCTTTACAACAAATGAAATATATTTTTGCATGCGTATTCAGTCATGTTCAACTCTTTGTGACCCCATGGACTATAGCCTGCAAGCCTCCTCTGTCCATAGGATTTTTCTAGCTAAGGTTACTGGAGTGGGTTGCCATTTTCTACTCCAAGATGCATCTCTAAGAGATATATCTTTAGATATAAAGTAAAAGAAGATCCTGGGTGTGCTAGAATGAAGAAGAGAGCAGAAAATTAAATTTAAAGGAATGGCCAATGAGATGAGAAGAAAATCAAAAGTAAGTAGGATTAGAGAATAAAGGTGGGGAATTCACTGGTAGTCTGGTGGTTAGAAATTGGTGCTTTCAGTGCCAAGGCACAGGTTTGATCTCTGAGTAGAGCGCTAAGATCCCACAAAGACAGTGGCCCAGTTGAATTTAAAAAAAAAAGGGAAGATGAAATGTGAAGAAAATGTATCACCTATGATGTAAAAAGCATATTTATAGATCAAATAAATTGAAGATTTGAAATAGACCATCAAATCTAGTAACAAGGAAGATCTTGGTGACCGTGACAAGAACCAGCCTGATGAAGCAGTTAAAGTGAATGTCTGTTGGAATGTGTTCTAAATAATAGAAGGATAGGAATGTGAAATAGCACAATAAATAAGTATAATATTTTCAGAGTTTGCTTCAAAGAGATACAAATAAATAAAAAATGGGAGTGCAGCTGATGAGAAAAGATGAATCAAGAAAAAATTATTTTGTTTTCTTCTGTAAAGATGGAGAAAATAATAACAAGCTCATATGATAATAATAAAAAAGATATGAGGAAAATGTGATATTGGGAAAAAGTGACACATTTTTTGAACAGTGTCTCAGAAATGGGAGTCAATGACAATGTTGTGAGACTGGCTGGGTTTAGAGCAGATGATATGAGTACAGGTTCTGATAGCTGAGTAGGTCTGATAGTGGGAGTTGGAGAAATTCTTCCCAGTTACTTAGATCATTAATGACAATGAATTTATGGAAAAATTATTCAAGGCTTAATGAGAAAGAAGATGTAAAATTAATACTTAGGATATTAGGAGAGTGAAGGCATAAGAATTAAGGTGTGACTGTGAGGAGCAGTCTTCAGAGTCAGCTTCACATTTATAATTATGACTATAAAATAAGATCAGTCATAAGGCTCTATGTTTTTCTCCACACACATTTAGCTTCCTTTGGACAAACACTGAATAACTGGAAAGGTGGATTTAATTGGTTTGTGATTCCGCCAGGAGAGTACAAAAAGCAAGAGAGAAGTAAAAAGTAGAATATATATGAAAGTTACTGATTCTAATGATTGACTGTGGAACATGACCTTGATAAGTAGGAAATAAAGAATATGAAGGGAACTGGAGAAAATTTTTTAAAAAGTTTCAATAGGATTGAAAGTACTAAAATATTTGATGGAATGAACTAGAAAGAATGTAGTGATCAGACAACAGCACACAGTAAATTAAAATTATGAAGAGCCTGATGTTACATGTAATGACATATTCCAGAATATCCTTCTGGGAGTGACTGAATAGAAGGATGTATTACACAGAGGAAAAAAAATCAAGACACTGAATTTTCAGGTGTCGGGAAAAAAAAAAAAAACTATGGTGAGATCATTGAAAACAGTCACCAGAGTAGTGTCAAAGAGCCAATGAGTCAAAAGTTAAAACGTTTAAAAGGTGAAAGTGTCTGTTGAAGAATCGGTAGTAGACTGAGAGTAGTCACTGAGAGACAGGTGACATGGATTTAAAGCCAATTTGTAGGGAGAAAGGAGGAAGAATGGTCTGGAAATGGAATTGGGTAATGAAGAGAACACCAATCTAGTGGATTGAGTCTGTAAGGAGAAAAAAAAATCAATTGAGAAAGTTGCAGGTAAACTAGTGTCTTCTGGAAGAGCAGGAAGGCTTTATAGAAAAGATTGAGAATTAGGAGATTTTTCTTCAGCGAGCATAAAGGGAGGATTTCAAAAATGATAGAGGGGTGGCCCTAACCTAATGTGCATGCACCTTTGGCCACTGTTGGTGGAGATGAATAATGTGGGAAGAAGCTTAGTGCTATACCAATTTTATGGGGCATCCAACTGACACTGTAAGTAAAGGGAATTATGGAGAAGTGGGGCCTGGTTTTAGTCTCAGTGTTATGAATGCACTACCAGCTGATGTACTTTTGTCAAAGCTCTATCTGGCTATGCTGTGGAACTGAGAAAGAAAGAGGTGTGCAGATAGGGCATATGAAAAGATGCTCAACATTGCTAATCAGGAAAATGTAAACCACCCACAATGAGATATTACCTTAGACCTGTCAGAATGGCTGTCATCAAAAACAACACAAATAACAAATGTTGGCAAGGATGTGGAGAAAGGGAACCCTAGTACACTGTTGATGGGAGTGTAAATTGATGCAACCACTGTGGAAACCAGTGGAGGTTTTCCACAAAAGTGAAAATAGAACTATCATATGACCCAGCAGTTCTACTCTCAAGATAGATATGCAGATGATACCACCTTAATGGCAGAAAGCAAAGAGGAACTAAAGAGCCTCTTGATGAAACTGAAAGAGGAGAGTGAAAAAGTTGGCTTAAAACTCAACATTCAAAAAACAAAGATCATGGTATCCAATCCCATCACTTCATGGCAAATAGATGGGGAAACAGTGAGAGACTTTATTTTCTTGGGCTCTAAAATAACTGAGAATGGTGATGTCAGCCACTGAATTAAAAGATGCTTGTTCCTTGGAAGAAAAACTATGACAAAACCTAGACAATATATAAAAAAGCAGAGACATTAGTTTGCTGACAAAGGTCTGTATAGTCAAAGCTATGGTTTTTCCAGTAGCCCTGTAAGCATGTGAGAGCTAAGCAAAGAATAATTGATGCTTTTGAACTGTGATGCTGAAGAAGACTCTTGAGAGTCCCTTGGACAGCAAGGAGATCAAACCAGTCAATCCTAAGGGGAATCAATCCTGAATATTCATTGGAATGACTGATGCTGAAGTTGAAACTCCAATACTTTGGCCACCTGATGGGAAAAGCTGACTTATTGGGAAAGACCCTGATGCTGGGCAAGACTGAGGGCAGGAGAAGAAGTGGGCGACAGAGGATGAGACGTTCGGTCGGCATCACTGACTCAATGGACATAAATTTGAGCAAATTCCGGGAGATAATGAAGGACATGGAAGCCTGGCATGCTGCAGTTCATGGGGTAGGACACAATTTAGTGACTGAACAACAACAACATATATGAAAAAAAAAATTATATGAACAACAGTATATATGAAAAAAATTCAAAAACTACATGTACCTCAATGTTCATAGCAGCATTATTTATGATTGCCAAGATACAGAACAACCTAAATGTCA
>NW_011494930.1:1688613-1703011 GCF_000754665.1 Bison bison bison
ACAGATAAATAGATAAACACGATATGATAAACGCACACACACACACACACAGACACACACACACAATACAATACTATTCAGCCATTAAAAATGAAAAATTTGTCATTTGCAGCAACATGAACAGGCTTGGAAGGCATTATGTCAAGTGAAATAAGAAAGGCAGAGAATTAAAAATAATGTATGATATCACTTACATGTGGAATCTAAAATTTTCAACAAACTAGTGAATATAAGAAAAAGAAGCAGACTCACATATATAGACACCAAACTAGTGATTACCAGTGGAGAGAGGTGGTGAGGAGCAATATAGGGCCCAAAGAATAAGAGAACATATATTTTTGTGTGTAATATAGGCTCAATGGATGTATTGTACAACACAGGAAATGCAGACAATAGTTTGTAATAACCGTAAATAGAAATTGCATAAAATACAATTAAAATTGTATAAAAGTTAAAAAATAAAATTGAGAATAGCAAATGTTATTTGCTCTAAAAAATTGTTATAAGAAACAATAATAGTTTGATTAGGACTTGCTTTCATCTTGTTGTATAACTTAAGACACTTAGAAGGCATCTTCTTTATGTGTGGTTAAATTATCATACTTTAAGTTTGGATGAACATCTACCATTTTATCTTTTTTATTTACATTGTCATAAATTATCTTCAAGAACGCCTGTAATGTGAAGTTTTTTAATGGCAACTAAGTTCTTCTGAGACATTTTCATCTTTTTATCACAATTTGTTTCCTTATTATGTCAATAATTTCATATTCACCAACTTCCTGCACATTTGGAGTCTCTCATACAGTAGTAATGCTAACATCTCTATGGTCAGCTAACTTCTATAATTTCAATTACATTATATACAAGTATCACTTTCAGTGTTTTTTTTTTTTATCATCTGATTTTTAAAATAATATCTCATGGGTTTATCAGTAACAGACAAAGCAGGTCCACAAGGCCTTGCTGCCTCTGTGTGAGCTGAATAACAAATGTGCAGTGATGACTCACTAACAGACTTTGATAGGAGTTACATGATTTGTCACTGGTCATGATGTTATTTATATAACAACTTGTGGACTAAAGAAGTAGCAGTAAAATTAGTACTTCACAAGATTACTCAGATTATACCAAGTAGCTGAAATTCATACGTTTTGGAACAGTGCAGAAAGGAGAATATCTGAATGCATGCATGTGCCTGTGTCTTCAGTTGCTATTGTTATTAAAGTCAGCAGTATAACTGAAGTAGGAGAATCTGGGTGATGTTTAGGGTCAAGTATCGAAAATTGTTTTGGGTTTGTAAAAACTGATATACCTATGAAACTAGATAGCTAGTGATCATAATAGATTCAAGATACCAGGGAAAATGTTGAGTTTTAATGACTAAATTTAATATCGATACAATTTAAACTAAGTTTCCTAGGAAGAGGAAATACAGAGAATATTACCAAAAATGAGTAAAAAACTAAAAATATTAGCTTGATTCAAGGAGCACAGATTGACAATGAAGTTGTGAGATGTTAGAGAAGCTGAAGAAAGACAGAAAAATTCTTATGAGTCTAGCATGACTTAGCGACTAAACCACCACCACCAAAGCATCATTTTATTCATGCCATCTCCAGATTCTATATTAGCAATGGGAAAAAAACAATTTGCCCACATATCTGGAAGATATTAGGGCATCACAACTCATTAATATAATTATAATTCTCCAGTTCCACATCTTTGCAGTTTCCTTGATTCGTCATCCTCTGTGTGATGGTTTCATCAGTTCTAGGCTCCATAGCTGCACATGAAAAGTCCAGAGGAAGAGAAGGCTTTTAAATCTTCCCTTCATGTCTGACTGGGTCTAGTTAGGTACTATGTGCATTATTCATTATCTAGAGAAAGCCACAAACTGACTGGTTTTCAACAAGGATCCTGAATCATTCATTGGCAAGGGGAATGAAATTTGTATTTGAGAAAAAAAATTCTGTTTGGATAAAAGCCATGATCCCAAATGCCTGATTACCCCAGCATGGAAGAGAGGTGTTATGTTAATATTCCATCCAGCACATTCTCTGTGATCAAATTCATGGCTCTGTCTCTAGTTGTATCATTTATTACTACATGGTTATTGAAATTTTTTTTAATGCGTACTGTTCTTATCTATAAAAAGGTTGTGTATCTCTGAAGCTTCTTTCCTTTCTCTTTTTGATCCAAACTATTATTAGCTCCACATACAATGGCTTTGTCAGTTCTTCCAACCCCAGCTGAAAACAATCTCTCAGATACTGCCATCAGACTAATCAGTTTCTTCTCATAGCAATTTGCACTTCTCATTCAAATAATTTATTAGTAGCAATTAACTAATTAATCTCGAATATTTTTATTCAATATTTGTATAATGTGGTTTATTATAAACCTTATAAGGGCAGGATTATGTCTCTGTATTCACTGCTATATGCCCATTACTAGCAGAGAAAGGTGAGCACACACTTTACTTAGATATTTAGGTAAGGAGAAGGGAGAAGAGAATAGATTTTTAAGAAAGATGGAGAAAAAAATGAGAGAATGAAGACAGAAGTGAATATTAAAAAGAAGTACTTATCATCCTTTTGCCTTCAGGAATTATGGGAGATCACACTGAAGAAGTGGGGATGCAGTAAAAATAATTGATTAGATTGTTTTTTCAGAGAATTACTTTCTATTGGTTCATTAACAACTATTCTATATGAAATTATTTATTGTTCATTTGTTGCAGTGGACTTCAGTTTGTGTGAAAGAGAAGCAGTTCAATCTCCTTTCCAAATTTATTCCCAGGGCCTAACACCATATCTGCCAAAAAATTGTGAATGGAATTAAATTACTAATAAAGCATGATTTAGAATCATTTATCAAGTATGTGATTAAATGTCTGCTCAGAAATTAAATTCTTAGTTAAATACTATTCTTTGGCTTCTTAATCAAAAAGATCTCTTGTGTTTTATGAGTTGATTTAATAAATGAAGTGTCATTGTACATTCATTCATTGCAACTGTCCAGGTCAACAAAAACAGCCCTTTCACCCACTATTTATTTGCCTTTCTAACCATTAGAAAAGAGCATTTCCAGAACAGCTTAATCAAGTTTTAGCACAAGATAGTGGAGACTAAGTTTAGCATCTTTGTGCATATAAACAAGTAGCTTCTTTTAATCTACTATTCCTTCATCTGACATATAAACTTTGTCAGTGGAACAGCCATTTTCAGAGATTATAACATTCATTATTCTTTTTGCTTATCTTCAATAATAGATGTTTTTCCCCCTTTTCAAGAGTTATTTGCCTTTTGGCAATGCTGTTTATTTCTCATAGAATTCTTTTAAAATAAATGTCATGTGGGGATATCGCCAGGTAACCTTAAAGCAGGCTTTCTCCCACAACTTCATTTTATGGAGTCCCTTTTGTGGAAAAGCCATCACAAAGCACTGTCAAAATTGGAAGCAAAACAAAAGTCACACAGCCAAAAAAATCAATGATCTTTCCTATAACCCAAGATTAAATCAAATCAAACTAGCTTTAAGCTTACACTTTAAACCCAGTCAGAATTTGGTGCACCTGACAGGGCCAATTGCATTCCAGACACTTGTGTTGCAATGGGAGCCATCCTTTGGGTAATAATTGGTTGACCCAAAATCCAAATGAAAATTTAGAATCAACTCATAAAACATAAACAAAGAAAAAAAGTTATACAAAACTAATAATTTATCTTCAAAGTATGCATTTTTACCAATTTAAATTAAAAAATGCTTTTAAATTTTTCTTCACATCTCACAGTAGTTACAACTGCCTTAATTGTAAAGGGCCAGCAAGAAAGTCTCTGTTTTCTTCACTCAAGTAAAATTGTTTTTTATGTGATGGAAAAGGATGGAAAGGAAAAACATTACTGGGAATTCTGAACTTTTTCATATGGTCTAGACAATTCTGGAACTAATAAACGAGTTTCTAAATACTGTCTTTCAAACTAAATGTATTTTAACAGAATTAAGTAAAGTAAAAAAAAAAATGTGCATCTGCAATATGCCTAGGATAGTTTTTTCATTTTTCATATCTGGTCAACTAATTTGATCTGCTTTAAGCAATATAAGGCATTGGTAATTTAATTCCACACACCAGGAGATGATAAAGAACGACTTGTAACTGAGAAACACTGGTAAAATAATAATTTTTGCAACACCTTATAACTTGTTTTGTATGTATTAATGTAATATCAAAATATACTTATGAATATATATATAAGAAATATTTCATAATAGTCAAATGCCAGCATCAATAATTCTATTACTTTTTTTCATAAAACTGGTACTATTAGTATTTTTATTCAGTTACTGTCTTCTCTTCAATTAGGCTATAAACTTGTAGATCAAGAGTAGATTTAGAACTAAATGGCATCTTCATAGAATAAGTGTTATAGAAAGGGACTTACTGTAAGAAGGTCAATATTGTTGTAACAAGCAGAATAATGGCTCCCCTTCAAAGGTGTCCTCATCTTAATCCTTGTAAATGCAAATATGCTAATTTGCTTAGTAAAAGTGATTAAGTTAAGAAACTTAGAAGCCAGAGCATTCTGGCTTATCCAAGGTGGACCTGATTAAAACACAAGGGTCCTTGTAAAGGGAGGGCTGGAGTGTCAGGATCTGAGAAAGAAATTTGAGGACATTATATTGCTGGTTTTGATGTTGGGGAAAAGGGTCATGAGTCAAGAGATGCAGGTGGCAGACCTCTAGAAGTTGAAAGATGCCAGATTCTGGGAAACAGATTCTTCCCTAATGCCCTCAGAGGGAATGAAGTCCTGCTGACAGTTCGATTTGAACTCAGTGAAATCTATCTGACTTCTAACCTCATGAAGGATAACGGATTTGTGTTGTTTTTAAACCACTAAGTTTGTGGTAATTGCTACAGTACCAATAGTAAACTAATATAATTGTCTAATAGAATTAAAGTAATAAGAATAATACAGTACTAAAAGCATGCTTGCTATATGGTAGGCACTATATTAAGAGCTCTCTTTGAAATATCTGTTTCGTCTACACCACAAGGTTATGAGTTACTTATTATTTTTGGAACAGTTTTACTAGAGTATAATTGTTATACAGTAACCTGAACAAAATTAAAGTGTACAGTTTGTTTTGGCATAGATGCTTATCCATGAAAGCAACATGACAATCAAGATCAATGAACATATTTGTCACCAGCAAAATTTTTTGAATACACCTTTATAATTTCTCTCTCTTCCATCTCCTTTCTCTTTCCCCAGACAAATTCTGATGAGATTTTTATCACTATGTGCTAGTTTAACTTTCCTAGAACTGTGCACATTTCAAATATTATAACATGCATTCTGTACTATTTACCTTTAATGCAGCATGAGTGTACTTAGATTCATCCATATTGTAATGTGTACTTATTTCTAGACAGTATTCCACAGTGCAGACATACTACAGTTTGTAGTATATACTGTCAGTTGTTGATGGGCCTTTGTTTCCTTTCCAGTTTTGGGCTATTACAGGTAGAGTTATTTTGAGTATTTATATATGACTTTATGGCCAGTCACTGGTCAAAGCAAACACCCTTTTCTGAAAACACAAGAGAAGACTCTACACATGGACATCACCAAAAGGTCAATACCAAAATCAGACTGATTAAATTCTTTGCAGCCAAAGATGTAGAAGATTTATACAGTCAGCAAAAACAAGACTGGAAGCTGACTGTGGCTCAGATCATGAACTACTTATTGCCAAATTAGACTGAACTTGAAGAAAGTAGGGAAAACCACTAGACCATTCAGGTAGAACCTAAATCAATTCCCTTACGATTATACAGTGGAAGTGAGAAATAGATTTAAGGGACTAGATCTGATAGAGTGCCTGGTAAACTATAGACAGAGGTTCATGACATTGTACAGGAGACAGCGATCAAGACCATCCCCATGGAAAAGAAATGCAAAAAAGCAAAATGGCTGTCTGAGGAGGGCTTACAAATAGTTGTGAAAAGAAGAGAAGCGAAAAGCAAAGGAGAAAAGGAAAGATATAAGCATCTGAATGCAGAGTTCCAAAGAATAGCAAGAAGAGATAGGAAAACCTTTCTCAGTGATAAGTGCAAAGAAATAGAGCAAAGAATGGGAAAGGCTAGAGATCTCTTCAAGAAAATTAGAGATACCAAGGGAACATTTCATGCAAAGATGGGTTCAAAAGAACAGAAATGGTAAGGATCTAAAAGAAGCAGAAGATATTAAGAAGAGATGGCAAGAATATACAGAAGAACTGTACAAAAAATATCTTCACAACCAAGATAATCACAATGGTGTGATCACTCACCTATAGCCAGACATCCTGGAATGTGAAGTCAAGTGGGCCTTAGGGAGCATCACTATGAACAAAGTTAGTGGAGGTGATGGGATTCCAGTTGAGCTATTTCAAATCCTAAAAGATGATGCTGTGAAAGTGCTGCACTCAATATGCCAGCAAATTTGGAAAACTCAGCAGTGGCCACCAGACTGGAAAAGGTCAGTTTTCATTCCAATCCCAAAAAGGCAATGCCAAAGAATGCTCAAAATACCACACAATTGCATTCATCTCACATGGTAGCAAAGTAATGCCCAAAATTCCCCAAGCCAGGCTTCAACAGTATGTGAAACATGAATTTCCAGATATTCAGGCTGGACTTAAAAAGGCAGAGGAACCAGAGATCAAATTGGCAACATCTGCTGGATTATCAAAAAAGCAAGAGACTTTCAGAAAAATATCTACTTCTGCTTTATTGACTACGTAGAAGCCTTTGACTGTGTGGATCACAATAAACTATGGAAAATTCTGAAAGAGATATGAATACCAGACCACCTAACCTGGCTCTTGAGAAATCTGTATGCAGTTCAGGAAATATCACTTAGAACTGGACATGGAACAACAGACTGGTTCCAAATAGGGAAAGGAGTACATCAAGGCTGTATATTCTCAGCCTGCTTATTTAACTTACATGCAGAGAACATCATGAGAAATGTTGGGTTGGATGAAGCACAGGCTGGAATCAAGATTACCAGGAGAAATATCAATAAGCTCAGATATACAGATGACACCACACTTATGGCAGAAAGTGAAGAAGAATTAAAGAGCCTATTGATGAAAGTGAAAGATGAGAGGGATAAAGCTGGCTTAACACTCAAAATTCAGAAAACTAAGATCATGGCATCTGGTCCCATCACTTCATGGGAAATAGATAGGGAAACAGTGGAAACAGTGTCAGACTTTATTTTTTGGCCTCCAAAATCACTGCAGATGGTGACTTCAGCCATGAAATTAAAAGGTGCTTGGAAAAAAAGTTATGACCAACCTAGTTCAGTTCAGTTCAGTTCAGTCACTCAGTCATGTCCGACTCTTTGCAACCCCATGAATTGAAGCACTCCAGGCCTCCCTGTCCATCACCAACTCCCAGAGTTCACTCAAACTCACGTCCATTGAGTTGGTGATGCCATCCAGCCATCTCATCCTCTGTCGTCTGCCGGGGTCCAGCCCCAGCTGATCCAGGGTATTTGAAGGAGAGACAGCATCGACAACCTATTTATTTAAATATTCATCAAAGATATAAAGAGTAATAGAATAAGGATAGCTCAGTGAGGAAATTCAGTGGAGAAAAGAGGCTTAATAATTCAGCCAGAAGGTGAGAGAAAGAACGACATGGGGAGACCAAGTTTCGGTGAACAAGGCCCGCACTTTATTTTCCAAAGTAGTTTTTATACCTTAAGTTATGCATAGAGGATAATGGGGGAAGGGGTAGAGTCATGCAGTAAGCCAGGCTTTCTTCCTGCACACTTATCATATGCAAAAGTTTAGGTAATTTGCATCATCCTCTGGCCCGGAGGCCTGTTAACATTTTAAGAAACTTATTTTTCTCTAAAGGTGGTTATTCCAAAGTCAGGCGCCAGCGTCCAAAAAAACATTGGACAAAGCTGCATTCCTATAGGGCAAAGGTGAGGTGGGCTCAATCAAGAAAAGAATTAACTCAAGGGTCCAAAGTTACAAACACTGAGGCTACCACTTACATTTCTATACACCCATTATATCAATCAATACACTGCCAAGGACACAGTAGGTAAGGGGTATGGAGACTTAGCAGCAAACATTGGCCAATAAGTGAAAAACCCTTCACCAATACAATTTCTAATCAATCTTTTAACTACTCAAAGGAATCTGTGTTTAGACAGTTTAGAACATCTCCTGCCTCTCACAGTTGGGAGGCTCTGAACAATCACATGTGGCCAGAAAAACCTATTCAGGCAGGCTAGAGGATTTCCAAAGGAGTCTGTAGGTTGAAACACTGTCACACCCAGGAATTATTAACTGGAGCTGTAAGCTAACTCTTTTTTCAGAGAGAGGTAGTTGGGGACAGCTCCCTGTAAAGTCAGAGGTGTAGGTGAAAGCACAAAGCAGAAAGTAGGCAGACTCTGGTTTTGGGGGTAGATGCTCGAGAATTTCCAGGGGGACTCCTGAGGTTCGATCCTGCCTTTGCGTATGCCAAGCCTCCTTCCTCATGACCTTTGCCATGGGCAGAGTTCCTCACGCTGGCTCCCGGCAGTGATAGAATTCCAGTTGAGCTATTCCAGATCCTGAAAGATGATGCTGTGGAAAGTGCTGCACTCAATATGCAATATGCACTCAATATGCAATATGCCAGCTCCCGGCAGTCGTCCCCTTCTCCTCCTGCCCACAATCCCTCCCAGCATCAGAGTCTTTTCCAATGAGTCAACTCTTCACATGAGGTGGCCAAAGTACTGCAGTTTCAGCTTTAGCATCATTCCTTCCAAAGAAATCCCAGGGCTGATCTTCAGAATGAACTGGTTGGATCTCCTTGCAGTCCAAGGGACTCTCAAGAATCTTCTCCAACACCACAGTTCAAAAGCATCAATTCTTCAGTGCTCAGCCTTCTTCACAGTCCTACTCTCACATCCATACATGACCACTGGAAAAACCATAGCCTTGACTAGACAGACTTTTGTTGGCAAATTAATGTCTCTGCTTTTGAATAAGCTATCTAGGTTGGTCATAACTTTTCTTCCAAGGAGTAAGCATCTTTTAATTTCATGACTGCAGTCACCATCTTCAGTGATTTTGGAGCTCAAAAAAATAAAGTCTGACACTGTTTCCACTGTTTCCCCATCTATTTCCCATGAAGTAATGGAACCAGATGCCATGATCTTCGTTTTCTGAATGTTGAGCTTTAAGCCAACTTTTTCACTCTCCTCTTTCACTTTCATCAAGAGGCTTTTTAGTTCCTCTTCACTTTCTGCCATCCATAATGGTGGTGTCATCTGCATATCTGAGTTTATTGATATTTCTCCTAGCAATCTTTATTCCATCTTGTGCTTCTTCCAGCCCAGAGTTTCTTATGATGTACTCTGCATATAAGTTAAATAAGCAGGGTGACAATATACAGCCTTGACGTACTCCTTTTCCTGTTTGGAACCAGTCTGTTGCTCCATGTCCAGTTCTAACTGTTGCTTCCAACCTAGAAGCATATTAAAAGCAGAGACAATACTTTGCCAACAAAGATCCATCTAGTCAAAGACTATGGTTTTTCCAGTAGTCATGTATGGATGTGAAAATTAAACTCTAAAGAAAGCTGAGGGCCAAAAAATTGATGCTTTTGAACTGTGGTTTTGGAGAAGACTCTTGAGAGTCCCTTGGACTGCAAGGAAATCCAACCAGTCCATTCTAAAAGAAATATATCCTGAATATCCATTGGAAGGACTGATACAGAAGCTGAAACTCCAATACTTTGGCTACCTGATGTGAAGATATGACTTATTGAAAAAGAACCTGATGCTGGGAAAGATTGAACACTGGAGGATAAGGGGATGACAGAGGATGAGATGGTTGGATAGTATTACCTAGTCAATGGACATGAGTTTGAGTAAAATCCAGGAGTTGGTGATGGACATGGAGGCCTGGCATGCTGAAGGCCATGGATTCACAAAAAGTCGGACTCGAATGAGCGACTGAACTGTACTGAACTGAACTGATATGTCTTTATAGGGACATATACTTTTATATTATTTTGCAGTAACATGAATGGATCTACAGATTGTCATATTGAGTGAAGTAAATCAGAGAAGCAGAAACAATGTATGACATTCCTTATGTGTGGAGCCTAAAAAGACATGAAAGATATAAACTTATGTACAAAACATAAGTAGACTCACAAATGGAAACAGTGACAGACTTTATATTTTGGGGCTCCAAATTACTGCAGATGATGACACCAGCCTTGAAACTAAAAGAAACCTTCCCTTTGTAAGAAAGCCATGACTAGCCTAGACTGTATATTAAAAAACAGAAACATTACTTTGCTGACAAAGGTCTGTCTAGTAAAGCTATAATTTTTCCAGTAGTCATGTGTGGATGTAATATTTGGACTAAAAAGATAGCTGAGTGCTGAAAAATTGGTACTTTTGAACTATGGTGTTGGAGAAGACTTGAGAATCACTTGGACTGCGCGGAGATCCGACTAGTCAATCCTAAAGGAAATCAGTTCTGAATATCCATTGGAAGGACTGATGCTAAAGCTAAATTTCCAGTACTTTGACCACCTGATATAAAAAGTTCACTTATTGGAATAGACCCTGATGCTGGGAAAGATTGAAGGCAGGAGCAGAAGGGTATGACAGAGGATGAGATGCCTGGATGGCATCACCGACTCAATGGACATGAGTTTGAGTAAACACCGGGAGATGGTGAAGGACAGGGAAGCCTGGAGTGCTGCAGTCCATGAGTTCACAAAGAATTGAACACAACTGAGTGAGTGAACCACAACAACTTACAGAACGAACCTATGTTTGATAGGAATAAAGATAGTTGGTGAGTTTGGGAGGGACTGGCACACACTGCAATATTTGAAAATGGATAACCAACAAGGATCTACTCTATAGTGCATGGAGCTCTGCTCAATGTTATGTGGCAGCCTGGATGGAAGGGGAGTTTAGGGGAGAATGAACACATATTTATGTGTGGCTGAGTCCCTTTGCTGTCCACCAGAAACTATCAGAGTGTTATTAATTGGCTATAATTCAATACAAAATGAAAGTTTAATAACCAGAAATAATAGATATTTATTAACTATTATTTTCATTTTATAGATGAGGAAGTGTGCCTTACGAGGGAAAAGGCATAGCCCAATGATGAAAACTGATAAGTGGAAGAGGTAGGGTTTAAACTATATTCCTTTAACTCTTCTCTGTCAAATAGTGTAGTTTGAGAATAAAAGAACATTAATAATGGTCTCCTCTGAGCTTAAATAAATTTAACTCATAAAATTAAAAAAAAAAAAATATATATATATATATATATCAATAGCTCAGGTACTAAAAATATCTGACCAGGAGAAATACACGAGTCAAAAAAAAAAAAAACCCGTAGCTAAATATGACCTTCTTTTTATATATTCATCATATCCACAATGAGAAATGTAGGTCACTGTAGGTATTTCAGAACAGCCATCCCTCTTAAAATGTTTGTCCTTTGGGCTGGCACCATGCTGGGCCCATCTGTTGCTTCACCCCTGGCTGCAATAGATTGGTCCAGAACTGGGCAGCTGCATCACATTTATTCATACAGATCCCCTTCCTGGGAATTCAAAAGTCAGTACTGCAAAAAATGTACTTCATCTCTCCTGGGCTGAATGACCCTGTAATGTGGATAATAAGAGAATCCCACAGTGATATGTTTCACCACAAGGACTAGACAGAAAAAGAAAGCTGTTCTGCAAAGAGTGAGAAAATAATTAGTTGTAAATGTAGACAGTGTTGACAGATTCAGAGATAACACTGTAGCTTTTCCAAGCCCTGGTTCTAGTATATTATTAAACACAAAGAATTACTAAGTATTTTTCCTTCTCCTTAGGTTCTTTGAGATGCACTCATGGCCTTATCAATAGCTCAGGTACTAAAAATGTCTGACCAGGAGAAATACACGAGTTACTAAAAAAAAAAAAAAAAACCATAGCTAAATATGACCTTCTGTATGACCATGGACTTCCCTGGTGGCTCAGATGGTAAAGCATCTGTCTACAATGTGGAAGACCCAGGTTCGATCCCTGGGTTGGGAAGATCCTCTGGAGAAGGAAATGGCAATCCACTCCAGTACTCTTGCCTGGATAATCCCATGGACGGAGGAGCATTGTATGCTACAATCCATGGGGTCGCAGAGTCAGACGCAACTGAGCAACTTCACTACTTCTCTTCTCTTCTCATGGCCTTATAACCATTATTTACTTATTGATTAGTTAGCCTCAGTGGACTTATATTTATCACAACATAGTCAAGTATATATCAAATATTGTAGCAGACTCTCTACACAATGATTCACCATTGTTTCTTCTTACGTTCTGTGTAGTTGTGACATGTGTCAGTACATGCTAGACCACCAGTTAAAAACCCTGAAATATCCAAAAAATCAATATTTGGTGCTTGGTAACTGTCATTTTCTATCTTATCTTCTTGATAGTAGTCATTCAGGATAAGATTCTAGTACTAAATATATAAAAATCTTCTATTCTGTGCCTTATCTCCCATGTAATATAGTCAATCATACTCATCAGTTTTCCAATTATGTTTCCCATATTCCATTAATTTCCTTATTAATACAATAATTGGTGTTTATAAAAATTCATTTTCTTACCTTATTACTATGGCATGTAATTCATGCAGCTTCCATATCATCTTCACATTCCTGTTCAACCTCCATTCAATTTACCGTGAAAATAGATGGACTCGAAATGCTGACTTCATATACTTAAAAGAAGACCACATAGAATTCATTAATTTACTCCATTTAACATTATTGTTTTATATATATATATATAAGTGGCCTGAAGAACTATGAACAGAGGTTCGTGGCATTATATAGGAGGCAATGACCAAGACCATCCCCAAGAAAAAGAAATGCAATAATGGCAAAATGGTTGTCTGAGGAGAACTTACAAATAGCTGAGAAAAGAAGAGAAGCAAAAGGAAAAGGAGAAAAGAAAAGATCTACCCATCTGAATGCACAGATCCAAAGAATAGCAAGGAGAGATAAGAAAGCCTCCCTAAGTGATCAATGCAAAGAAATAGAGGAAAACAATAGAATGGGAAAGACTAGAGATCTCTTCCAGAAAATTAGAGATACCAAGGGAACATTTCATACAAAAATGGGCACAATAAAGGACAGAAATGGTATGGACCTAATAGAAGCAGAAGATATTAAGATATTAAGAAGAGGTGGCAAGAATACACAGCAGAATTCATTCGAATTGCTTGGCTGGATGAAGCATAAGCTGGAATCAATATTGCTGGGAGGAATATCAATAACCTCAGATTATGCAGATGACACCACCCTTATGGCAGAAAGTGAAGAGGAACTGAAGAGCCTCTTGATGAAAGTGAAATAGGAGAGGGATAAGCTAGCTTAAAACTCAACATTCAAAAAACTAAGATCATGGCATTAGTTCCCATCACTTCATGGCAAATATATGGCAAACAATGAAACCAGAGAGAGGCTTTATTTTGGGGGGACTCCAAAATCACTGCAGATGGTAACTCTAGCCATGGAATTTAAAGATGCTTACTCCTTAGAAGAAAAGCTATACCCAACCTAGACAGCATAATAAAAAGCAGAGATATTACTTTGCCGACAAAGGTCCAATCTAGTCAAAGCTATGGTTTTCCAATGATCATGTATGGATGTTAAAGTTGGACCATAAAGAAAGCTGAACGCTGAAGAATTGATGCTTTTGAACTATGGTATTGGAGAAGACTTTTGAGAGTCCCTTGGACTGCAAGGAGATCCAACCAGTCCATCTTAAAGGAAATCAGTCCTGAATGTTCATTGGAAGGACTGATGCTGAACCTGAACCTCCAGTACTTTGGCCACCTTATGTAAGATCAGATCAAATCAGTCACTCAGTCGTGTCAGACTCTTTGCGACCCCATGAATCGCAGCACGCCAGGCCTCCCTGTCCATCACCAACTCCAGGAGCTCACTCAGACTCACGTCCATCGAGCCAGTGATGCCATCCAGCCATCTCATCCTCTGTCATCCCCTTCTCCTCCTGGCCCCAATCCCTCCCAGCATCAGAATCTTTTCCAGTGAGTCAACTCTTTGCATGAGGTGGCCAAAGTACTGGAGTTTCAGCTTTAGCATCATTCCTTCCAAAGAAATCCCAGGGCTGATCTCCTTCAGAATGGACTGGTTGGATCTCCTTGTAGTCCAAGGGACTCTCAAGAGTCTTCTCCAACACCACAGTTCAAAAGCATCAGTTCTTCAGCAGTCAGCCTTCTTCACAGTCCAACTCTCACATCCATACATGACCACAGGAAAAACCATATCCTTGACTAGATGGACCTTTGTT
>NW_011494930.1:1703202-1703651 GCF_000754665.1 Bison bison bison
CATGCATTGGAGAAAGAAATGGCAACACACTCCAGTGTTCTTGCCTGGAGAATCCCAGGGACAGGGGATCCTGGTGGGCTGCCGTCTATGGGGTCGAACAGAGGCGGACAGGACTGAAGCAACTTAGCAGCAGCAGCAGCATGCATATCCCATGATGTGGCAAGTCACACCTAAATATATTTTCAGCAGAAACATATTTATATGTCAATTTAAAAAGAAAGTACTAAATGTTTATAAGAGCAGTATTCATAACAGCCCCAAGCTTAAGACTACATAAATCTCCATTGAAAACAGAAATGATGAATAAATTATAGAGTGAAATACTATACAACAATGAGAATAAATCATTCATTTGCTATACTTAGTCAGTCAGTTCAGTCGCTCAGTCGTGTCAGACTCTTTGCGACCCCATGAATCACAGCACGCCAGGCCTCCCTGTCCATCACCAA
>NW_011494930.1:1703751-1705468 GCF_000754665.1 Bison bison bison
ACCACAGTTCAAAAGCATCAGTTCTTCAGCAGTCAGCCTTCTTCACAGTCCAACTCTCACATCCATACATGACCACAGGAAAAACCATATCCTTGACTAGATGGACCTTTGTTGCCAAAGTAATGTCTCTGCTTTTGAATATGCTATCTAGGTTGGGCATAACTTTCCTTCTAAGGAGTAAGTTTCTTTTAATTTCATGGCTGCAGTCACCATCTGTAGTGATTTTGAAGCCCAGAAAAATAAAGTCTGACACTGTTTCCACTGTTTCCCCATCTATTTCCCATGAAGTGGTGAGACAGGATGCCATGATCTTCATTTCCTGAATGTTGAGCTTTAAGCCAACTTTTTCACTCTCCACTTTCACTTTCATCAAGAGGCTTTGTAGTTCCTCTTCACTTTCTGCCATAAGGGTGGTGTCATCTGCATATCTGAGGTTATTGATATTTCTCCGGCAATCTTGATTCCAGCTTGTGTTTCTTCCAGTCCAGCATTTCTCATGATGTACTCTGACCTTATGTAAAGAACTGACTAATTAGAAAAGACCCTAATGCTGGGAAAGATTAAAGACAGGAGGAGAAGGAGACGACAGAAGATGAGATGGTTGGATGGCATCACTAACTCAATGGATATGAGTATGAGCAAGTTCCAGTGGTCGGTGATGGACAACGAAGGCTGGTGTGCTGCAGTCCATGGGGTTGGAAAGAGTCAGACATGAATGAGTGACTGAACTGAACTGATATTATTTTCTTATGTTCAGCATGACACTTACTTCAGTGTCTCCTCCTTTAGCTTCATTTTTTTATGTAATCTACCCACCAAGAATGAGGATTACATTTTGAAACTGAATTTCAAATTTACTCTTGGAAATATTTTTAAAGGTCACAACATTCTTCTTACTCTAAACCCAAGATTTCTTCTCCCATAGACTATGATGAAATTCTCTCCCTTAGATTGTCACTCTCAGCTTCCATGACATGGTTTCCATCAGTATTTTATACACTTCCTGGCAAAGTTTATGTAAATGTATTAAAAAACTGGTTAGTGGGTCCTCCCACCTCTAGGTATTATTCATTATCCCTATCTTTCCTCACCTATTTTCACCTTATTCATTTTTTTTAAGACACATTACTTGCTGTTTTGTGTCCAAGTCATTTATTGCAATGTCTTTTATAATTCAATATCTGGTTTTATATTTATTATGTCCATAAGTAGCATGTTTTTGGTGTAGTGGTAGACTGAACAGGAAGAGACTTAGTTTACTCCATTTGGAGTCCATCTGATATTATAGGTTGCATTTTGTAAAATAGACCAGTCAGAAGACTAGCTTTGTGTAGGTTAAGAAGTCTCTTGGGAATTACTTCATTTAGCTAGAAAATGAGAGTTGCAGAGTTAAGTATCTACCAGTAAACATCACTTGGCCACCTTTGGCCCAAGCTCCAACTATATAATTTCCACAAATCAAGCTTAAACCTGAAGTACAAGGTCAAATTACCGTAACCATATGCGTATCCAATAGGAGAAGGCAATGGAAACTCACTCCAGAACTCTTGCTTGGAAAATTCCATGGGCGGAGGAGCCTGGTAGGCTGCAGTCCATGAGGTCGCTAAGAGTCAGACACGACTGAGTGACTTCACTTTCACTTTTCACTGTCATGCATTGGAGAAAGAAATGGCAACACACTCCAGTGTTCTTGCCTGGAGAATCCCAGGGACAGGGG
>NW_011494930.1:1705568-1717779 GCF_000754665.1 Bison bison bison
GCGACCCCATGAATCACAGCACGCCAGGCCTCCCTGTCCATCACCAACTCCCGGAGTTCACTCAGACTCAGGTCCATCGAGTCAGTGATGCCATCAAGCCATCTCATCCTCTGTCGGCCCCTTCTCCTCCTGCCCCCAATCCCTCCCAGCATCAGAGTCTTTTCCAATGAGTCAACTCTTCGCATGAGGTGGCCAAAGTACTGGAGTTTCAGCTTTAGTATCATTCCTTCCAAAGAAATCCCAGGGCTGATCTCCTTCAGAATGGACTGGTTGGATCTCCTTGCAGTCCAAGGGACTCTCAAGAGTCTTCTCCAACACCACAGTTCAAAAGCATCAATTCTTCAGTGCTCAGCTTTCTTCACAGTCCAACTCTCACATCCTTACATGACCACTGGAAAAACCATAGCCTTTACTAGACGAACCTTTGTTGGCAAAGTAATGTCTCTGCTTTTCAATATGCTATACTTAATAATATGTATCAATTTCAAATGAAGTGCTAAGCTAAAGAAACCTCAAAGAATATATATATATATATATATATTCTTGTCTGATTTCCTTTATATCAAGTGAAAAAATAAATATGAACCAACTTGTTAGAATCCTGGATAACAGTACATTTGGGGAATTGCATAGTGACTTCAAGATATAATGAGAAGCATTCTTGGTGTGTTTCAGAAATGTTGACAATTTTCTGTTTCTTGATCTGAATTCTGGTTATGCAGGTGTACTGTTACTGAAAATTTATCACATTGTAGAATGATATATGCATATTTCTATATGAATATTTTCTTTCAATAAAATGTTTTTAAAATATTAGCTAATATCAAGGATCTAAAGATTATATCCACTTGAAATATCTTCATAGGTTTGTTTTGTTTACATGTAATTAAGCTATACAACACCTTAAGCTTGTTTATTTTCAACACATGATGAATTTTTAACTATTATCTGTATCATATCACAGACTTCATATAATTCTTATGTGCTCCAAGGAAAATATAATGGGTATTTTTCAAGAAGATTGAAATATTCCCAAAGGACTACTTTTTTCTCTCCCTAAAAGTCTCTTACTCATCTTTGAAGAACTAGCTCAGTTGTCACCTCCTCTGTGAAAGCTTATCATTTGCACCACAGGGCAGAAGCTGTTCCCTACTTTGTGAGCCACATACAGAGTTATTAACTTTGACAGCTTTTAAGGCATTGTGTTGGGATGATCTCGTCACAGTTTCAACTTCTCTACTAGATTGTGAGTTTCTCAAGGGCAAGAGCATCCCTTTATGCATTCCAGTCTCACTGGCACTTAAAAAATACATATAAAATATCTAGAACTAATTTCAACCAAAAAATGTTGGAAACTACATGGAAAACAGGACAAAAGTACTCCGAATTAAGTTATATCAGCCAGGAACTAAGTACTTGAACTATGTGTTGCATGATTCTTTTAGAATTACTTATATTGATTTTTCCATTGCCATCATAACTAGGAAGCAGTTTTAAGAAACCTGTTGCTGTGCTGCAGCAATCAAAACAACAACAACAAAATTCTGGCCTCAGCCACAGCAACACTTACGTCTTCTCTGAAAACTAATATACTTCAATCTTCTGTATATTTTAAATCATGTTCCTTATAGCTTCCTCTATGCATTTTCAGGAAAAAAAAGTATAAATTGTAATCCATCTCCAGAAAATGTCTTTACTATATTTGTTGTATCCAAAGCATAGCCCTGTGACTGAGTCAGGAAGTAAAAACACATCTGAAGTTAGCTTAACTTCACTTCAAGGGGTAAACAGCTTTGTAATTGCCAAGTGGGATTAAGTGATGGTATCTGAAAGGAAAAGATAAGGGGATCATCTTCCTATAGAAAATGCAGAGACAAAAGGAAATATTTAGAGAAATAAACTAATAATAATATTCATAGACAAACTCTATTGATTGTTCATTCTCCCAACATTTTGCATTATTTATTTCATTTAGTTTCCTTTGCAAGATTTAAGATGTCTTAATTATAGTCATGACGTTTATTATTCTCATGTAACAAATCAGAAAAAGTCTGGTGTGCTGCATACTTAGTTGCTTCAGTCCTGTCCGACTCTTTGCTACCACATGGACTGACTTCAGCCCACCAGGATTCTTTGTCCATGGGATTTTCTAGGCAGGAATGCAGAGTGGGTTGCCATGCCCTCCTCCAGAGAATCTTCCCAACCCAAGGATCGAACTCTCAGTCTCTGGTATCTCCTGCATTGCAGGTGGATTCTTTACTGCTGAGTCACCGGGAAAAAAATCTTAGGTACTTTAAATATTTTGCTACAAATTATGAACATTGAATAGTAGGGGTGGGTTTAAAATTCACCCAAATAACATAGGACCTGAATCTTTAATGATTCTACTTATGCTGCCTTGTTTAAAAATGTTCATAAAGACATGTGAAGCATCATACAAATGATTCTTTGGAATGGAACAAAAGCTCTTATAGCACCTACTTTTAACATAATTTATTTCATTCTTGTTGGAAGTATTTATGTAAGATATCTTTAGTAATTTCCAGAAGTAGAAGGGGATCGTGTTCATGGATAAAAATATGCAATATACACACTAATAACATCTATGTAGACACTTCCAGGGATAAGAGCATACTCTTTGATAATTGAAAACTTAAATAAATGGGTGTTATAATAAACATGTCAATTATTTTAAACTCATTTTTAAGTTCAATGTAATTGCAATTAAATTTTTTATAAAAGTATGCCCCTAAAAGTAGATTAGAATTTATTTATAATTACAGAATATTAAAATGAGAAACTATAGAAAAAAACATTTCAAATAGCAAACTACCAATGAATTTTCAAATGTTAATCTTAGAGTTTAAGTGCAACTTGTAAACATTTTTTCTAAAAACAAATTTAGTAATATATAACAAGCTTCATACACAAAAGTCTAGTAATTCTCCATTTAAGAGTAAGAACAAGGAAAAGAATAATTTAACAAAATGTTCTTCACAGAAATGTACTTCATTACATTCATTTTATAAAATGAAAAAATAGGATTTCAACATATGAATTCTGAATTTTGGGAGGATGCCAGTATTCAGTGCATAACCAATGAGAAAGTGATGAGAGTGGTTAGAATAAAAAGATTTATTTAATGGAGCCCTGGGCATTGAGAAGAAATGAAAACAAGATGCAGTTAGATTAAGCCAGTATATGAATGGGGCTCTGAAGCCACCGAGTGCAAAGTCCCCCTGTAGTTCTCAAGGTCTGAATGTTCTACCTCCTACATGGGAGAGTATCCATAAGCTTTAGATTTTTCCAGTATGATCAACAGTGGTCCATGGGAGGAAAGGGAGAGAGACAAGTGATTTGATCAAAAAATGCAGAGGCAAAATGTGCAAAAGCCCCAGATCAGGTATATTTGAACAGTCACTGACATGGGTTGCCTTCTTAAACATTATTGAGTTGCATTAATTTTTTTTTTTATTTTAGGCAAAAGTACACTTTGAATGGTTAATATTTATTTAGGCACTGAAACTAGCATATGCACTATTACATTTTTAGTTTTTAAAAAAACTTTATGTATTGGAGCAAGATTCCTGACCTGTATGCAATGACGTATTTACTAGAGAACTGTGCAGAAATTGCATGCTATCCATCTAAACAGGTTTCCATTATACTTTGCCTATTGATAGAATATAAAAAGCTTTGAATTTGATCAGGCTGTCCATTCATTCATCTCTGAAAAAGTTAAGTGACATTTTATTTTAGCTACTATATTTTAGCAGCATTAAAAAGCTTATACATTAGGTAGCTTCTCAAAATGTTATTTATGCTCAGTAGCATTTAGCACATAGAACAGAGTGCATCTTCACATCCAGATTCACATAGAGATGTTTCATTTGAGTACCATATGCTAAAGAACTGGTATTTTGAGACAGAAGTACTAATAACCTGAGTTTCTTAACCATCAATATGGACTTCTTATTCTGAAAACTTGTCTTCTTGGCCACATCATACAGTGCCAGTGAAGTCATGCCAACAATTGCCCTGTTGTGTATTAACCCAGCAGTAGAGCACCAGGTCTGTCTGATGATGATGGCAGGCACTATTATCATATCCAGGTAAATAAAAGCCCATATTTTGAAATGCCAATTTGAGATTCAAGTCAAGGGTACAATGTATTAAGAACTGGGTTTTCAACAATCTGATATCCTGAATGATATAAAAAATTATGGAAATTGATGGCAATTATACCCAGGATGAGTTCCTAGCTACTGTTGTTTAATCTCTCAGTCATGTCCAACCCTTTTGTAACCCCAGGGACTGTAGCACAGCCAGGTTCCTCTTCTCTTGGGATTTCCTAGGCAAGAATACTGGAGTGGGTTGCCATTTCCTTCTCCAGCGGATCTCCCTGACCCATGGATTGAATCCAGGTTTCCCGGATTGCAGGCAGACTCTTTACCACTGAGCCACCAGGGAAGTTATTACTTGCTATGGAGACATTTTTTTCAAATGCAGTTACTCAAATAACATAGCCATAAGATCATCCTGCAAAGTGTATCAGAAATGTGAAGTTAGGGTGACAAAGTTTGACAATAATGTTATGCAAGTCAAACTTGGAAATTACATTAAGTATGTCTGTTCTGAGAGAAAAGCAATAAATCCGTTTTGTGTAAACATTTATTTTATTGTAGCGAAGCAACTTGTATACTTTTGAGCATCACCTTTCCTTTCCAGTGAAACAGAAAGAAAAATTTAACAATAAACAGAAAGTTATAATTGAGAATGTCAATTGTAAATAATATCCTACAGGTTCTACTGATTTTCCCATTGAGTGGAAGGGCTCAAATCATAATCAGGAGAGAATTTTATGTTAAAAGTGTCACCTTAAACTGCAAGGATGTCCATAAACATTACAACTAAACATGCCAAAGGAAAAGACATGTTGTCAAAATGCCCAGTTAGCCCAATCAGACATCTCAAACCCACCCTTTGCTGACCTTCTGTAACTCCATTGAAAAAAAATTTTTTTTTTCTTTTTCTAAACAAGAGAAAGTTGACAGATACAAGTTGGTAAATGCTAACTGTCTGTTCACACAGAGACCCAGTATAATGTCTGAGCCCAATATCTAGAAAAAGAACAAAAGCTAAACATTTTGTGCCCTATTACACAGGAGCTTAGTACCCTCCAGCTTTCAGAAGAGCTAAGTGGAGAAGGCAACAGCAACCCAATCCAGTACTCTTGCCTGGAAAATCCCATGGACAGAGGAGCCTGCAAGGCTGCAGTCCATGGGGTCACTAAGAGTTGGACAGGACTGAGCGACTTCACTTTTGCTTTTCACTGTCATGCATTAGAGAAGGAAATGGCAACCCACTCCAGTGTTCTTGCCTGGAGAATCCCAGGGACGGGGGAGCCTGGTGGGCTGCCGTCTATGGGGTCGCACAGAGTAGGACACGACTACAGTGATTTAGCAGCAGCAGCAGCAGCAGCAAGTGAGCAGAAGATTTTGCTTTTTCTCATAGAACATGGTAGTGTTGATTCCATAGAGTTTTTGTAGAGACAGGAAGGATAAAAATTGATTTGGAACAGAAAGGAGTGGAGATTCTTTTTCCCACTAAATTCTGTTCAAAGTAATTAGTTGAGAAACATGGTATAAAGAAGAAAAGAGATCTCAAAAACAGGATGACTTTGCACAAGAAGGGAAAAAAATACTGCAACTTGCTCTCAGGGACTAGAGAAAATTTTTTAAAAAAGAAAAGAAAGCTGGAATCCATTAGTGTTCCATTAGTCATCCTCTTCTTTATCTCCATCTTCTTCCTCTTTCCCATCATCTTCATCTTCTTCACCTTCATCTTCATCCCGTCATTCATGAATATCTTCCAATCCTTCCTCCTCCTCATCTTTTTCTTCTCCTTCCCCTTCTTCATCATCCGTGTCAGGAATTATGTAGTACTGTAATGGATTTGGCCAAATATCATCTTTGATGGCCTCTCCTAACTCATCTGCACTTGCATCAGAATGATCAGTAAACCAGGTGAAGAAGCTCTCTGGTTCCTCATGCTGTCTCTTCCTGCTGGCTTTCTTCTGTGTTTCTTCTTTTGCGTTTAGTGAAATCCTTTCTGATTTCCATTTGATTTCAGTGGACTTTGAAGATGAATCACCACTCTCATTCAGACGAAATTCTTTGGAGAGAATTTTACTTTTGAAGTAAGAGTTTTTATTAAAATAAAAATCTATTCTGTAACTTGATTTACCATCTTCAAATTCTGTCAATTCAATTCCTATCAAGTAGTGTAGCACTCCTTCTTCCTCCTCCACAAGCAGTGCAGACACTTGTAGATGGTTGGCAAATAGTGTCACCCCAAAATTTTGGGTTTTGGTGAACAATTCTGACTGCATCTGGTAAAAAAAAATGGTTGGAGTTTGTTATATTTCTGTTCTTTCAGAGTCTCTTCACTGGCTAGTTCATTAAATCTGTCATTTGCTTCATCAAAATGTTCAGTTGCTTCTTGCTGTTATTTTCTCCCTTCAGCAAGTTTGGAGAAGCAGACATTTACTGTGATCCAGAGGAAGGAGTCAGTCTCAGTTTATTTGGTTTCTTTACTTAATGTGGAAATGAAGACTCGTGTTTGGGAGATGTGTTGTGGGAAAAGCCAAAAATCAAACCAAGGGAAAACCCATACACAGGAGCTCTAAGACCTCGTATTACTTAATTTCAATTCTCATAACAGTTCTTTGAGGCAGGCACACATTTTTCTCTCTATAGTAATTAGTGAAAGTGATAGCGTTACTCACTCACTGTGTCCAACTCTTTGCGACTTCATGGATTATAGCCCACCAGGCTTCTCTGTCCGTGGAATTCTCCAGGCAAGAATACTGAAGTGGATTGCCATTCTCTTCTCCAGGGGATCTTCCTGACCCAGGGATCAAACCAAGGTCTCCTGCATTGCAGGTGGATTCTTTACTATCTGAGCCACAGGGGAAGACCAAATCGAAAGTGAAAGTTGCTCAATTGTGTCAGACTCATTGCGATCCTATGGATTATACAGTCCATAGAATTCTCCAAGCCAGAATACTGGAGTGGGTAGCCTTCCTCTTATCCAGGGGATGTTCCCAACCCAGTGATCAAACCCAGGTCTCCCACATTGCAGGCAGATACTTTACCAGCTGTGCCACAGGGGTAACCCAAGAATACTGGAGTGTGGTAGCCTATCCTTTCTCCAGTGGATCTTCATGACCCAGAAATCAAACCGCGGTCACGTGCATTGCAGGTGGATTCTTTTCCAACTGAGCTATCAGGGAAGCCCAATTTGTAGACAGGCATATAATATTTAGAGAGCCTGAAGAACTCAAACACATCTCACAGTTAGAGGACAAACTCAAGCTGTCAATTTAGGTCTGTCCAGCTCCAGAGTCCACCAAAGGCATGTCTGATTGATCCACAAAGGAAACACAGGTGATAAAGCCTAAACACATTAAGAGAAATAAAGAACTAAAACAGTGAAACTACTTAAAGGCCTTTATCAGATAATTCTGATAATGAATTTATTACTTTAGAAAACAAATCTGATAAGAACCAAACAGATTAAAATGGAATGATAGATTAGAGTGAAGAAAAGTAACTATAAAATAACTACAGGCTTTTTAGGAAAATCTGAATTAATGTGGGAATAACAACAACAACAACAAAAAGACAAATTTATGACAGAATAATTAACAGAATAGATAACTGAATGGATATGAGGAACAGAGGATAAGAGAAAGTTAGTAGTGACTGATATTTGAAAAGTACTACTTTAGCATATTTAATATATCTTGAAAGTCAAATATTCGTGATGTATTTTAGTACCAATATTGTCTGAGTTCTAACATATTTCTTTCTTTACATGTATAGCCTTATTTGACCTCATTGTAGCCCTAAAAAGTTAGTCAAAAAAAAAAAAAAAAAAGCCATGTATTTTTAAAACTGGATAAGGCTGGGTGAGTTTTTGATATGAGCAAACATACATAATATAGAGCTCAGCAGTTAATGCAATCCTAATTGTAATCTATACTATGGTTATCAAAATGTATTCTTGATTTCCATATATTTGTATGGAGTTAGTTGGTATTAGTATTTGCTGAAATGTAATTTTAGTTAATTCAGTGTGAATTTTTATTTATAAATAAAGTAGATATCATTTCATCTAATTCTAAGAAATAAGTGGATCTTTAAAATATTTTTCTTAACTATTATTCTACAGGCAAGTAGCTGTACATTATCAAGAAAGCACACATTGCTTATTATGAGGATTATTTCATGTCTTCTGTTCTTTCTCAAAGACAAAACAATTTGGTTCTTTGAATTTCTGTCAGCAACACAAATGTTCAATTCAAATTGAGATAGAAACCAATTATGTTAGGAGAGGATCATTGACAATTGAAGCATTCCAGGACCTTTGGCCCTGACTGGCACAGAATGAGCAAAGAATAGCATTAGGAGACCCATAAGGAGTGTTTATTTCCATAATTCAATGCTAAAGAACTAAATTTGGAGACATTCTTAACTTTCTGAAATAAGTAAAGTCAATACAAACTCAAGTTTGTTTGTTTGGCTTTTTTCTAGATAGCTTAGTAACATCATCAAAGCATCCAAATGTTAACTTTCCCCCAAAACACTAGCAGGCATGAGACAAAAATCCCTGTAATCCTGCTTCTCCCAGTAAGCTAAAATGTATTACATGTTTACAAGCATTGTGTAATCTATCTTTACGTAATTTTGTCATTCAATTCACACATCAGGTGCTATTTTTACCCTGATTTTACAAACATATAAAGTGAGAGGCAAGAGTTATATGATTTGCCTTAGTCACCCATTTATTTTTCTTTTTAGCTCCAAAATTACTCAACAAAATTGAGGAAAGGTTCTCAGTGGATAGGCGCTTTGGTTTATCAACATCAATCATGAGTTCCCCATTCAAAGAAGACATTTACAAAAACAAATATCTCATTCCATCTTATCTAAACAAATAACTTGCTTTGACTCAACCACAAATATTCATCTATTTTGAAACAGCATTTTGGAAATAAGTCTCCAGAAAATAGATAGGATACTATAATTACCAGAAGCAGAATGATGTTTGTTTTTTAACTTTTTTTGAATTTTTTAATTACTTTTAGCAATCATCTAGCATACATTCAAATATACGGACTGAGCTGGCAGGATCTGCACGTGCTCATCATCTTAGAATGATGATGAGCTCATCTTAGTCAGCTCTGTAGTAACTGGCATGCTCAGACATCTTTTAGAACAGGATTTTGAATCAATATTGGTCAGGGGAAAATAATACAAAAACAAAACAAACAAAAAACCCATAAACTACTTTATATAACTACCTATAAACTGCCTTATGTAATTTAGGAATAAACTTTTTAGCACAGAAATTAAAGACTAACAGGAAGAGTTGGGATTGCAAAAGGAAAGGAAGCGATTAAGTCATTGCCAAGACTCAGGGAAACTGCCATGAAAGGTCAGGGAAGTAGACACTGCAGGACTGCGCCTGCACAGCATTTGATGGATTCGTCTCACAGACTTGCAGGAAAGAGGTGAAATCTCAGAATTTCCAATCATCTGTTTCAATCTCATCATTTATTTCATTCTAAGTCATGAGGTGGTTGGTTCTCAGGAACTTACTGGGAAGCCATAATGAATCTGACATCTACCCAAGAATCTTTCTACAATTCACTAAAAGAAAATTACTTCTTCCCTTCGATCTTCACTATTCTAATCACATACCTCAAAGTCTGCCTTAGAATTGTAGAGGAAAATGCATTCTGGGAAACGTCATCACCAACTTCTCAGCAATCTCCAAAGTCAGGCTTGGAAGGTGACAATGGTGATGGCAAGCGGGCAACAGGTAATCCAAATGAGGATACACTAAGCCCCTTAGGTCATGTGTCTCTCCCCCTGTAATTGTTTAAATATGTCATAGCTTAGTGACAACCTTCTTTTGATATCTTCTAATTTAAATATTGAAATATAGAGTTACCCATTATTAACATACCTTATGCTAAACTATTTGGGACTGGAAGTAAAGGAAAACAATTCTTTGTACAGATTTGAGAGTTGGATCATAAAGAAGACTGCATGCTGAAGAATTGATGCTTTCAAACTCTGGTCCTGGAGAAGACTTTTAAGAGTCTTGGACAGCAAGGAAATCAAACCAGTCACTCTTAAGGGAGACAAACCCTGAATATTCATCAGAAGGACTGATGCTGAAGTGAAAGCTCCAATACTTTGGCCATCCGATGTGAAGAGTCAACACATTGGAAAAGACCCTAATGCTGTGAAAGATTAAAAGCACCAGAAGAATGGGATGGCAGAGAATGAGATGGTTGGATAGTATCACCAACTAAATGAACATGAATTGAGTAAACGCAGGGAGATTGTGAAGGACAGGGGAGCCTGACGTGCTGCAGTTCATGGGGTCGCAAAGAGTCAGACATGACTTAGAGACTGAATAGCAATAACAATGATCTAAACTAATAACTGAATTAATAATAATAATTTAGATTTTATTTGTGCTGTGCTTAGTCACTCAGCCATGTCTGACTCTGCAACGCCATGGAATATAGACCACCAGTCTCCTTTGTCCATGGAGATTCTCTAGGCAAGAGTACTAGAGTGGGTTGCCATGCCCTCCTCCAAGGGATCTTCTCAACCCAGTGACGGAACCCACATGTCCCACATTGCAGGTGGTTTCTTTACTATCTGAGCCATCTTGTTATAAAATATGTTATCCTACAGCTGATCTAATAGAAAACTAAAATCGCTATTAGAAACTGAATTATGGCTCAGGCTTTCCAACAACATCTGTTGAGTGTTCAAATTATAATATGTTCTGATTTGTGACCAGTATATGAAATTATTTCTCCCATAACCAGAATACTTAAGTCTAGGAGTCAAGGTATGGAAATCGGAGTGACCTTAGTCATTAGGGCGTGACGCCATCCAAGGAGCAGCGGCTGTGCGGGCGAAAGAGGGCCGAGAGGAGCACTCCATGTTCAAGGTCAGTAGGAGTGGCCGTGAGGAGATACCCCACGTCCAAGGTAAGAGAAACCCAAGTAAGAAGGTAAGGTGTTGCAAGAGGGCATCAGAAGGCAGACACACTGAAACCATAAAAACAGAAAACTAGTCAATCTGATCACACAGACCACAGCCTTGTCTAACTCAATGAAACTAAGTCATGGCATGTGGGGCTACCCAAGATGGAAGGGTCATGGTGGACAGTTCTGACAGAATGTGGCCCACTGGAGAAGGGAATGGCAAACCACTTCAGTATTCTTGCTTTGAGAACCCCATGAACAGTATGAAAAGGCAAAATGATAGGATACTGAAAGAGGAACTCCCCAGGCCACTAGGTGCCCAATATACTACTGGATATCAGTGGAGGAATAACTCCAGAAAGAATGAAGGGATGGAGCCAAAGCAAAAACAATACCCAGCTGTGGATGTGACTGGCGATAGAAGCAAGGTCCGATGCTGTAAAGAGCAATATTACATAGGAACCTGGAATGTTAGGTCCATGAATCAAGGCAAATTGGAAGTGGTCAAACAAGAGATGGCAAGAGTGAATGTCGACATTCTAAGAATCAGTGAACTAAAATGTACTGGAATGGGTGAATTTAATTCAGATGACCATTATATCTACTACTGTGGGCAGGAATCCCACAGGAGATGTGGAGTAGCCATCATGATCAACAAAAGAGTCCAAAAATGCAGTACTTGGATGCAATCTCAAAAATGACAGAATGATCTCTGTTCATTTCCAAGGCAAACCATTCACTATCATGGTAATCCAAAACTATACCCCAAGCAGTAACACTGAAGAAACTGAAGTTGAACGGTTCTATGAAAACCTACAAGATCTGCTAGAACTAACATCCAAAAAAATGTCCTTTTCATTATAGGGACTGTAATGCAAAAGTAGGACTTCAAGAAACACCTGGGGTAACAGGCAAATTTGGCCTTGGAATACGGAATGAGGCAGGGCAAAGGCTAATAGAGTTTTGCCAAGAGAACGCACTGGTCATAGCAAACATCCTTTTCCAACAACACAAGAGAAGACTCTACACACGCACATCACCAGATGGTCAACACCAAAATCAGATTGATTATATTCTTTGCAGCCAAAGATGGAGAAGCTTTATACAGTCAGCAAAAAAAAAAAAAAAAAAAAA
>NW_011494930.1:1717959-1729701 GCF_000754665.1 Bison bison bison
AGGAGACAGGATCAAGACTATCCCCATGGAAAAGAAATGCAAAAAAGCAAAATGGCTGTCTGGGGAGGCCTTACAAATAGCTATGAAAAGAAGAGAAGTGAAAAGCAAAGGAGAAAAGGAAAGATATAAGGATCTGAATGCAGAGTTCCAAAGAATAGCAAGGAGAGATAAGAAAGCCTTCCTCAGCGATCAATGGAAAGAAATAGAGGAAAACAACAGAAGGGAAAGACTAGAGATCTCTTCAAGAAAATTAGAGATACCAAGGGAACATTTCATGCAAAGAAGGGCACAATAAAGGACAGAAATGGTATGGACCTAACAGAAGCAGATGATATTAAGAAGAGGCGGTAAGAATACACAGAAGAACTGTACAAAAAAGATCTTCATGACCAAGATAATCACGATGGTGTGATCATTCACCTAGAGCCAGACATCCTGGAATGTGAAGTCAAGTGGGCCTTAGAAAGCATCACTATGATCAAAGCCAGTGGAGGTGATGGAATTCCAGTTGAGCTATTTCAAATCCTAAAAGATGATGCTGTGAAAGTGCTGCACTCAATATGCCAGCAAATTTGGAAAACTCATCAGTGGCCACAGGACTGGAAAAGGTCAGTTTTCCTTCCCATCAAGAAAGGCAATGCCAAAGAATGCTCAAACTACCACAGAAATGCACTCATCTCACACGCTAGTAAAGTAATGCTCAAAATTTCACAAGCCAGACTTCAGCAATACATGAACCGTGAACTTCCAGATGTTCAAGCTGGTTTTCAAAAAGGCAGAGGAACCAAAGATCAAGTTACTAACATCCGCTGGATCATGGAAAAAGTAAGAGAGTTCCAGAAAACATCTATTTCTCCTTTATTGACTGTGCCAAAACCTTTGACTGTGTGGATTATAATAAACTGTGGAAAATTCTGAATGAGATGGGAATACCAGACCACCTTACCTGCCTCCTAAGAAGTCTGTATGCAGGCCAGGAAGCAATAGTTAGAACTGTGAATGGAACAACAGACTGGTTCCAAATAGGAAAAGAGTACATCAAGGCTGTCTATTGTCACCTTGCTTATTTAACTTATACGCAGAGTACATCAAGAGAAACACTGGGCTGGAAGAAGCACAAGCTGGAAACAAGATTGCTGGGAGAAATACCAATAACCTCAGATATGCAGATGACAGTACCCTTATGGCAGAAAGTGAAGAAGAACTAAAGAGCCTCTTGATGAAAGTGAAAGAGGAAAGTGAAAAAGTTGGCTTAAAGCTCAACATTCCGAAAACTAAGATCATGGCATCTGGTCCCATCTCTTCATGGGAAATAGATGGGGAAATAATGGAAACAATGTCAGACTTTATTTTTTGGGGCTCCAAAATCACTGAAGATGGTGATTGCAGCCATGAAATTAAAAGAAGCTTACTCCTTGGAAGGAAAGTTATGACCAACCTAGACAGCATATTAAAAAGTAGAGACATTGCCAACAAAGGTCCGTGTGGTCAATGCTATGGTTTTTCTAGTGGTCATGTTTGGATGTGAGAGTAGGACTGTGAAGAAAGCTGAGCTCAGAAGAATTGATGCTTTTGAACTGTGGTGTTGGAGAAAACTCTTGAGAGTCCCTTGAACTTAAGGAGATCCATCCAGTCCATCCCAAAGGAGATCGATCCTGGGTGTTCATTGAAAAGACTGAAGCTAAAGCTGAAACTCCAGTACTTTGGCCACCTCATGCAAAGAGTTGACTCATTGGAAGAGACTCTGATGCTGGAGGGATTGGGGGCAGGAGGAGAAGGGGACGACAGAGGATGAGATGGCTGGATGGCATCACTGACTCAATGGACATGAGTTTGAACAATTCCAGGAGTTGGTGATGCACAGGGAGGCCTTGAGTGCTCCTATTCATGGGGTTGCAAAGAGTCAGACACGACTGAGCGGCTGAACTGAACGAACTGAACTTGGTCATTATTACTTACATAATTCAGTGTAAAATGCTTGATTCACATCACTGCAAATTTATGCTTTTCTGATTCCTTAAGAAGGCACATTCCCTGTCTTGTAGCTAACTTCATTTGTACCCTGTTTTACACACGCATAAAATAGATAACTATTAAAGACCTACTGTACAGCATAGGGAACTCCACTCAATACTCTGCAATGGCATATATGGGAAAATAATGTAAAAAAGAGTGGATATATGGGTGGTACTAAATAATCATTTGGAAATAATGTGACCATGTTACTTAGGGATCCCATCACTAAGAAATGTTAATTAATGTAATCAACATCATCATAATGTCAGGTAAGTCCTATAACAATGGATCAAAAATTATTAAAAGGATTGGAATATAGAATATAGTTGATTTACAATGTTGTGTTAGCTTCTGCACTACAGCAAAATGAATCTGTTATACAAGTACATACGCGTGTCTGCTAAGTCACTTCAGTTGTGTCCGACTCTTTGTGACCCTATAGACTATAGCCCACCAGGCTTCTCTGTCTCTCCTGCATTGGCAGGCAGATTCTTTACCATTAGCGCCACCTGAGAAGCCTATATATCCACTCATTTTTAGATTCTTTTCCCATATAGGCCATTACATAATATTGAGAGTTCCCTGTGCTATACAGTAGGCCCTTATTCGTTATCTATTTTATGTGTGGATAAAACTGGATACAAATGAACTTGTCTACAAGACAGGGGACATTCCTTCTTCAGGAATTAGAAAAGTATAAATTCACAGTGATGAAAATCAAGCATTTTACATGGAATTAAGTAAATAATAATGATTAAGATCACTCCCATTTCCATACCTTAACTCCTAGACTTAGGCATTCTGGTTATGGGAGAAACAATACCACTTACTGGTCACTAATTCAGAACATATCCCAGTTTGAACACTCAACAGATGTTGTTGGAAAGCCTGACCATAACTGAGTTTCTAATAGCCATAGTTTTCTGTTAGGTCAGCTGTAGGATAACAATTTCATAACAAGAGTAAATTTGATGGACACAAGCACATTGTTAAACTTCAATCACTTTTAGTGAATTTCCTAAACAGAGGATATGTTGTGTGTGTTCTCTGTTGTTAAAGACATCACTCTGTAAGTCTACTGATGGTGGACTTACTGAAAGAAGCACTGCAGATTTGAAGAGAAATTTATATCCAAATAAATGTCTCCTGGTAAAGAGAAATCATTATTCCTGCCATGAAAGATTCAATCCATTGTATACATCTTCTCTTGTGCCTGCCATATCCTCCAGGAGAGACTGTAATTGCTTCACTCAGCAATTTGGTAGTAGTTCAGCCTTAGTGAGTAAACCCCAAGATAGGTAGTTCATCCCTCTGTAGTATCTGGTCAAATAATCTAGCTGACATCCAAAGAATAGGTCATTTTGTCCAACAAATTATTGATAACTTTCTCTATGTGCTGTGCTGTGCTCAGTTGCTTCAGTCTTGTGTGACTCTTTGTGACCCTATGGACTATAGCTTGCCAGGCTCCTCTGTCCATGGGATTCTCCAGGAAAGAATAGTAGAGTGGTTTGCCATGCCCTCCTCCAGGGGATCTTCCCAACCCAGGGGTCGAACCTTCATCTCCTGGATCTCTGCATTGTAGGCCCACTGAGCCATCTGGAAAGTCCAACTTTGTCTATACTGGTTGTCATTTGGTGAGCATTCTCATTGAAAACAAGTATTTTGTTCTAATTCTGAAAGCTGTAGCTTCATAATTTTCCCTCAGATCTTGTTATCATTGATTTTAAATCTCATTTCTCTGCAGTTCCTAACCACTGTTCTTTAGATTCTCTCCTAAGAGGTGTTGTGGCATTGTAGGGCCACTTTCAGGAAACACTAGTGTATTGTGCACAACTATTTTATGTTCAGATTTCATTTTTCTTTAGTTTCTTTCTCCCCATCCCTCTGTCTTTCATCAGATGGTTACAGGGACATCTCTTTGAGAGTGTAGCTGAGGGTTGACAGAGTGGACAATGTAGGTAAACTATAAATCATGGGTGGGAGTTTAAATCATTTGCTCCTACAATTTATACCTGTTTTCAGCACTGAAGTTATATATCACTTCCACATAATAATAATTTCTGTGCACTTCCTGTGCCATGTGTCAAAGGTTGAGATAACACTTGGTTCATTATGAACAAGTCAATTTACATGGTAATGTAGTATTTCATGGTTAAATATTAAATCTCTACTAGGGCTCAGTAGTACATCAGGAAATATTTTTTTAAAAAGAGAGAGAAAATATGTCTCTAGAAAATACCATTTGACTCAAACCCCAAGCATTTGCACTTGACCATGAATTCTGCAATCTTATTAAACTCAGCTATTCATTTGAGCAGATTTTTGGTAGATTTTTTGAGACTTACCAATCATTTCCCTCTTAAATAGACAACTTATTTATTTTGTAGAACTTAAGAGGAAAACTGCTTTTTTATATAAACCCATCTACTTAACAATTTTGTTGCTCTTCTTTTGTTCCTGAAGAACCTAGGTACTTTCTGCTATCACTTCCCTCCAACTTGAACAAAACCTTTAGTATTCTCTTAGAGTAGATCGTCCAACAAATTATCTAATTTAATTTTACTAATGATGAATTTATTCCTTTAATTCTTAAAGGAGTGATGCAGACATAGATGACAAGACACTCATAAGATGAAAACAGATATGGATATAAATATAGATGATACAGATATATGTGTAAATGAAGATAAAATAGATATGGAATCAGATAATAGATATATATGGGTACAGAAGCTTCAGCAATTTAATTATGTCATTCATTTATTTCCAAGTAACTGATATGCAGTCTATTATTTTCTAGCTGCTTTCAAATATTTTTATACATTTTGGTTTTCAGAAATTTTATTGTAATGTGCCTAGGCATGATTTTCTTTGAATTTATCTTATTGAACTTTATTTCTTGAACTGAAATCTTAAACTGATGTATTTTACCACCTTTTGAAGTTTTCAGCATTATTTCTACACATACATCTTTTGTCCATGTCTCTTTCACTTCTCTTCCTAGAATTACAATGACAAACTGTTAATATTGCAAAAATTGTCTTATATGTATTGGAGGCTCTATACATAGTTTTTTTTTTTAATTTTTGTTTTCTTTATTCAATTGGATATATATATATATATATTTGATCTATCTGAAAGGTCACCATTTTTTTGTGTGTGTGATCTTCATTCATAATCTAGTGAGATCCCATTTTAATTATTTTAATTTTCATTATTCTCCCAATTCAGTTCAGTTCAGTTCAGTTCAGTTGCTCAGTCATGCCTGACTCTTTGCGACCCCATGAATCGCACCATGCCAGGCCTCCCTATCCATCCCAATTAGTTCTTTTTAAAAAAAAATTAGAAGAGCACTTAACATGAAATCTACCTCTTAACAAATAATAGCACAATACACGATTATTAACTATTAAGGGGACTATGTTGCACAGTAGATCTCTAAAACTCATTCATCTTGTATACGTGTGTAGCAACTGCTGACTTTCTCTTCTCCCATAGCTTGGCAACTATCATTTTGCTGTTTCTATCAGTTTTACTATTTTAGATGCCTCACATAAATGAAATCATGTCATATTTGTCTTTCTGTGATTGACTTATTACACTTAGTATAATGTTCTCCAAGTCCATTCATGTTATGTAAGACACAATTCGTTTTTTAAAACTAAATAATATTTCACTGTTTGTGTATAATATATTTTTCTTATTCATTTATCTGTTGACGGACATTTGAGTTGTTGCTATATCTTGACTATTGTGAATAACACTGCAATGAACATGGAATGCAGATATCTTGGAATCCTGATATTATTTTGGGTATACAGTCAGAAGTGAGATTGCTAGATCATATGAGAGTCCTGCTTTTAGTTTCCTGAGGAGTTTCCATATGTTTTTCTTATAGTTCAGTTCAGTCCAGTCAGTCAGTCGTGTCCAGCTCTTTGTGACCCCATGAACCACAGCACACAAGGCCTCCCTGTCCATCACCAACTCCCGGTGTCCACCCAAACCTATGTCCATTGAGTCGGTGATGTCATCCAACCATCTCATCCTCTGTCGTCCCTTTCCTCTCCTGCCCTCAATCTTTCCCAGCATCAGGGCCTTTTCCAATGAGTCAGACATTTGCATCAGGTGGCCAAAGTATTGGAGTTTCAGTTTCAACATTAGTCCTTTCAGTGAACACCTAGGATTGATCTCCTTTAGGATGAACTGGTTGGATCTCCTTGAAGTCCAAGGGACTCTCAAGAGTCTTCTCCAACACCACAGTTCAAAAGCATCAATTCTTTGGTGCTCAGCTTTCTTTATAGTCCAACTCTCACATCCATACATGACCACTGGAAAAACCATAGCCTTGACTAGATGTACCTTTTTTGGCAAGGTAATGTCTCTGCTTTTTAATATGCTATCTAGACTGGTCATAACTTTCCTTCCAAGAAGTAAGCGTCTTTTAATTTCATGGCTGCAATCACTATCTGCAGTGATTTTGGACCACAGAAAAATAAAGTCTGACACAGTTTCCACTGTTTCCCCATCTATTTGCCATGAAGTGATGGGACCAGATGCCATGATCTTAGTTTTCTGAAACTTGAGCTTTAAGTCAACATTTCTAATGTCTTCTTTCACTTTCAAGAGGCTCTTTAGTTCTTCTTCACTTTCTGCCATAAGGGTGGTGTCATCTGCATATCTGAGGTTATTGATATTTCTCCCAGCAATCTTGATTCCAGCTTCTACTTCTTCCAGCCCAGCATTTCTCAGGATGTACTCTGCATATAAATTAAATAAGCAGGGTGACAATAGACAGCCTTGATGAACTCCTTTTCCTATTTGGAACAAGTCTGTTGTTCCATGTCCAGTTCTAACTGTTGCTTCCTTACCTGTATGCAGGTTTCTCAAGAGGCAGGTCAGGTGGTCTGGTATGCCCATCTGTTTCAGAATTTTCCACAGTTTATTGTAATCTACACAGTCAAAGCCCTTGGCATGATCAATAAAGCAGAAATACATGTTTTTTCTGGGACTGTCTTGCTTTTTCAATGGTCCAGCAGATGTTAGCAATTTGATCTCTGGTTCTTCTTCCTCTTCTAAAATCAGCTTGAACATCTGGAAGTTCACAGTTCATGTATTGCTGAAGCCTGGCTTGGAGAATTTTAAACATCACTTTACTAGTGTGTGAGATGAGTGCAATTTTGTGGTAGTTTGAGCATTCTTTGGCATTGCCTTTCTTTGGGATTGGAAGGAAAACTGACCTTTTGCAGTCCTGTGGCCACTGCTGAGTTTTCCAAAATTGCTGGCATATTGAGTGCAGCACTTTCACAGCATCATCCTTCAGTATTTGCAATAGCTCAATTGGAATTCCATCACATCCACTAGCTTTGTTCGTAGTGATGCTTCCCAAGGCCCACTTGACTTCACATTCCAGGATGTCTGGCTCTAGGTGAGTGATCACACCATCGTGATTATCTGGGTCATGAAGATCTTTTTTGTACAGTTCTTCTGTGTATTCTTGCCACCTCTTCTTAATATTTTCTGCTTCTGTTAGGTCCCTACCATTTCTGTCCTTTATTGAGCCCATCTTTGCATGAAATGTTCTCTTGGTATCTCTAATTTTCTTGAAGAGATTGCTAGTCTCACTTTTAGTGAGAATACATATTTAGGCATTTAGTTTGTATCTACCTTTAATTTATGCAGCATAGGTATAATATTTGCTTTAAATATTTTGTGATAATTCCAAATTCTGGATCACTTGAGGATTTGCATTTGTTGATTGTATTTTCCTTTTAGAACTGGTCACAATTTCCTATTTATACATATGTCAAGAAATTTTGAATTATATCCTTAGATTTAAAATATTAGGTTGTGGAGGATCTAGATTTTTCCATAATTTTATAAAAATGTTGATTTTTCTTTCATTTTTATTCTTCACCTGTTTCAGCAATCAATTTACTTAACTTCAGTTCACAAAAGCCTTGGAAGCTTCTCCCCATCAAAGGAAACCATAAAAATAAATACACAAAATATAATCCATAAAACAGGGAAAAGTATTTGCTTGTGATGTGACTCCAAAATTTACAAGCAGCTCATATAGCTCAATATCAGAAAAAAAGTCAAATCAAATACAGTCAGAAGATCTAAATAGATATTTCTCCAAAAAAATGCGCAGGCGGCCAAAATGCACAAGAAAAGATGCTCAACGTCTCCATTAGAGAAATGTAAGTCAAAACTACAATTAGGTATTAATTCCCACCAGTCAGACTAGCCATCATCAAAAAATCGACAAATAGTAAATGCTGGAGATGGTATGGAGAAAAGGGAACCCTCCCACACTGTTGGTAGGAATGTAGATTGATAGAGCCACTCTGGATAACAGTTTGGAGATTCCTTAAGAAAATTAAAATAGAGCCACCAAATAATCCCATTACTGAGTGTATACTCAGAGAAAAGGATACATTCACTCTGATACTCATTGCAACAATGCTTACAATAGCCAAAATGTGGAAGCAACTTAAATGTCCATTGATAGAAAAATAGATAAAGAAGATGTGATACATATATAGTGGGATATTAGCCATTAAAGAGAATGAAACAATGTCATTTGCAGAGACGTGGATGGACCCAGAAATTGTCGTACCCAGTGAAGTAAGCCAGAAAAGAAAAATAAATAATATTGTTTATATGTGGAATCTAGAAAAAATGATACAGATAAACTTATTTAGAAAGCAGACATAGAGTCACATGTAGAGAACAAACTTGGTTACCAAGGAGGGGGATGGAGTTGATATGAATTGGGGGTTTAGGATTGATGCATATACATTAGTACGGACTTCTCAGGTAGGGCTAGTGGTAAAGACCCCACCTGCTAATGCAGGAGGCATAAAGACACAGGTTTGATCCCTGGGTTTGGAAGACACCCTGGAGGAGGGCACAGCAGCCCACTCCAGTATTCTTGCCTGGAAAGTCCCATGGACAGAGGAGCCTGGAATTCTACTGTCCATGGGGTCACAAAGAGTAGGACACGACTGAATTGACTTAGCACACACTTGAAAAGTTTGATTATAGATAACTAATAAAGCCTACTATATGGCATAAAAATATCTAGTCAGTGTTCTGTGGTGACCTACTTGGGAAGGAAATCTAAAAAAAGACAAGATATATGTATACATATAACCGATTCACTTGGCAGCAGAAACTAACACAACACTGTCAACCAAATATACTCCGAAAAAAAAAAAAAAGATAACCAACTAGGACCTACTGCACAGTGTAGAAAATGCTGCTCCATATTCTATAATAACCTAAATAGGAAAGAATTTGAAAAAGAATAGATGCATGCATATGTATAACTGAATCACATTGCTGTACACTTAAAATATAGCACAATATTGTCAATCAATTATGCTCCAATATAAAATACAAATTATAAAAAGTAATACATAGAAGACTTAGATAGGAGTTAAGTGTTAATTCAGTTTTAAAGGCCTTTCTCTGTGTCTCTTTATTCCTTACATGCACAGCTCAGAGTCCAGTCTGAGGCTTGTTTGGGAACATATATGAAACCAGAAATTTTCCTTCATCCTGTCTGTTCTGTAAGATTTTTCCTGTGTTCTCTGCTCTGCAAGTCCCACACTTGTACTTCTAGCCAAAAGGTTCAAATTATTTTAAAATTTTGTCTGTTCACATCATCATTATGCCATGTAGCCCCATGACTTCCTCAGGCCAAAGCCATGAGAGAGAGAGAGAAGAAAAAAAAAAAAGAAGAAGAAGAAGAAGAAGCTGGTTTCTTTGAATCTCATTTCTTCAAAATTTGACATCTGTACACACTACCTGCTTTTGTTACCTTTTCAGAAGGAAGAAATGAGTTCTGCTAATTTATTTGGGTAAGAAGTTAAATAAAGGATTGAAAATAGACTAGTCAATTGGAAAGCTGAGGTTTGGTGATCCTAAGAATGATGTTACTGGAGTGGTAGAGATGAAAGATTTTCAGTTCAATTTTTATATAAAATATAATATTGTAAGTTAGAATAATTTGATTTTTCACATCAGTTTAATATGCAATGAATTGTTAAATTTTCACTATTTTTAAAAATTCAATGTCTTCATAATGCTTATTCACAAATTCCTTACTTTTATTGTTGGATGATCTTTTTATATTTTGAAACTGACCTAAAACACTGACTTTGGAAAGCCCTAACTGTGACAAAAGCTTTTAGTACATTTGTTTTCATGTACCTCTACCATTTCTAAATGCTCCACAAAGTAGAGACATTTGATACTAGTGGTAAAGAATCTGCCTGCCAATGCAGAAGATGCAAGAGATGTCCAGGTTCAATCCCTGGACTGAGAAGATCTCCTGGAGAAGGAAATGGCAGCCCACCCCAGTATTCATGGCTGAAAAAACCCATGGACATAGGGACCACATGGGTGACAGTCCATGGGGTCACAAAGAGTTGGACAAGACTGAGCACGAACACACACACACACACAGATTTTTTTTAATTTAATATGCTTTTCCTAAAGCTGTTTACAGTGTATAATAAAAATAATCTAAAAACCAGTAATAATTAGGAATTGATCACACAAAAGAAATGATAAATTGTATCTGCATTTTCATATGTTCAAGCTCTGCACCATAAATAGGAAATTAAGAGGGATTAAACAGTTATGATTAAAAAAAAATCATCTGCACCCTCATGTTGTCACACTGATCCCAATGATGATACCTTAGAGTTTCCAGTGCAAATCTAAGACATCAAATTTTTTTGAACAAATGTGTCCATTGAGAAATTTGTATTAATGCATTGGAAATCCATTGATAAAAACTTTCCTCTGTAATATGTATGTGTTTCTATGGTACAGTCAGTCATCAATCAGCATATTGAAATTGTCCCTTCCATGCCAAATAACAGTTTTTGCCAAGAAGAAAGACCCATGAAGTCATTGTTCTCTCCACTGACGTCCTCACCTGGTGTGGGTATGTCTCAGAGCAGCTGCCTATTCTTCCTGAACTCGTGTCTGTTAAATGATCCCCAGCATCCAATCCATCTGCCAACCTGCTGCACTGACAGTCACCAAAGTTGGTGGATAATGCTGACTATCTGCCAAAAATAAGTAAAGACATCATTTTTCTCTAGGAAAAAAAATGTGATTGGGACAATAACGATTTTTTTATTTGGAAGCTCTCTATCATTCCTCTCTTCACAGTAGTCCTTCCATCTGACTGGAAAAAAAAAAAAAAAAAGCATGTTATTGTTAAGAGTAGGATAAAGAACATAAAGTCCTTCGCTGAAGAAGCACTATGTTCATTTTTGATTTGCCACAATCTGATAAGAAATCTGAGGAATGTTCTGGGACAATGTGTAAATAGAACGAGAGTTCAACTTGATTCACCTGATACTTCCTGAAATTACTTGATAGCTTGGAGTGATGTAGTAAAATGATATATTCTTTGTTCCTTTTTGGCAGCATTTAAATAATTTATTTTATTCGATCTTACAATTCTTTCTGGAAACATCTATCAACAACTAAAAATCAGATTTAGAGATATTGGAAAATAAAACAAATATGAATTGTATACTATGTATACATAGTATATATGTGTATATATATGTAAGTATTTCTAACACAATCCCAATTTCATATATAATATACTCATATGTATATAGAATAGCATTGAAAGAATCATCTCATACTTTTTATCTGCATCATTAGTTAAGAAGGATTTAACAATGACTCATAATA